>NC_137032.1:31881878-32251878 GCF_032717465.1 Coenobita brevimanus | reverse complement strand
TGGTAACGGGTAGGCGTTGTTATGTTGCTATGGTGGCGCTAACGTGGTACTGGTGAGAGAGAGAGAGAGACAGACAGACAGAGACAGACAGACAGATATAGATAAGATAGATTAACATACACAGAGAGAATTCGTTATAATGCAAATCTTCTGTACATCAAGTGTTACATAGAAAGATAGATAAATAGGCAGATAGATAGACAGATATATAGACAGACTGAGTTCGCAATAATGCACACTTTCAGTACGGTAAATATCAAATAAAGATATATAGAGATAAACAGATGGATAGATAGATGTAGATAGATAGATATAGTTCCCAATACTGCAAATTTTCTGTGTGGCAAATATCAGATAGACAGACAGATAGATAAAGAGTGAGACAGACAAACAGGGGTGGGGAGAATGGCGACGAGGGAGGGGGGAAAGATAAAAATATAAAATTAATATTCCCACCTGAATGACTGAGGGAAAACAAGACATATTTTATCAACAGGAAACGAAAAATGAATGAGAGAGTTAAAGATAGGCAGAAGGGGAGATATGTGGGGAGAGAGAGAGAGAGAGAGAGAGAGTTAACTTTCTACACACACACACACACACACACACACGGCAGTAATATAAAAGAAACACATGCACTATGTTATCCAAACACACACACACACACACACACACACACACACACACACACACACACACACACACACACACACACACACACACTCCCCTCCTTTCTTACTTCCTCTTCTCTCTCCCAGCATCCCCTCCCCCCCTCTCTCTAGTGCCATTTCTTGTTATATTAAAATTATCGTTTTTCCTTAATAAAACATTCAGATTGGAATTAAATCATTTTTCGCCCTGATCTCTCTCTCTCTCTCTCAACTTCTAACCGCTTCAGCCCAAGGACGTTTATATATCGTTCCTCCAGCACATATTCAATGCATTTAAGATTGACATGCAAATTAATGGCCAAATTAGTAAAAAAAAAAAAAAAAATCCTTTCACCTCACCTGACGACCAAGTGTTGTCTGAGTGGAGGCGAAATATGACTAGTAACCAAGGAGACTCTATCCTGCCTCATGAATCAGGCTCAGAGAAATTGGAGAAGATCCCTAACTCCGATAAGCTCAGACTGACGACCAAGTGTAATCAGACTGGAGGGGTATTTGACTAGTAACCAAGGAGACTCTTTCAGGGTTATTTGACTAGTAACCAAGGAGACTTTTTTTTACCTCATCACTACGGCTGACTGGATTTCACGGAACCACGACTTGAGTATTCAGCCAAGTGAAATCAGAATGGAGGGATGATTTGACTAGTAACCAAGGAGGCTCATTCCTACCTCATAAATAACCACGATTTTAGAATGAGTGGCACAGTTCCGTCACATGAAAACAAAATCTATAGTGCCCCCCCATAAAAAAAACGTCAATTACCCCCTTCAACATAATGATTTACAATATATTCTTTCTAGTGACATTATTTTGATCGGCTTAGAAAAATAAAATGACCGTCAAGGAAGCAGGAAATCCCGTGCGTCATTTCTACTTAATTCCTGGTAAGTAGTGACGGTCTGTGTGGTCTGTGTAACAAGGCCAGGAAAGTAGCAAAGGTCTGTGTAACATGGTCAGGAAAGTAGCTAAGGTCTGTGTGGTCTGGTAACATGGTCAGGAAAGTAGCTAAGGTCTGTGTGGTCTGTGTAACATGGTCAGGAAAGTAGCTAAGGTCTGTGTGGTCTGGTAACATGGTCAGGAATGTAACGATGGTCTGTGTGGTCTCTCTCTCTCTCTCTCAATCGCACTCTACTCTCTTACATGCATTTTTATTCACAAAAGCACAAAACCAGTCTCCCTCCCTCTCTTTCTCTCTCTCTCTCTCTCCCTCCCTCTCTCTCTCTCTCTCTCCCCTCCTTCACTGATCCTTTTATCCTTTATCGACCCTTCCTCATCCCTCCCCTCTCTTCTTCCTTCCTTCCTACTTCTCTTTTTCCTCATTTCCTTCCTTCCTTTTTATATCTTCCCTCCATTCCTGCTCAAATTTATTCCCTTCTCTCTTTTCTTCCCTTCCTTCAACCCTCTCTATTTCCCTCCTTTTCTTTCTTTCATTCATATCTTACTTTTTCTTCCTCTTTTCCTTCCTTCCTTCCATTCCTCCCTCCTTCCCTTCCTTCTCCTCCTAATTTCCTACCTTAATTCTTCTCCTTCATTCCCTTCTCTTCCTTTTTCCTTCTCTCTATACTCTTTTTTCAAATCTCTCTCTCTCTCTCTCTCTTTCTCTCTCTCTCTCTCAACTTCCCCCTTATCCCTCTATTTCTTCTATACTTACTCTTCATCCTCCTGCCACGTCTTCATTCCCTCCCTCTCCTCCATTATTCTCTCTCTCTCTCTCTCTCTCTCTCTCCCTTCTCTTTCCTGCCTCCTCTTCTCTCTCCCACTCTCCCCTCCCCCACCTACCCCTCCTTAGTAGAGCGATCCGTCATTAGTAACTATTTCCCTGGGGGCAGAACCTTAAAGAAGGGGGGGTGTAAGTGTGCCCCCCCCCTCCTCCGTCACTCTCTCTCTCTCTCTCTCTCTCTCTCACTCCGACCCTCTTCCTTCCTACTCTCTCCTTCAATTCCCTCTTAAACCTTCCTTCTCTCTCTCTCTCTTTCCGTTCCCCTTCCTTCTTCTCCCTCTTCTCTCCTTCAATTCTATCCCTCCTTCACCTCCTTTCTTTCCCTGCCTCCCACGCTCTCTCTCTCTCTCCCTCATGCCTTCCTCCCACTCTTTCCCCTCCCATTATCTCTCTCTTTCTCCCTCTCACGTCTTCCTCCTCCAAACCTTTCCCCTCCCATTATCTCTCTCTCCCTCCTCTTCGTCATTATTCTTCCCCTCATCTCTCTCGAGAACAGAAAGCATTGAAAGCGAGAGAGAGAGAGAGAGAGAGAGAGAGAGAGAGAGAGAGAGAGAGAGAGAGAGAGAGAGAGAGAGAGAGAGAGAGAGAGAGAGAGAGAGAGAGAGAGAGAGAGAGAGAGAGAGAGAGAGAGAGAGAGAGAGAGAGAGAGAGATGGAGAGAGAGAAGAGAGAGAGAGAGAGAGAAAAGAGAGAAAGAGAGAGAGACAGGAGAGGAAAGAGAGAGAGAGAGGAGAGGAAAGAGAGAGAGAGAGGAGAGGAAAGAGAGAGAGAGAGAGAAAAAAAAAAAGAGAGGAGAGGAAAGAGAGAGAGAGAGAGAGAGAAAAAAGAGAGAGAAAGAGAGAGAGAGAGAGGAGAGGAAAGAGAGAGAGAGAGAGAGAGAGAGAGAGAAAGTAAGGGCTTCCTAACCCTATGTCCAAAACCGGAAGACAATATGACAAAAGAAAGGGTGTGATGGCTGGGAGGAGGAGGAGGAGGAGGAGGAGGAGGAGCAAGGAAGAGAAGAGGAATGAGGAAGGAAGGAGTGGAGGTATTACACCGGTGGACTCTCTCTCTCTCTCTCTCTCTTTCATTTCTCGATCCTATCTCATCTCAACTGTACATGGGAGAAAAGGTCAGGCTGATGATGATGATAATGAACGTCTCTCTTCCCTCGCCCTTACCTTCACTTCCTCCACCTCTCTCTCTCTCTCTCTCTCTCAGCCAAGTCTTGGGTCAGGTCTAATTACACAAGTTTAATAAGAGGATAGCACATGGCTCTCCCACACCCTCCGACCACCCTCAGAAACTGTAGCTGGTCTGTTACTATCAGACGGAACCGGATCACTTTATCCCTGTATGCCACCCTAGTTAAAGACAAGGATAGCACAACACGGCTCTCCCACACCCTCCATCCCTCCAGCAATCAGAAAGGTATACACGTTTTATTTTATATTTTCATCTGAGGGAACTGGACCACACTTATAACCTTAACTGACCATGATAATGATGATGATGATGATGATGATGATGATGATGATAATAATAATAATAATAATAATAATAATAATAATAATAAATAATAATAATAATAATAATAATAACAATGACGATGATGATGATAATAATAATAATAATAATAATAATAATATCGCAGTGCAAAATAAAGCCTAATTATCATACTAATGGACTAAAAAGTTGGAGAAATTCACAGAGTTGATGTTGTTAATTACAGAACTCATAACTCATATACTCACAATGACTACATATTACCAGAGCCTAATTAAAACACCATCTATCCTAATCTAACACCACCTGACCTAACCTAACACCACCTAACCTAATCTAACACCATCTAACCTAATCTAACACCACCTAACCTAATCTAACACCACCTAACCTAATCTAACACCACCTAACCTAATCTAACACCACCTAACCTAATCTAACACCACCTAACCTAACATAGCACCACCTAACCTAATCTAACGGGGTGTAATCTAACCTACCCTAAGTAAACTAAGCTTCATCTAATATTCTATCTATCTATCTATAGCCCGACGCCCTAATCCCGCAAAGGGTGGCCGCAGACAAAACGCCTCCAAGTCACTCTGTCACCCACCATTTGACTCCCCTCCCCCCAAATCACACACCCCTCCCTCATATACCTCTCAACTCCATCCCTCCACCTCATCCTCGGTCTACTAATCTAATATTACCTAACCCAATTTAACAGAACCGAATTTCACCTATTCGTCAATCTTTTTCTAACCTAAGACTTAACTCTCCAATCTAATCCAACCTAACCTAATCTAACGGTATCTAACTTTGATCCTGTCTAAGGTATCTAACTCTTATCTACCCTAACCTGATCTGACCTGCACTACTAACCAAGCCTAATCTTCACCTACTGTTATCCACCCTATCTAATGCAACCTAACATCGCCTAATCCTATCTAACCTAAACTAACATAACCTCATCTAATATTCTAACCTGACCTAACCTAATTCCATCCAATCTTAATGAACCTAACGTATGTAAGAGGACCCGACCTATTAAACATTACCTCAAAGCTGATTTACTACGGAGAAAAAAATGAGAGAGAGAGAGAGAGAGAGAGAGAGAGAGAGAGAGAGAGAGAGAGAGAGACATAACAAAGGCCCCAAGACAAACCTTTGATCATCCTCACCTAAAGTCTTATACCGCACCCCCCTCCCCCCTCTTCTCTCTCTCCCTCTCTCTCTCCTTGTTTTCTCCCTACCTTCTCTCTAATCCACCTTTTCTCATTTTCTCCCTTGTTCACTCATCCTCTATCTATCTATCTATTTACAAGAATTTGTCTACTTACAGGCTTATATCTACCGTTGATATTTCTGATCATATCTTCCCGGCTCTCTCTCTCTCTCTCTATCCCTCATCTCTCTCCCTCCCTCTCTCTCTCTCTCTCTCTCTCTCTCCAACTTTTCTAATTAGTATAAGTCTCTCTAATAAGGCTGGACCACCTAGGACTGACACCAAGGTCTATACAGTATGTGCCAATTCTCTCTCTCACACACGCACAGCCTTGCTTTCCCTCTGCCTTCCCTCCCTTCCCCTCTTTCCTCATTTTCTCCCAGTGTTTACTCTCTCTCTCTCTCTCTCTCTCTCTCTCTCTCTCCGGCAGCATACAGAGCGGCAATGGTAATAGTATGCCACTGTGCCGCTAACTGCCCCACAGGCCAATTGGATCGTTAGTGGCTGAATCACGTCGTTAAGTGAAAGGGGCCTCCATGAGCTACGTCTCTCTATCTCTCTCTCTCTCTCTGTAACGCAATTACCTTCACTTTTCCTCTTTTTCCCCTACCATTCCTCCCTCCCTCCCCCCCTCAATCTCTCTCTCTCTCTCTCTCTCTCTCTCATATATATATATATATATATATATATATATATATAAAATCAGGTTTTATACTAGTTTGTGAACTGCAACGGAATTAACCCACACACACACACACACACACACACACACACACACACACACACACACACACACACACACACACACACAGTAAAGGAAAGACCGTAAAGGACAATAATTATAATAGGTGGAGGGATGAAAGGAAAAACGAGAAGCGACTGACAGGCTAAAGGCACATGAAGAAAAAAAAAAAAAATGCGACAGAACAATGAACAAAATCAATGAAGCAACGAAGACAAAAGAAGCCACTGAACCAGAGCAAGAAACAAGGAAACAAGAGAGAGGAGGAAGAGGAGGAGAAAGATCAGATGTCTTGTAATTCCTCTCTTCCTCCTCCTCCTCCTCTTCCTTCCTTCCTCAATCCATTCTTTTGTTTTTCCTTCCTTCCATGCTTTCTTCCTTCCATCCTTTCTATATTTTACTTCCTTCCATCAATCCTTTTCTTCCTTTCTTCCATACTTCCATTTTCTCCTTCCTTCCATCATTTATTTATCTTCTTCCTTCCATCCTTAACTTCTTCCTTTCTTTCTCTCCTTCCATCCTTCCTCTCTCTCCTTCTTCCATCATTTATTTCCTTCCTTTCTTACATCCTTTCCGTCTCTCCTACCTTCCATCATCCAATTTTCATCTTCCTCCTACTTCTTTCCACTCTTTATATTTATAAATGGTATTCAAAATTTTACCTCCCTCATTCTGCCTTTTGTCTCTTTCTCCTCAGCTCATTCATTCATTCCTCATGTAATAAAAAAAATTTAAATAAAACAGAGGTAAGTGGATATGTAAATAGATAGACAGCTAGAAAGAGATGGGTAGATAGGCAGACACCGTACACAAACAGATAGATAGACACAAATAGATAAAGAGCACAGTACAGTAAAATTTAGGAGGGGAGGGGAGACACACAAAAGATAGGAGGGGACAGGAAAGGAAAAAATATGAGAGAGAGAGAGAGAGAGAGAGAGCACTAAAACACTGTGTCAAATCAATAATACCACCGGTTTGTTCCCCAAGGTTGTTACCACACACACACACACACACACACACACACACACACACACACACACACACACACACACGCATGCAATATTTACATAATCACACACATGTTATAGTGTTCAAGCACGTGCACATACACACACAACTGTGTTCGTACACACACACACACACACACACACACACACACACACATGCAATATTTAAGTACACACACACACGTGCACCAGCGTTCAAGCACGCACACACACACACACACACACACACACACACACACACACACAATATCCCAACAACAACAACATCAACAACAGGAAGAAAAAAGTTGAGAGGAGAAGTTAGAGGAAAAAGTTTGATATTAAGAACTGTTTGAGCCTATATAGGAGAGAGAGAGAGAGAGAGAGAGAGAGAGAGAGAGAGAGATGATGAAACTTAATAAAATGGAAAAGTGGAACTGATACTTGGTTGGAGTAGCAGTAGTAGTAGTAGTAGTAGTAGTAGTAGTAGTAGTAGTAGTAGTAGTAGTAGTAGTAGTAGTAGTAGTAGTAGTAGTAGTAGTTGTTGTTGTTGTGGTGGTGGTGGTGATTGTGGTGGTGGTGATTGGGGTAGTGATGATGGTGATGACTGCGGTGGTGGTGGTGGTGATCGTGGTATCTCAGTGTGAAAATTGTTCTTCCTAGTATTAACAAGACCTATTTCCTTAGTATGAGGAATTCTCACTTCCTAGTAAGAAAAAAAGGTCTACAGTTTCCCAGTATGAACAAAGTACAGTATCTAGTATGAACAAGATCTACTTTTCTCTTATATACATACATGACTTTTCCCAGTATGAACAAGGAATACTATCTCCTGGCGTGAACTAAGTCTGTTTCCTACTATCTTATAAGTGTTTTTTTCCCTAGTATGAAATGGATCGATTTTTTTTCCTCCTTAAGCTGACGTCCATCTGAACCCCAACTTTCTCTCTCTCTCTTTCTGTGTGTGTGTGTGTGTGTGTGTGTGTGTGTGTATGTGTGTGTGTGTGTGTGTGTGTGTGTGTGTGTGTGTGTGTGTGTGTGTGTGTGTGTGTGTGTGTGTGTGTGTGTGTGTGTGTGTGTGTGTGTGTGTTTTACTTCCTCACTTCCGACTTTTCTCCCCTCTCCATCCCACTTTCATTGTTTCCTCTTCATTTCCCCTCCGCCGCTTTCTCTTAATTATCTTTTCCCTCCCCCAACTCTCTCTCTCTCTCTCACCCTAACAAGCTCCCAGGTACGGGGGAAACCATTCAAGATTTTCCAATTAAAAAAAAAAAAAAAAAAAAAAAAAAAAAAAAAAAAAACGAAACGTCTTCTGAGTTTAGGTCTTAATATTGAAAAATGAAAAGTTAAGATACCGTATAGTGGCTTATGACTGGTTATTTGGAGAGAGAGAGAGAGAGAGAGAGAGAGAGAGAATTACATACTCAAAAATCTATTTCTTGAAAATTACATAGCCTACATAAGTACACATGTACTGCACCGTACATACAGTACAAACATGAATGAATAGACATATTTATTGAAATCATCCAAACATACATGCATACTGATAAACATCCTACACACACACACACACACACACACACACACACACACACAACTTAAAATACATTCCGACACAACCCACAAAAAAAGAAAAAAAAATGAGGCAGTGAGATTGAAGGTGGCCTACATAACTTACATACAGACAGGCATACATAAAAATACATACATACGTACACAGGGTAGACATACACTATAAATATTTAGATAGATATAGATGGATAGATATAAACATAAAGATACCGGATACTACGGTACCTAACAATACCTCTCTCTCTCTCTCTCTCTCTCCCCTGCGACTGTAAACAACACTGCTTTTGAGCCAATCATTTTTAATTAATTTATAAGTGACAAAAGCACGAATATACAGGGTACGAAAATAATGAGAGAGAGAGAGAGAGAGAGAGAATAGAATATTCAGAGTAGGAAATGAATGGCAGAGAGAGAGAGAGAGAAAGTGTGTGTGTGTGTGTGTGTGTGTGTGTGTGTGTGTGTGCTCTACGTGGATAGGCTACACAGACCACACAGACTAAACGATGCAATCCGGCCTTAATACACTTGTAGCTAGTGGAGCTATATTTATGTCAGTACGCGACAAGGATAGCACACCAATAAGACGTACAAGAAATCAGTGAGAAGCGGTACAATGCAAGGCTAATATTCGTGTAGGAAATTTCACAGGAATGGTGGAAAACAGTACGCACTCGTTATTGTCCGGATGAGATGAGAGGAGGGAAGGGCAGGCGTAGAGATGAGGGGAGGGGAGAGGCCAGAAGAGGTGAAAAATGAGGGGAGGGAAGAAGAGATAAGGAGAGGAGAGCGGAGGGGAGATGAAGAGAGGGGAGAAGAGGGAGGGAGGAGGGGTCAAAAGAGATGAAAAATGAGCGGAAGGGAGGAGGAGGAGGAGGAGAGATGAGGAGAGGGGAGGAGAGATAAGGAGAGGAGAGCGGAGGGGAGATGAAAAGAGGAAGGGAGGCAGGAGAGAATCAGAAAGAGGGGAGAAGGGGGGTCAAAAGAGATGACAAATGAGGGAAGGGGAGGAGGAGGAGAGATGAGGGGAGGGAAGGAAAGATAAGGAGAGGAGAGTGGAAGGGAGATGAGGGGAGGGGAGGAAAGACAAGGAGAGAGGAAGTGAGATGAAGAGAGGGGAGAAGAGGGAGGGAGGGAGGAGGAGAGAATCAGAAAGAGGGGAAGGCGAGACAGTATATTTCTGAGACGAAGAGGTAGTGAGGGTAGAGGAAGGGAAAGACGAGAGGGAGAGTAAGAGGAAGAAGAGAGAGGAGAGGGAGAGAGAGATGGGGTGGGGTGGGAGGAAAGGGAGAGGGAGTGCTTGGAAGAGAGAAACAGACACGAGGAGAGGGAGTGGGAAAGGAGAGGAGACGGAGAGGAAGGCCGAGAGGAGAGGAGACGGAGAGGAAGGCCGAGGAAGGGAGGAAGAAGGGGAGAGGGATGGAGAATGGGGGAGAGAGAGAAAGACAAAGAGAGAGAGAGAGAGAGAGAGAGAGAGGGGGGGGGTGAGAGGGAAAGAGAGAGGGAGGGAGGAAGACAGGAGAGGAGCGTGAGGGAGAGAGGGAGAGGGAGGGAGAGAGAAGAGGAGGAGAGGGAGAGAGAGGGAGGGAGAGAGAAGAGGAGGAGAGGGAGAGAGAGGAGAGGAGTGAGGTTATCTGTTTGAGAGCGTGAGAAAAGGGGTCGTTACTGAGTAGGGGTGAGAGAGAGTGGGGCAGAGGTCGTTACTGTGTGTGTGTGTGTGTGTGTGTGTGTGTGTGTGTGTGTGTGTGTGTGTGTGTGTGAGAGAGAGAGAGAGAGAGAGAGAGAGAGAGAGAGAGAGAGAGGGGGGGGGGGCAGCAGACGTGACACATTACAATAGAGATCAATAAAGAATATCTGTGGCCATGACCTTAATAGAGTGGCCTCCTCGAAATGGTGGTAGTTGTGGTAGGAATGTTGGTAGTTGTGGTAGGAATGGTGGTAGCTGTGGTAGGATTTGTAGTTGGGATGTGGTAGTTGGGGTGGAATGTTGCTAGAGATGGTAGAAAAGTTGGTAATTGTGGTAGGAATGTTGGTAGTTGTGGTAAGAATGTTGGTAGTTGTGGTAAGAATGTTGGTAGTGGTAAGAATGTTGGTAGTTGTTGAAATGTTGGTAGTTGTAGTAGGAATGTTGGTAGCTGTGGTGGAAATGTTGGAAGCTTGGTAATACTGGCAGCTATGGTAGGAATGTTGGTAGTTGTGGTGGAAATGTTGGTATCTTTGGTAATGTTGGTAGCTGTAGAAATATTACTATCCGTAGTAATGTTAGTAGTTGTGGTAGTAATAATCGTATCTATGGCACTATGTACAGTAATAGTAGTTAGGAGAGGAATGGTGGTAGTTGTGATAATGTTGGTAGTTCTCAAATAAGTGGTCGAAATGCGGGTAGTAAAGCGTGGAGGTGGTGGCAATTGTGGTAGTGATGGCGGTAGTTGGAGTCTGGTAATGGTTGTAGTTGTGGTAGTGAGCGAATGAGAGGAAAAGTAATTAGCCTACCTGGGTCAGAGAGAGAGAGAGAGAGAGAGAGAGAGAGAGAGAGAGAGAGTTCGTCACTGAGTAGGGACCTGGAGTTTTTTTTTTTCACTGCATACTATCACACACCACACTATATTACATCACACCACATCACCACAGTACACCACCACTTATAAACACACACCACATCACACCGCATCAGCTAAGTTCGCTACTACATTTCACACCACACCATACCTCACCATACACTACACTACACATCACACCACACTATCACATACTGTCACACCATACCATCTAAGTACGCTACCACACATCACACCACACCATACATTACACTACACATCACATACTGTCACACCATACCATCTAAGTACGCTACCACATTCACACCACACCACCGTACCACACCATACCCTACACATCACGCTCCCACATACCACTACCACCACAACACAAACTTGACTGTGGTAAATAAATAAATCCCTAAATAAATCACGAGTAAATCCAACCAATTAAAATCAATCACTTAAACTGTGTTGTTACGGTAATTAGATATACTGTGGTTCTGTCTATTAGGGCGAAATTGGGTCTTGTATACACGCACTTATGGCCCGTAAGTACAGATATATAAATCAGGGGAGGGAAGGAGTGGGGAGGGGAGATGGGAAGGACGGGGAGGTGAGGGGAGGGGAAAGGAAGGGAAGAAGGGAGGAGAGGAGAGGAGCAATAGACAGAGAAAATAAGATAATGACAGACAGATACCGTATAGACAGACAGATAGATAGACAGATAAATTGACTGACATAAATAAGCAGGCAGATAGACAGATAAATGGACACACAGACAGAAAAGATAAACAGATACGCAGATTTCTTTAGTATAATCTGAAGAAAACTGTCAACTAAAAAAAAGAATAATGTATAAAGGTGAGAGGTGGAGGTGCAACTCTGGCGAAAATTCAGCCACGTGGAAGGAGAAGCAGCGGGACGAGGGAATTCCACATTTATATGATTTAATTTTGGACTGATGATTTCACTCTTAGGTACCTTCGCTCAAATGGAATAAGTCTCTCTCTCTCCCTCCCTTCCTCTCTCTCTCCCTCCCTCCCTCTCTCGTGATGAACAAACTCGTTACTTCAGGTGATGGGTTTAGACTGGTGATATTTAGCTCTTACATAAGTTCTTTCAAATGTAATATGTCTGTGTCACTCACTCTTTCAACCCCCCCCCCTTCCCTTCTCTCTCACCAGGTGTTCAGAATGTTCACTTGGGACTTGAACTTTTCGTATTAGAGAGAGAGAGAGAGAAGGGGGGAGGCTAGTATTGAACGGGGGAGGGAAGGGGGCAATGGACAGGTGATATGTGGTGAGGCCAGCTGACACACACACACACACACACACACACACACCTCCGATCAATACACATTCAAACACACAGCATACATACTTCCAAGCAGCACACATGCATCCACAAGTTTAAAAACAAACACACATATCCCCCCCCCATTCCCTCTCTCAAAACTTTGTGACAGAAAAGTGTGACTGTTGTGACCTCTCCCTCACACACACACACACACACACACACACACACACACACAATGAAGTACTACATAAACAGAGATCAGGAGTGTTAGGCAGCTGAAGTAAGTTAGAAAGAGATGTGAAATATTAGGCTAACTTTTGCATCTATGGGTAGAGAAACAAAGCTTTTTTCAGCTTAAAAATATTAGCTAACAGAAGAGATTGAAATAAATGTGAAATATTAAGCGAACTTTTCCATCTAAGGGCAAAGAATCATGAAATATTTGGCGAAGTTTTGTATCTATGGGCACAGAAACATGAAATATTGGGCGAACTCTTGTATCTATGGGCAGAGAAACATGCCAAGCCTCCCTCGGTTTAGGAATACTGGCCAGCAGAAGGAAATGAGAAGTAGCTGTGAAATATTAGGTAAACTTAAGTGGCCGTCTGTTGCTCTTCGTCATCCCAGCCCGTGATGTAAACAAACCCTCTGAACCGAATAACACGTGTTGACGGGAAAGGTCGAGTTGGAGATCGATTTGAGAGAGAGAGAGAGAGAGAGAGAGAGAGAGAGAGAGAGAGAGAGAGATTGGAGATAACACAGATATATACATGCATATAAATAAGAACTGACGTATTTAGACAGCTATACATACAATGAGTGACACAGACATACGAACAGATGGGCAGCGTAGATGGACAGATATTGATAAATGGATAGACGGCTCAGTAAAATTTCATCCCCTACCACCAGTGACCTTACCCTTGCACCACATACCAATACTCCTGCTACCACTGATAATAATAATAATAATAATAATAATAATAATATTGACGTATCACCGACACCACTATTACTACTGCTGATACTACAACTAATACTACTTCTAAAACTACTACTACCTACTGCAACCACAATCACCACCACCATCACCACAGACAACAACCACCACTACCATCACCACCATCACAAAAAACAGATATATGCAGTCACACAGATTTAAGGTAAGACAGACAAATAAACAAAATACAGTAAGAGATTTTAGGACAGATATTTTGGAGAAAAACAACAAAAATATAAAGACAGAGACAGCAAAGGATAAAAAAAAAATTGTGTGTGTGTGTGTGTGTGTGTGTGTGTGTGTGTGTGTGTGTGTGTTTCATCGATTAGCACCTCTTACTAACATTACATCCTCTTGCACCATTCACCACACCCTTGCACCACTGGCACTATCTATTACCACTTCTTACATCACTATCATGACTACGGTACTACTACAAACAATCACCAACACATCTACTACAACTACTACTACGAAGACTGCTGCTGCTCCTACCACTATTTCATCCTACCACAACTACCACCATCACTACACTCTTCATACCATATTTACTAACACCACAACCATCCTCCCTCCCCACCAATCACCACCACAATTACTATCACCCTTTACCACCACTACCACCACAGCAAGCAACCACAATCTTAAACAACCACAAAAACCAGCACCCTACTACAACCACCACCATCCCTCCTCAACAACCACAACAAACACCACCACACCAACCACAGTCACTCTCTACCACCACAACAAACACCACACCAACCACAGTCACTCTCTACCACCACAAAAAACACCACCACCACTCTCTCTACCACAACTACCACCACAACCACCACACCCTTTCACACCCAAAGGCACATTCACCGGGCATAAAAGGCGACGAGTTTAGTATACTGATATGGTATGTGAAGGACCTGGGGTTTTCAAGACAACATTCAGCTTTATATGCAAGTGTTATTACTCCCATTACTACTACTAGTCACTAATAACAACAGTAGTAGTAGTAGTAGTAGTAGTAGTAGTAGTAGTAGTAGTGGTGGTGGTGGTGGTGATAGTAGCTATAGTGGTGGTAGTAAATAATAGTACCACCACCACCACCACCACCAACACAACCACTACTACTGCCACCACCACCACCACCACAAACTCTAGTACTGCCACCACTACCACTATTACTACCACCACCACCACAAAAGCATCCAGTGTGTGAGCTGCATACGGCTTTACAAAGGACTAGGTTATTCGAGGTAGCCTTCACCTTTATGTGGGGGTGAGTTTGGGTCTATTTGGGCTAATGTTTTAACTGTATGGAGGAATTTTGATAATAATTTACCCGTGCCTACCTTAATCTACGCTGCTCTAACCTAACCTAACCTAACGCAAACTAATCTAACTTCATTTAACCTACGTAACCTAATGTAACCTCATTTAACATAACAAAAATTACCTACACCTAACTTCACCTAACCAAACAACAGTGACGCAATGTAACATAACCAAACCTCGCCTAATGTGTGTGTGTGTGTGTGTGTGTGTGTGTGTGTGTGTGTGTGTGTGTGTGTGTGTGGTTGTGTGTGTGTGTGTGTGTGTGTGTGTGTGCGTGCGTGCGTGTGTGTGTATTTAATATCTCTAGACGATTTCACATTAATCTCTTCACTACTAAGCAACCTTCCTATACTGAGAAAAAAAATCGTCTGGTTGGAGCAAAAATAGGTTTATACCCGAACGCGAGAGAGAGAGAGAGAGAGAGAATCGGATTATACATTTTTTGTTTTTAAACCAGTGGCACTATCCCTTTATATTTACCGCCAATTCCCTGCACAGTAATCTCTTTTAAACGTAATATCATAATGTGTAACAGCTAATACAACAAGCAGTAACAGTCACAACTAAGTGGAGGGGCAGGTTACGCAGATGTCTAAGAACCTTTTCCTTAGCGATTTATTTTGCATCCTACTCCTTGACATCATCGTGTGTGTTAAGTATATCGTTTAAATATCGACACAGACTGCATCAGTAACATTCACGATAGTTATGAAAAAAGGAATAAACTGCAGAGGAAGAGGGGTAACGAAACATCCAGCCATCATACTACAACTTAGCATAAATAATACGAGTAATCTGTCGTAAAAGGTGAATAAAACAGGTGATAACAGGTGCAATTAAGTGGAGGGGCATTTTGTAGGTAAATGTATGACTCCACTAATATCATATTACCACAAAAGCTGTTTAGCACCATACTGCTGGATGTTAGGCATTTGCTGGGGTGGGGTGCATATTCAGATGTACAAACAAACAAACAAACACACACAATATCCTTCCTCCTATCTCCCTTACCCTTCATTTATCTCTATCTAACTTACACACACACACACACACACACACACACACACAACTTAGCAACACCCTAACTTACCTAGCGTGACATAACCTAACCCAGTCTAGCTCAACAAACCTCAAACTCAGCTGATCACATTCTACCATAACCTGATCAACCGTACCCTAAATCAAACCTAACCCAACCTGACTTAATGTTAACTAACTTAATCTAATTCTATCCATTCCAATCCAGCTGAATCCAACCTGTCTGAAATAACCCCAAACCACCATATAACCCTACCTAATCCAATAATACCAAGCCTAACCCAACCCAACCTGACCAGACAAACCAAACCCATCTTAAAATAATCTAACCTAATCCAACCCAACCCAGCCCAACTATCAGTCACTATTCGACCCCCTATCCAAAACTATTATATATCAACCCATCTACACCTAACCCAACCAAAATTATCCTAATCTAACATAACCTAAGCTGAACTAACCCAAGCAGACATACCTTGCCTAGCCTAACCCTACCTAAACTTACTTAACTGAACCCAACCCATCCTTACTCAACCCAACCCAATCTAAACTTACCTAATCGAACCCAAACCTAACTTAACCTAACCCAACCCAATCTAAACCCAATCCAATCTAAACTTACCTAATCGAACCCAAACCTAGCTTAACCTAACCCAACCCAACTCAACCCAATCCAATCTCAACTTACCTAGCCGAACCCAAACCTAACTTAACCTAACCCAACCCAACCCAATCTAAACCTACCTAATGGAACCCAAACCTAACGTCAGCTCACCTAACCCAACCCAATCCTAACTTAGCTCACAACCCAAGCCACCCCACCTCTAAATCAATACAGAAACCCCTTTTGCTGAATAGCAGGTTAGTTCCTGTTGCTAAGGACATAACGGTACATCACTCCTGTCACGAACAACAAAACATTCGCTTTCTCATTTGTTAGAGAGAGAGAGAGAGAGAGAGAGAGAGAGAGAGAGAGAGAGAGAAAGAGAAAGAGAAAGAGAGAGAGAGAGAGAGAGAGAGAGAGCAGAGGATGTTTTCTATCTAGGCAAAGAATGAGAAACATGGGAATGTGAGATTGGAAGTTTTGGTGTGTGTGTGTGTGTGTGTGTGTGTGTGTGTGTGTGTGTGTGTGTGTGTTTCAGGGTTGCGTCAGTGTCAGCGTGCTTCATCAACGTCTGTCAGTCACCACAAAGGCTATATCCAATGCGCTATCTCACATTCTCACACATTTTTAAACATTTTCGTACCTTTATACTCGTGTGCTCTACCGTATCTGCTGGTTTCTGGATGATGATGACGATGATGAGGTTGATTTTGTGTGTGTGTGTGTGTGTCCGACTTTGGGCATAGGTTTCACAGTCTGTTCCCAAGGCCCAGTAGTCCACTACAATATATACCGTACACCTTCACATGATTACTATCCAAATAATATTAAGGATAAGGAATTGGACTTACACTGTGGCATTGTATATGTATGGGAGGCGTTATGTTTACAATCACACACACACACACACACACACACACACACACACACATATAGATAGAAAGATAGATAGATAGATAGACAGATAATGTATTGTAAATCCTACGCAAAGGTACACTGAGTGTGAGGGTATGGAGGAGTTTGGCTTATGTTACGTTATACACTGTTATGCTATGTTATGTTCAAGGTACAGTGCGATGGTAAGGAGTCATGTTATGCTGTGTTATCCTGTTATGTTTAAGGTAGACTGTGACAGTAAGGGTAAGGAGGAGTTAGCAGCCCTCCCTATACATCATTAATAACCAAACTGTATTTCCTGTTTCATTGTCACGTTATGCTATATTGTTATACTTAAAGTAGGGTGTGAGGGCGAGGGTCAGGGGGTCAGCAGAGGCACCCCCTAACTTCACTAATAACCAAACTATTTACATAATCAAAACTTGCTAACTATGACCTGGCTAATTACGTGTAAAACAATACACCCGACCCACCGCATGCGTTTAATGCTCTGGGAATTGGTGGAAATACAGGGAACAGGTACAAAGACTGTATACTGATCTATCTATCTGTATGTTCATCTGTTTATCTTTACACGTGAACATCTATTTATCAACTATGTCTCCCTGTCTATCTATCTATCATGTCTGTCTCCCTCTGTCTATCTCTCTATCTACTTATCTATCTATTCATGTATTTTGACTGACCTCGCTAATTAACCGTACAACAATACATCACTTCACTATATGCATGTAATGATCTGTTGAGGGACTGGCAACATATAAACCCTAATTCTACCTGTTTATTTCTGTTTATCTATCTGTCTGTTCATCTGACAATCTATCTATATTCGTCTTGGGCTAATCTCGGAGGAGGGGGCACAAACAAATCGCCTCCATGTCACCCTGCCCCCCGCTTTAAGGCTGCCTTCTCTCCAACTCACACCCCCATCACTCATATAGCCTATCTCTCCACCCCATCCCTCCATCTCACACACACACATACGCACACACACACACACACACACACACACACACACACACACACACACACACACACATACGCACACACACACACACACACATGGGGGCAGGGAGGGGGCACCACCTTTTCCACCCTATCCCTCTATTTCTCTCTCCCCCTCACACACACACACACACACACACACACACACACACACACACACACACACGGGAATGAGGGGGGGGGGCACCACCTTTTCACACACTATTCACATCCATTCTTTCTGTGACAGAGTTAAAATTCCGACTAATTAACTTCTGCCTAATAAGCTTCCAAAACAATTAGAGTCTGGGTCATTAAGCGTCTGAATAATTACGTATGAACAGGATAATGAGGCAGACTAACAGGAGAAGCAGATTTAAAAATATATGTATAAAAGAATTGTAGCGATTATGCATACTGTATGAATCTGACAAGGAGAGTGTGAGTGGGATGCAGGGGGAGACCGAGGATGAGATGGAGGGATAAAGTGGGGAGATATTTGAGAAAAGGGGGGTGTAAGTTGAGGGAGAGACTAACATGAAGTGTACAGTATGAGTGCTATGGAGGGGGGAGAGGGATGGGGAGACCAAGGATGAGATGGAGGGATGGAGTGGAGTTATGTAAGAGGGCGGTGTAAGCTGGGGGAGAGATTAACGAGAAGTGTATGAGTGAGACGAGGGAGAGGGATGGGGAGACCGAGGATGCGATGGTGGGATGCAGTAGAGGTATGAGAAAGAGGGTGTAAGCTGGGGAATAGACTAACTAGGAGAGTGTATGTGAGGTAGAGGGGGCGAAAGGGAGGAAGAAATCGAGGATGAGATGATGGGATGGAGCAGAGAGGCACATGAGAAAAAGGGGGCGTAAGTTGGGGAGAGCAGCCAAAATGGTAGGGGACTGGGCGTTATGGAGGCGATTTGTTTGTGGCCACCTCTTACAGGAGTAAGGTGTCTGGCTATAGATAGATTTGTGGACAGAGACAGAGCAAGTGCGGGGTAGTTCCCGTTTGTCACTTCCTGTTTTTATTTCCTTTTTATTTAACAAGGATAAAATCAGCTTCACGATAATCATATATTGAGAAATATTTATACAGTAATGCGCAAAAATTCGCTGACAATCCTGCCTTCCCTATTTCTTATCCCCTCCACATGAGCGTGCCCTTCCTTATTCTTTTACCGTGTGCTTCAAAATGCTAACACAAACAATATTTCAAGTGCATTTCACTGCCTCAGCTGTCAGAGAAGTAGCAACATTTTTGTCAATGCTGTATAATAAATAAATAAGAAAATAAATACCTGGTACAAAGATAAATGTACAGAAGTTTAATATACAGTTTAGAATACTACCACATAGCTAATCCACGACACTCAAGATAATCGCGTCTGTGAACAAATCAGATGAGTGGATGGTTAGACGCAGATTAATCTGTGGCGGTTGTCTAGTTCCGTCGCATGAAAACACAACTATTAACTGATGCCTTACATTATCTTAACTCTGTGGATCTGGATAATCGTGTTTGTGAACAATCAGGTGAGTGGATGGTCAGATTTGTGGGTTTAATTACTAGCGTGGCAAACTTTGAATCCACGAGTCATTACACCATGCATGTAATCTGTACCTGACACGCTAGCCACGCAGTCTATCTATCTATCTATCTATCCACCAATCTATCTGTACCTGACACGCTAGCCACGCAGTCTATCTATCTATCTATCCACCAATCTATCAATCTGTACCTGACACGCTAGCCACGCAGTGTATCTATCTATCTATCTATCCACCAATCTATCAATCTGTACCTGACACTCTAGCCATGCAGTGTATCTATCTATCTATCCACTAATCTGTCAATCTGTACCTGACACGCTAGACACCCAGTGTATCTATCTATCCACCAATCTATCAGTCTCTGGCTAGCCATGCAATCCATCTATCTATTTGTCAGCCTATCTATATCTATCTATCCATCTATCAATGTATGTCTACTCATCTATCTCCGTCTAGGTATCTATCTACTGCCTGACGCTTTACTGACACGTTAGCCATGCAACCTATAAATCTATCTATTTATCTATCCATCCACCATTCCATCAGGCTTCGTGTAATTATCTATCTCCCTGTCTATCTATGTATCTATCGCCTGCCAGACGCCTCAATCCCATAAGGGGTGACCACAAACAAACCACCCCGCGTCACACACACAATGTCCTCCACCCTCTCTCCAATCCACATCCCCTCCACCCCCACGCGATCTATCTATCTATCTATCTATTGCCAGACGCCTCAAAATCTGTATATAGTAATCAGCTCTTTGGATCACTATAAGGGAGGGACGCCTTCACGTGGTGGCACCGGTATCAATAGGTCTCTCCACGGCACGGTAATCAAACATCCGTCAACTCCCTCTCTATCCCCGGAACTCACATCAACTCTCCCAGTCAGTCTCTCTTTCTTCACTCTCTCCCCAGGGCCAAATCATCTCAATATAAATACGGTACTTCTAACAATTTACGTAAATAATAATAATAATAAAAAAGCATCTTCTCGACCACAGGACCACGCACACACACACACACACACACACACACACACACAAAACAGTCACTATCAGAACCTAAGTCAATTATCAGATCAACAAACATTTAATCTTCATCTGTTCATCTACCGGCATCTATCTTTTCCCAGACGCCTTAATCACATAAGAGGTGGCCGCAAACAAATCGCCTCCACGTTGACCTGTCCTCTGCCATTTGGTTGCCTTTCCTCTAACTCACCCCCCATCTCTCAAAATAATAATCTCCACATCACCCCTCCAACTCCTTTGTCCTCCCTCCTCCTCTACCTCACACTCTTCTAGTCAGTCTCTCACTTTCCATCCTGTCCACTTGGCCAAACCATCTCAAAGTATTTCTTAACACACTTCTCTAACACATCGGATAAAATGAATTCCGTACCTCACTCACACTCTCCTCGTCAGTCTCTCACTCTCCATCCTCTCCACATGGCCAAACCATCTCAAAGTATTTCTCTTAATGAATTTTTTTAAACAAAATATAAAATGAATTCCGTAATTAAAAATACCCATCTTTAAATAGCTAAAAAAAAAATCTGACAGGTCTTCTTGGCAATCAGAATCAAGATAATCAGGTATTTTGAATAATTAGAAAACGGATGATCTGATTTACCTAAGTAATTATTCAAAAAGTAGTAGAATTTGAGGAAACGATACAAAATATAATTAATCCCTACCTAACAGGCATCACGTACGATCACAGTCCGGTTAATCTGGTGTCTAGACAATCACAGTCAGGTTAATCAGATATTTTGAGCAATCAGAGGAAGGGATAGTCTTATTACCGTGCATGATTAAACAGGAAAATGGCAAAGTTCGGATACATTATACATAACAAGCTTAATCCCTATCTGACAGGCAACACAGACAATCAGAATAAAGTTAATCAGGTGTCTAGACAATCAGGATTAGGCCAGCCAGGTGAAGGGGTACTTGGGAACTGGGATTATCTGATTTCCGTTAATAATTCAAACATGAAAGTAGCAAAGTTTGAATACATGACGCAAAATCCACGTAATCCCTACAAGACAGGTATCACACAGAATCATAATCAAGTTTATAGACAATCAGAATAAAGGAAAATCAGGGCTCTACCCATACCTACCTCAAATGTGGTGCTAAGGCCAGGAGGTTGGGTGGAGATCCCCAGAGTGAGGTTAGTGTACGTCCTCCTCCCACGCTTGCACAAGGCAGACTGTCACGCGGTTGCATTCCATTTCCCGCTTCCACTCGGCTGCCCTGGCGAGAAAAATGGAGAAACTGAAAAAAACAAATGGAGGCAAGAGGGATGGAGAAAGGAAATGAACAAGAGGATAATTTTTTTTTTTTTACTTTACGAGCATCGCGAGAAACGTGTAAGAAAAATTATGTAAAAAATTTAGAGTAAGATGAATGGAGACAGGAAATGAACAAGAGGGAAAAGGGAAAGAAAATGGAGGAAAATTTTTAAAAATTAGAGGGAAGAAGAATGGAGAAAGGAAATTAACAAGAGGAAGGATAAACTTTTACTTTAATGGCATCACCTGAAGGATGGGAAACAGGGACATTTTTTAAAAAATGGAGGTAAGAGGGAGGAAATGAACGAGATTTTTTTTTTTCCTAAACGTAACAAGAGGGAAAATGAAAACAAAACAAAACAAATGGAGGTGGGAAGAATGGAGGGGGGAGGGAACTGAACAGGAAAAGGGTAAATTTTAACTTTAAGGCCATCACCGGGAACGTTAAGAAAAATGGAGAGAACTTGTAAACGGACGGATGAAAAATTTAAAAATGGAGGGAAGAAGAATGGAGAAAGGAAATGGAGAAGGAAGGAAATGTTTTTACGTTCCGGGCATCACCAGAAACATGGAAGAAAAATGGAGGGAACTTAAAATAGAAGAAAAATATAAAACAGAGAGAGATTACAAACCCTGAGGAAAAAAGAAATGGAGGAGGAAATAGAGAATATACAGAGAGGTAAACTTATACGAGAATAATTAGGAAAATGAAGGAAAAGGAGGAAAATTATTAGAAAATAGAAGGAAATTTGAAAAAAAATGAGTAAAAACGAATGAAAGAGGGAAATAGAGAATATCAGAGTATGACGTTTTATTTAAGCGTGAAAAATGGAGAGAGAGAGAGAGAGAGAGAGAGAGAGAGAGAGAGAGAGGCCTACCTACTTCCCGTACTCTCCCAGTCAATCTTGCACTTCCCCTTTCGTACCTTCTCTCTCCATCTCCTCCTCCCGCTAAACCATCTTCCTCCCTCCCCCCCCCTCTCTCTCCCTCTCTCTTGATTTTTGCACCCGCGCTCGTGAACCTACACCTAACTTCTCCAGCTGTAAATCTCTCCTAAGCTACATATAACCGTCTGTACCTACAAAAACTGCTTCTTGAACGCATGCATGATCGGAACCACTCTCAAGGGAGTTCTGCATTTTTTTTTTTATGCTAGGAAGAAGGAACCAAAGGCCAAAAAAAATAAAAACAATAGCCACATTCAAGATCCGTTCATTTCGAAAGGCCTGGACACTGCGTTTAGAAGTCTGGAGGTCATAGGCAGGAGGCAATGGACAGAAGAGCTAACATTTTTTTTATCGTATTTTAACCAAACTTGGGTGAACTGAGGGGCGGCCCATGACGATATCTTCTACATTTGAGAATATCAGGTAAAAGGTCAAGGTCAGACTTTTACACAGAAAAAAAATCAACTGTCATCATTTCAATATGGATGAAACTTGGAAGGACTGGGGGCATGACAAGCATGTGGCGATTTAATCTTGAGAGGAAATAAGTCATGATCACAGGGAAAGATAACTGGGCCCGTGTGTGCCCTAGCGGGGGGGGGGGGGGGAGAGCGAATTGTGATTCAGTTCGTGTAAATAGTAAACACACATAAACATCAGGCACATCGCCGCACATGTAACCATAACCAGGCATTTATCACCTACCAAATGATACTACCGAGTGGACTACTACAGCAACAACAAGTACGCCTCCTCATGGCTCTACAACATGACTCACAGCACAAAAGTAATCAAATCTGCCGGGCCTTACCTGAACCGCCCACCCGTGACGTTCGACCATCGTGTCATTCGCTGAGATAGCGCAGGTGCACAGTACTACAACTGGGGACGGTTGTACAAATTATCTTATTACCCATCATTTCTTGAGATTTTTCACTTAAACACAAAATTACTGAAGAAAGTGTGTTTTTTTAATCAAAGTTTATCGTTTCATTACATCGCTGTAACGAGTAACGGAAGGAAAAATACTGACAGAAAGTGATACTCGCTATTTGCGTGGGAAACCAGGGAGACGTAAACATGGACCTGTGTTCCTGAGATAAACTTCTGCCCCAACCCAGTTTGACCAAGATGGCCCGCTGGGCAGCCACACTGCTCCACCTCTCGTGCCTACTGGTGGCCGGAATTAAAGCCGCAAACCAGATCAAGGGCCTAGATGACTCCATTTTGTTCCGAATCAACTGGGCGGGTAGTGACAGCAGCCTCTTGGTAGGGCGTTTGACTAGTTGTTTTGAAAGATTATGAAACTTATGATTTTGAAAAACGAATTATTCATGACATTTTTTTAATTATTGATAAAGTTTTCGACTCATATCCCAGTGACTATATATGGCTGTTGATAAGGTTTTTGGAAGCTGTAGTAAGGAATATTTTCGCAGTTTTGGGAAGACACACCCTTCATTAAAGCAAGTTAGATTAAACTAGGTAGTTATGTAAGCAAAGTTAAATTAGTTAGGCTTGTGGTAGGTGGTGGCAATCATCATCCACTCACTTGATGTAGTTCTGCCTACTTCTTCCTTCACCCTTATCATTCTTTTTCTGTGTCTGTCCTCCTCTCTTCCTATTTCTCCTATCTTTCCTGCCACTTCTTATTGCCCTCCTTTTCTTCACAGGTGGCTTTACATTGACAACCCAAATGGTTTCCTGCAAGCCAAGAAACCATTTACAACGCTGGGTGGTAACCATATAACCAAACCATACGTACTCCCTACATGTCAGCAAGTGGGTTGGTGGAGGGTTAGTGCCCCTCCCTGTAAAAGAAATAACTCAAAGTCAAGTGGCCACCCCTTATGGAATTACGGTGTCTGGCAATAAAGAGACAGATATATTATTGTTAGGCTAGATTATAGAAAAAATGAAATAATCATAATTGTTCTAAACTGCAAATTTTCCCCAATCTTCTTTCTCCTAACCCTGTCTAATAAACCAATTCCCACAGGGGTCACCAGACTACGAGAAGCTGGTCATGACGAGTGCCTCCAACGAGCATTACCAGTGCCTTATTCCTATTAGCTTTGGAGACAAGAATGTAAGTTTGCACAGAGTTTGATTAGTTTCAATTTTCATATCCAATTTATGTCCTCCAGCTCATTTTATTAAAGTACGTGGATTTTGTATCATTTATTATATTTACTTTATTCAATTTTTTATTTTCAGGAGGAGGCAGACACATACAGTGGCCCTGGACCCTTCACTCTTCTAAAACCCCTGCTACAGAAGCATACGTGTAACTTAAGGGTGAGTGAGAGAGTTTACTAAATACAATTATCTGTATAAACTACAGTAATATTACGGGTACAGTACAAATCACATTGGAGCTTTTCTTCCTTAATCAGACACTGTGAGCCTACCAGACTTTCTTCTTGATAAACAAAATAAGCCTAGAGTATGGTAGCTACTGTAATTAATTATCTATCACATTCTATCTAAGGCCAGATGTCTCAGTCCTGAAAGGGCTGGCTATCAACAAATTTCCTTCATAAGGATAGTGTGAGTTGGTGGGAAGGCAGCTGGATGGCAAAGGACAGGATAACATAGAGACGAATAGTTCAAATCCATCCCTTCCAGGATTAGGGAATCTGGCTATAGATAGAAAAGACAGGGTTAGGGTGATAATTATACCACTGCTGATGGTGATGGTGGTGGTGATGATGATCACAGACTGGCATAACACTAACAACCATTGTGCCTTCACTCATGCCCCAGCTTGAGTCATACTGGACCTACGAGCTGTGCCACGGCGCACACATCAAACAGTACCGGGAGGAACGCCACGGCAAGAGTTTGCGCCTACATGAGTACGTGCTGGGGGAGTTCTTGCCAGATGACCTCACTGCGCTTAGTAGGTTACCTTAGTGTTCTGTATTTGCCTCAATGTACCTCTCTTAGTGTAGCTACATTACTATGACTTAGTGTGCTTACCTCTGTGTGCCCATATTAGTTGTCTACCTTGGCATATCTACCATATTATGTCTGCCATTGTACCTGTATGGCTGCCTTAGGATATCTGTTGTGGTATGTGTACTTCATTGTGTCTTCCTTAGTGTTGTATGTCTATCTTCATTAGCATGGTACATGCTGGGAGGGTTTTCACCAGATGCTCTCACTTCACATAATGTAGGCTATGTACCTTGTAAGGTCATAGAAATTGTTACTGACGGTAATGAAGCAGTAATGGAGTAAGGAAGTTTATGGAGCATAAATATTCCAGAAAATGCAATGAAGGAGATGGAAGGATCTTCGCTAAGTGCTTCCAATGTGCCAACAACCAAGGTGGAGGGCCAGGACATGCCGTACTTCAAGGTGAACTACACACGGGGCACCATCTGCGATCTGACCGGAAGGCCTCGTATTTCGCATGTCTTATACGTGTGTTATGATGAAGGCCGGCACGATATTTACACCATCAAGGAGATTTATACCTGTGAATATGAGATTGTTGTCCTGTCCCCCCTGCTCTGCCACCACCCTGCATACAGGTAAGAAACAATATACCTTTGTACTGCATTGACTCCTGAACATTTTATTATTTTTTATTTTTTATGCAGATGAACAGAGGAAGAAAAAACAAACTGTATAAAAAAATAATCCATACACCAGATATCAAGTGTCCTTCATTCACAGATCCCTAACCTCTTTCACCTCAGTTCATGGGCCAGGTGTAGTTCCACTGCCACACTCACACCCATACCAGCAGACTGAACCATCCTGTGACACATACGATACCAACTGGTGACATTCTAGTGAAGTGCTCTTTACAAACACCCTGTATTAAGCCTGAAGTGTTAGTGAATTTCAACTTACAAAGTTTACGGGATTAAGGCATCTGGCAATAGACAGACTGATAGGTAGAAGTAGGGAAGCAACTGTAAACGTGTACCATTTTGTAGCAAAAGAGTTCACTACATTGGACTTTGCTTTTGAGTCCCACATTACACTATCCTGTACCTGGAAGCATCAGCTGTACCTCAGCCTACTGGAAAATGGAGGCTGCCTAAGAGAAACCATGGTGGCATATGACTGTATCTGATAACGATGAAGATGGCTGTGGTGGTGACTGTGATGGTGATGAAGATGGCTGTGGTGGTGACTGTGATGGTGATGAAGATGGCTGTGGTGGTGATGAAGATGGCTGTGATGGTGATGATAACATACACTTAGCAATGCTGTTCTTCCAACAGACCACGTGATGTGCCACAAACCAGCCTACACTGTATACCCATGGAGGGCAGCCCTAAGCGGCCCAGGTCACTACTACAAATTGAGGCAGAGAGTCTTAAACTGCGGACACACGGCGCTATTGTGAGTTCTTGACTTAACCCTTGGTATTTAATAAGATCATTAACTCACATGATAAATAGGAATTTAGGAGCATTTTTGCCTTACGATTTTTTCCCCATATACAGTACAGTCTGTGATGCCTGATTTCTTGTTATACAATTATTTTGCTTGCTCATACAATCACAGTGACTCTACATTTTATATACGATCGATTTTCAAAAACAAGGGTATGCTGTACCATGAACAGTAATTGCAATGAAGTACATTGTACTTAGCAGTACATCATCTGTTGTAATACCTGTCCACAGATACACTGTCTTCATACTGATATATGCATTGAGTGTGTAAGAACAAATGATATCACCACCCTCCTCCTGCATTAAAAAAATAATAATAAAATCATTCATTCGTTGATTCATCATCTAATCCTATATTGCCCCATAAGGAGTGCAGGAGCCTGGGGCTAGGCAAGTCAGTCCTGACATGTAAGATGAGAGTGACCAGCCTCTCTCATCTCTGAGTGGCATTACGTGAGCAAGAAACCCCAACCACCCCTTGGATGTGAACCTGGTCAGGCTCAATCCAACTGGAGTGCCTTATTTACCCACTGAACCACCAGGTGCCATAATTTGGTTATGTGGTTACTACTCAATGTAGTAAATGGTGTCCTGGCATACAGGAAACCATTTGGCTTTTCACTGAGTGTAGAGTCACCCATGGATAGAAGGAAGAGGAAAGAAAGACCGAAGAGGAAGGAAGGAAGAGAGGAAAGGGCAGTCCCCGAGAGCAGCACTACACTGAGTGAGTGGAGGTTTTTTTAATTTGAATGCTCAGATTTGGGAGACAGTACGGTATAATTAATCTTAGCAGTGATGATAATGATGATGGTAGTCCTCCTATTCCCAGCTGAGTGGAGACACCTCAAGAGGGTCAGTGAAGCTAAAGATAGTGGAGGGTGAGGAAGGTGGTGATAATGGTGATGATGACGATGAAGAAGAAGAAGACTCAGACTCCTCCTCCACCTGGTCGCCTACGTTCCAAAACCGTGTCCTGTTCCAAAAACGGCCGGGAGTGGACCATAAACTTGTGGAGGACTTCCTTAATGGCGATTATTGTCTGCACGGTGTAAGTACCCATGGCCTTTATACTCTAACGTGGCCTGTAATTGCCATCTCTACAACTTTAATACTGAGTTGTGACAAGGGGGTAACACTAAATTATGATGCTGGACAGGAAGTGCTATGGAGAGGATGTACAGCTGTAATATTGCGTTATTCTGCCATTGCACTTCATGAAATGAGCTGGAACAGGAACAAAATCTTGGCCAAATTATGGTAAAAGGACTATAGTACCGGTATTTGTTAATCTAATCTAATCGTAATTGTGAAGGTGGTGGGTATAGTTATGATGATGATGATTGCAGTATCACTACAGTAGCTAATGGAGATGATGATGATGATGATAATGGCTGTGACAGTGGATAATGATGATGATGATGAATACAGTGATTATGATTGATGATGAATAAAGTGACTGATTAATGACGATAATGATGATGAAGAACAGTGACTTTGATTAATGGTGATGATGATGATGATATACCACACTCCATTGAAGGGTGCAGGATGGTGGAAGTTTGAGTTCTGTTACGCACGCAAAGTGGAACAATACCATGAGGATCGAGACGGTCATCGCACAACCATACTTCTGGGCAAGTTCTCCCTCAAACACCACAAAGCATGGCTGGAACAGGTAAGCTGTGCTGTGGTGGTGTGTGGTGTGTCTTGGAATGGGATGTGGCGTGGTGTGGTGTATGGTGGCATGGGATGAGGTGGTGTGGTGTGGTGTTAGATGATGTAGTTAAGTAGTGTGGTGTTTAGTATGATGCTGTGATGTAGTCAGGTATGGCACATTGTTCTAACCTAACAAAGATCTCCAACCCTTTTCAGTGCAGTTGATGGCCAGGTGAAGTCAGAATGGAGGGTCATTTTGACAGCAACCAAGGAGACTCATTCTTAGCACAAAACTAGGGCTAGTTATATTTCATGCAACCACAACTTAGTATTCTGGTTGTGAGAGTGACAGCAGGACTGAATTGTGAGTTAATAAGTGTGCAGCCCAAATCACTGGACATGCTGTTGATTAGCTCTGTCCCTCATGTTTATCCTTGCTCTCTGGAACCTATCTCACTCTGTCCTTAAGTGGAAGGGATGATGATGATGATGATGATGATGATGATATGGGCATTTATATTACAAAAATTACAAATTCCAAGATTAGGTCTAAGCTAAACAAGGCCCTTTTCACCTTTCAGAATCCGCACAAAAAGCCGCAGCGCTCATTAACCTACTCCATGACCCACTTCTACACTGGGGGAACCATTTGTGACGTTACGGGCAAACCCAGACAGGTTGAAGTGCGGCTCAAGTGTAAAGAGTCGGACAGGTGAGAGTGTTGAACAGTTGACCACGTGAATTAGGTGATGCCCATTGTATAGTAATCACTTTTTTTTTTTTTTTTCTTTTTTTTCCCCCTCTCTGGGTTCATGTTTGCCGGTTTCAGTTATTCACAGATGAGCAGACTGTCACAGAATACAGTACACTGGTTTAAGATGTATTTTTGGCATATGAAAATACACTTCTAACATGAATATCCTAATAACTGGTGATGCTTAGGGGCACGTCCTATGGTTTTTAGGCAGTCAGATAGTTAAATTAAGGTTGTGGTGGCTCATTTATATGGATTTTCATTATTTGTGGATCTTTGCTATTCAAGGGGGTATCTGATCCCTTACACCAGTGGAAAACAAGAGATTGCTAATTTATTCTTGTCACTGCCAGACTATTTTAGCAATGCAGCTGAAGTGTAAGGAGTTGGACAAGTGAAAGTGTGGTTCATTTACAGCTATCCATGTGCCCTCTTTCTGTCTGTCTGTCCATGTGATACTCTGTCTCTGTCTGTCAATGAATCTAATCTGTCATTGTCCCACAGCCCAAGTGCAGTCACCCTGTACCTGCTGGAGCCCAAAGTGTGTGAATATATCCTGGGCATTGAGACCCAGATTGTGTGTTGGCTCGGACCTGACATTGATGAATACGGGCTTTATAATACGGGAGCCAGCCCAGAAGTGCTTGAACAGGTAATTTCACTTTTGGAGTGTGATTTCTATAGATGGAATGTTTTTACTGTGGAGATACAGGAGTGAGAAGTGGAATTACCGAGAGGATAAAAAGAAATACAGTGAGATGGCATGGACAAATACAAAGAATGCAAGTGGATAGTTTGCCAGAGTTTGTGAATATGAGATTGAGGGTAGTGTTGATAAAGGAAGACATTATGGTATGGAAGAAGAGTAGGGCATTATACTGATGAAAAAGGAAGAGGAAGAGGAGTGTTTGAGAGGGTGAGAGAAGTGTGTAAGGAGTTTCCAGGAGAGAGCAGGACATTGATGATGATGAAGCTTTGTGACATGGAAATGATTTGTCTCTGACCAACACCTCAAGAATTAAGGCATCTAACTTTACACAAACAGATGGATAGAGAGATGGACTGCATTCTTGATAGCCTTGTTGGCTGGATCCAAATGACGTTAACTTATCACCACTTTGACACTAATACACATTGTAACCACGTCACCACAGGGGCACTAATACACACGGTTAACTGTGACCCGTGTTTCAGATGTTCCTACGAGGGCTGGAGGAGGAGAAACAAAAGCCGGGCAAAGAGAAAGGAGCGGTGGTGGAAACAGAGACACTGCTGGTGGAAGGGAAAGGAGAAACACACATCATTGAGGAGGTGGAGGAAGAGGTAGAGGAAGAGGTGGAGGAGGAGGTAGAGGATGAAGAGGAGGAGGAGGAAGGTATCTAAAGAAGAGGAAGAGGAGGAGGAGGAAGGTATCTGAAGAAGAGGAAGAGGAGGAGGAAGGTATCTGAGGAAGAGGAGAGGGAAGATTACTGGTTATGAAGACAAGGAAGAAGACCTTTTGTGAGGAAGAAAAGAAAGAGGCTGGGAAAAAAGAAAAGGAGGAAGAGAAATAGGAAATGAAAGAGGAAGAGGAGGAGAATTAAGAGGACTAAGATGAAAAGTGTAAACCTAAACTACCACTGTGCCTTCCACTTAATGGCGGAAGATGATAGTAAACCTATCTTTTGTACCCAAATCAGTGTATGTGCACATGTATGTCTACTTTTGTGTGTACAGTATATCTTTTGTACTGAAGAGTATGTGTGCGTGGGCAGGTATGTGTATGTGCAGTTTTTTGTGTATATCTTGTACCATTGTGTATGTGTATTTTTGTGTGTATACCATTATCTTTTGTACTGTTTTTATGTTTATACTTCTTGTATTCTGTGTGCGTGTGTGCGTACATTTGTTCGTGTGTGCGTTTGTGTGCATATTTTGGGTATAATTACTTTTGTTTCTATATTTTTGCTGTGTGGAAGTTTGAGTATGTAGTATGTTTGTATTTTTGTGAATGAAATTGTGTGTGTGAAGAGATTAAAGGTGTGTAACAAGTCTTCATCACAAGTAATTTTTTTTTTTAATTATTTTTTTGCAATTAACTCCAGAATTAAAGAAAAATGGTCTATTAAAATTAAACTTCCGCTGCTACATATTAAGCTGATTTCCCAGTTACTACTGTGGCTTCTAATGAGGACTATATATGTGTATTCATGTATGTGTATGTCTGTGTACGTTGTGCATCAAAGGTGGCGGCACAAAGTTTGAATTGCATTTATTGTTACATTCAGTGGCTGGATGTTGACTTATATCTATATTTTGCTCATTCAGTTATAAACTGTTTTATTCACCTAATGGGAAACATGTAGTGAAGAGGTTATCAAAGGCTGTATCTACCTCCACAGTTTTGTTTCATTGCATGCATTGGCCTAAGGTCACCTAATGGTGGTTCTCCATGCTGCTCGATCTCTTGCAGCCTCTCTGTTCAGACCCTTGTTCCTGAGGTTCCACTCTGACCTCATCCCTAGTCATTTTCAGTCTGCCTTTCACAACCCCACCCTCAACGTTCACACCTCTCGTCCTCCGCACCCAGTTGCCATCCTCTGTCCTCTCCACATACTGGTACATAAACCATCTCAATCTACTCCTCATCACAACACAAACATTCATGTCCCATCCTTCCTCTAGACTCTCATAACCTAAATAAAAGCACCTGGAAATAATAGTTCTTAATCTAACTGGACATAAAATTCCCATCTATCTTTCTTTAATGCTGAGATGTAGTAATAAATTAACATTGGGGTATGGTGCTATTTACAAAGAGGTGCCATAAAGAGGATATAGAGCCACAGCACTGTCTTTTTCCACCACTAAGCTATGGGAAATAAGCTGAAGAGTGATGAACATCTTTTCTAAGAGTAAAAGTAGTACTGCAAGAATGAAATGTCTGTTTTTATCTTCTTGCTATCACCATACAGTTCTATTCATTCAAGTAGAGACTATCCGTATCTGAGGATTTAGATTCAGCTTTTTTTAACCCCTTTACTACTCTGGCATACGAGAGAGGGGGAGTGAAAGTTGGAGAATGGGCAGCCTGATGGCATAGGACAGGGTGATTAGGTGATAATTTCTATGAGGCCACCGTTTCCAGGATTAAGGCATCTGGCTATAGATGTGTTTTTGCAGGCTGAATAAAATTGTCTGTTACTGACAAGAGCTGAAATGTTTGCTGGCTAAAAATGTTATGCATACAGCCACGAGGGAAATATTGTTCTGAGGGACCATTAGATTTATTGTACAGGTATATATATATACAGTTGGGAAAAATAAAAAGAATTAACTACATTATATATTTGGATATTAGTGTATGTAGATGTAACCCCTTCACTGTGATGTCTGTTTTATTTTTTACTTCAACTAGACAGACTTATTCAGTATAGTGTTTCAAGAGGCAGGCCTTGTGTGGTATGGAAGAAGGGTGTGGAGCAGTGCATTACATATGGAAGAGGAAGAGGAGTGTTTGACAGTGAGAGAGATGTGTGAGAAGAAAGTAGCCTGGAGGTGTTCCTGTCATGCCTATCCCTTGTTTGTGGGTTCCCAGGAAGCAAGGCACTGGAGACAAGCTGATGATGAATGATGGTGCTGATGCTGATGATGATGATGATGATAATGGTATGATGCTGCTGCTGATGATGTCCTGGCCATACACCTCACAAGGGGTAGTGTGAGAGTGAAAATTACTATTCCCTAATAAAGCAATAATGTATGTATGATTTGTTAAGTGCTGCTAAGAATGTGGGTATGCAGATGTGTGAGTGTGTATGCTTGCTGTACTGTATATATTATGAACTAAGAAGAGAGGTATGTGTATACTTCCGCGTCCATAGAAGTGTATATTTAAACGTCCAGAATACACCCTGAGCTTCCCATGTAGTTAGATGGTATATGTGATCCTGTGGCCACAACATGAATCAGTTTATACATTAGACCAGTGCTCTTCAACCTTTTTTGGCGTCGTCCACCCCTAGTATTGAATTGGTAAAAGCTGTCCACCCCAATCGGTTAACTGTATAATCCCATGATCGTAACCTTACATATTTAATTTTTTATACTCTTGAATATACAAATACGTAGGCAAGTAAAAGCAATATACAAATATATATTTAATGTTCACACTTTGTGATAAATCTGAAGGGGAAAGACAGAGAAGTTAAATTTTGTATAAATTTCATTGTACAGTGTATGCATTTCGAGATAAAGCTGGATTAAGTGCTCGTGAGCCACAGAAAAATCAACATACGGGCTATCTTTGACTACACATAAGTAAATTCTCCACTTTTATTATATTATTTATTTCTTCTTTTTTATTCTGTCCATATACGGTAGTGGTCTGGTCCACCCTCTGTCCACCCAAAGAAAGCTGTCCACCCCATACTGAATTTCGTCCACCCTAAGGTGGACCGTCCACCCAGGTTGAATAGCACTGCATTAGACGATACAGAGGGTCAGTTGTGACAGACAGGGTGTTAGACGTGTTACTGTGTACTACAAGACAGTTGTACCACACACCACACCATCACATCTCACAATACCACACCACCACACCACATCACACCCTACCACACCATACACCACTGCTCCAACCACAACCACACTACACACCATCACACTACACTACACCACACCACACCACTGCACCAGTCACTACATCACACTATACTGTACCACAGCACATCACACCATCCCACACACTACCACACCTTACACCTTCTACCGCACTGAGACTTTCCTAACATCCTTGACGAAGCCTCTTCAGTTCATTCCCTTGGGGCCACAACAACAAGTAGGATGATGTTTTGTATAATCTTTCTATCCTTGATGAGTTGATTCAGCCTGGCAAGGATCTCTTGGACTAAAGGGAAGAAAAGTATTACAATTAAATGATGTAGTGTTGGCTGATGAGTGCATTTTTGGCTACTGAGTAAGGGGGATATACGCACATGTATGTATGCGCAAACGCACACAGACACGCATGCACACACACACACACACACACACACACACACACACACACACACACACACACACACACACACACACACACACTGCTGACCTCAGTATTGCTATATTTTAGTGAACAGAGGATAACCTGAGCTAAATTTTTACCTCATTACAACTTTTTAATGAATTGACTTAGTTGAGTCAAAAAGCATAAACAACCCTCCACCTCATCACCACAAATCTCTTAGTAAATACTGCAATGAATAAAGTGAAGGTAAAGTTTGTGTTCATTCTCATTCTCCAGCATTAAAAATTAAAAGATCAAATGTGGAGACGATGGAGAGAAAGAGTGTACGTGAGTGAAGTGGAGGGAGGGAGAGACAAGGATGAGATGGAGGAATGGAGTGGAGAGTATATGACAGACAGGGGTGTAAGTTGGGGGAGGGCAGCGAAATGGCTGGGGGCCGGGCTACATGGAGACGATTTGTTTGTGGCCACCCCTTATGGGACTGAAGTGTCTGGCTATAGAGAGACAGACAGATAGACAGACACATAGATATAAAGGGCATAATGTAGTATGTAACAGAAAAGTCCAACCAAAAATCACACAGCAGTTGCAAGAGTAACATACAAGACATCATCGTACTGAAGGGGTTGCCAGTGACCTACCATTACTTTAGAGATTATTGTTTGTGATACTGTAAACTTTAAAATAGGTATGTATGGTATTTATATGGACAGAGGGTGAAAATAAAAATGGCTACGATGTACAGTGTGGGTTTTATTGTTACCTCAAAGTTTGTTGTGGTTTGGGTTTATCATTTCCTTGGCTTTAATGACGATGATGATGATGGTGATGGTGAGTGAGGGATGGTTATTATGATGATGATAAGTAAGGGATGATGATGATGGTCAGTGTGAGATGGTTATACGGTGATGATGATGATGATGATGATGATAGAAGCAAAAAAACTGAAATTTAGTACAGTCTGAAGCAAGATTTATACATTTTTGTCGGTGAGAGCTCTAGACCCACATTCTTGTCACATAAGGAGGTTCCCAAACACCTCTTCCTTAGTGATTTATTTTCAAAACTACCCAACGACATCCTCTCTTTCGCTTCCTACATCTTATTTTACATCAACGCAGACTGCACGAGTAGCACACAAGAAAATGTTAAAAGGGAGCAGAATCGGAAATAAACCAGTAAAGAAATGATGTTTGTAACCTTCCTAACTCCAGTCCTTGTGTCTGGAGAAAGGACAAAAACCGGATTGCAGAATGAAAAAATGGATGGATGGATGGTTATATGGATGGATGAATGGATGGATAGACAGATGATTAATTGGATGGATGGATGGATGATGAACTGGATGGATGGATGGATGATTAATTGGATGGATCAATGGATGATTAATTGGATGGATGGATGATTAACTGGAAGGATGGATGGATGGATGTGCAGACAGAAGGATGAATGGATGGTTGCATTGAGGGATGCTAACCTTATAAAAAAGATAAAAAAAAGCAACACATCCAATTCTACTAATCATATACAAATCCTTGCTACTTCTCTATGGAATACTATAACATACTATTCATTACTACTAACTTACTATCATCTATTACCTTTATGAAGACTAAGGATTAACTTACAAATGTCTACTCAACACTTCCTAAAATTTTGTTGTTTGTATCAGCATCATCCGAGATAATCTTAATAGAAAGCTTGAGAAGCCTCCGAAAAAACTTTACCACCTAAACACTTGAGAGGAGCTCTGGCCAAAGCTTTTTTCAACTTAATTTTTGATACAGATGCCTTCATGTGGTGGCATCAGTATATCTGGGTGGTTCCACTGCCCAGTTACACAAATATTTCTCCGCTCCCTCCCTATTCCCCTATATAAGGGTAGTGGAATGCACAAGGGCAACTTCAGCCAGCAGTCCACCTTGCTCACAGCCAGATAAGCCGGCAGCCACAACAATAAAGAACAACAAAATTTTACTCATTCCATACACAATGAAGTCATGTGTTAAAACCAAGCATAAACTCATTCTCTCACTAACCTGCTTTGCCTCCATAACAAAAAGCATAATAACATGGGTGTCAGTTTGTCTTCATGTAGTTACTGTTTTCTCTAAGCCTGACTGTCTTCTCAACACCCAGCAGCAGTACTAGTAGCAGCTGCAGCAGTAGTAATAATAGCAGTAGCAGCAGTAACCTATCTGAATCAGTCACGATGGTTTCCTCTGGATTCAAGACCTCCACCTCTTGGCTGTACACTCTCATCCCTGTTGGAATCCTAAACTCACTGAGCCTGGGAACATCACTTTTTATTCTAGCTACTTGGACATTTGTATTCAGCAGAGAACACACTTCTCAAACTGTAGGGGTTAAATAAAGCATAAATTAACCCCTTCAGTATGAGAGGCCTTTCCCGAGTTAGAATACACAGTACTGCATTGAAGTACTTAATACCTCACTGCAGTACATTGCATAGTGAGACAAGCAACTTCAATCAATCTACTGTCCCGTTAATTTTTTTTCCCTCTCTCTCTCTCCCACTAAACACAAGGAAAGAAACAGGAATATCACACCACAGAATATCACAATACTGTATACTGACAATACTATTTCAATTATGCCACTGCCCTATACATCTCTCTCTGTGTCGCTCTCTCTCTCACTCCCCCAACACGTAGGCAAAGGAATGAAAAAAATAACACAAAATATCGCAATATATTGTATACAGACTTATGCTACTTCAGTCAAACCACTGTCCCATCAACTTAAGGTATTTTTCATGTCTGTTTATCCATCCATCCATCATTTAAATAACTTAACCCCTTCAGTACAACTACATTTTAATTTTTTATTTCCAAACAGCTTAATTCAGCTTAAAAAGAAACCCTTGTACTGTATGGCTTAACCCCTCAACGACCGCTGGCACTGAGCAACACTTTACTGTAGTCATGCCGGTAACGTCGAATTAGCACAAGCTACAGAAAATTGTAAACAATTATGGGAGGGGAATGAAGATCACTGGTATGTTTACCCGACCCTGCTCTACCATCCCAAGCACTCACGGAGTCACTTTCTCTTGGATGTTTTCACCCATATGTCTACGTGTTTGTGAATTTTATTACATTTTCTGTGAATCACAGCAAATCACAGGATGAGTTTAGGGCACTAAAAACATATTGCCAGGTGCACCAGACAATTCTCTTCACATCCGTATAAAAAAAAAAAATCAATTTTAGAACTTTGAAAAAATGGTCCCAGGGCTGGCCAGGGGAGTCTGCAAATTTCTGAACCCATGGCCACTGAGGGGTTAAGAGTCATATTAACAAGAGCTGAGAGTACAGTGGTGTGGACAAGCCCCCAGTTTTTGATGATAATTTCTGAAGTACTTGATGGACAATGCTCATGTCTACAGTAACCTTTCTGTACTGCTGACTACACTTTGTCATGTGGGACATACGCTGATCACATCGAACATGACCAGGTGTTCCATCTCTATGCTATGACTTGCTGTGGTCATGCGGTGTCTACTGCAAGGGAGTTCACAGCACAGGATGGCCCTGCAGAGGTGGCTGTTTGCCTGTGGTTGATGGGTACGCTTAACTTGACGGACCAGGGTTGCTCAGCAGTAACAACAGGAGGCCCATAAACGACTGTAAAAGACTAAGGGCTTCTTCACAACTCCCCATTAGTATCGTTTATAAAGGCTCCAACATACTTGCACGCGTCGGCCTAGGTCACCTAATGACAGCTCTCCACGCTGCACGATCTCTGGCAGCCTCCCTATTCAGTCCCCTATCCCTAAGGTCACACTCTATGGGCCGATTCCACAGTTGTTTGCAGTGGTTTGCAAGCACCCAAACGAAAGAAACTGAACTGTGTAAATGACTTATGAATGAATTATATGATGATTTTGGTGACTAAACTATGTAGCAATCTTAATTATCTAACCATTTCACAGGGGTAGTGAAAGTGGATACTGAACTTTTTGGAAAAAATGTAGTTATTAAGTGTGGTTGGGGAGGAAGCAAACAAACGAAAACTACTGTGGAATCGCCCCTAAGATCCCATCCCAGGTAATTTTCGGTCTGCCTATTGCAAACCTTCCCTTAATCACCTCAGTATGGTGATGGCTTCTTTATTTACATTATGAGAACCATAACAATTTGTACTGAAGGAATTAAGAATTACACCGTCACTTAAGGATCATTACGTTGTACAGAGAATGCATTAACCAAAAATATAGTGAAAAAATAAATGAATGTATGGACTAAACATGCTATAGACAGTATTCTTGTTAGTTAGTAAGCTTCCTAGATCCCTTCCTCGGTAACTTACTTTCCCTATTACAATTTATCATTCACCTTTTTCTTCCATCAATACAGTCTGTAGCCTATTTCCTACTGCCTATGACCTCCAGTCCTTTGAACACAGAGAGTCCAGGCATATCGAAATGAACGGATACTGAATTTAGCTCTCTATTGTCTTGTTTTTTCCTTAGAGGGAACAATCTGCTTCTTCTCTGTACTTAAAAAAAGATCCATCCATCCATCCATTGCCAGACGCCACGTATCCCAAACGGGGTGGTCAAGGGCTCAGAGTTAATTGTTTTACAGGGAGGGGCACTAATCCTCCACCAACCCCACTTGACACGTAGGGATGCCAACAGCATCTGGTGTTCCCAGGCGGTCACCCATCCAAGTACTAACCAGACCCCAAAAAAAGATATATACGGTATACTGTACATATGCAAGAATATTAATAATGATACTATTTTCTGATACTGACAATTATCAAAATAATAATAATAAACAAAAGGAACAACAATGTGGTACTGTATCTTTTACTGTACCGGTACTATACATAATAAAAATAAAAATAAAATAATAATAATAAAAAAAAAAAAGGATTAAAGAAAAATTGCTTCATTCATATATTCCCACGTCAGCATACACCACCAATAATAATAACAAATAATAATGAATAATAATAGTTAAAATAATCATCACCCGGTAAAAGCTGGTTCTACTCGTTCTCCCATCAGTTTCAGTAAACCTGTCTTGGTCTCTCTCTTCCATTTTACCTCCATACTCTCTCTCTCCCTCTCCCTCTCTTGCTCTCATTGCATTCATTTCCATTCGCCTCTCTTTCATCACATTCATTTCCATATCTCTCTCTCTTACCTTCACTTCCATATAACTCTTTCACTCTCTCTCTCTCTCTCACTTTTCTTCCTATTTTCTCCCCCCCTCTCTAATGCTTTCTGTCTATCTATCTATATAATACAGGTATTTGCCATACAGAAAATCTGCATCACTGTGAACTCACTCACTCACTCTCTCTCTCTCTCTCCCTTATCTATAAAATACCTTTGTACAAAAACTGATAAAATACAATATGAGGTTTGTCCGAAAAAGGAAACCAAAATTTTTTAAACAGCACACTTAACTAGCAGCATATCGTGATCGCAACAAGAGTGCTATGTAGAGGCAACTTGGAGCTTTAGCCCAACATCCACCACATCACTTAGACACTGAGGTATGCATGCTTGGGTAAGCGTGTCTGGTTAACTGGTGATTTGTTGCAAGCTGTACAAAGACTTGCAAGGCGTCGTTCACTATGAGTTTGTTCCACGTGGCCAGAGTTTTACTTGGATGTCCTGAAATGTTTGAGGGAGGTGGTACAAAGGAAGAGGCCCGAGGCATAGACAAACAAAACCTGGATGCTGTACCATGACAATACATCTGCTCACACGTCGCTCCTTATCCCAGACTTTTGGGCAAAGCATGAGATAACTAGCACCATCCGGCCGCCCTACTCTCTGGACCTGGCCCCAGCAAACTTTTTTTTGCTCCCAAAGCTGAAATCCATCTTGTAAGGTCACCAATTTCAGACAACAGAAGAGATAGAAGAAAATTCACCAAATACACTAAACATACACTCAAGCATGTGCACCCTGATGACTAAGTGACGTGGTGTGATATGCCCAGTGTTGGACTACAGATCAAAGTGGCAGCCACACAGCACCCCATCGCCACCATCACCCCACACTGGCTACTTGGTGTCCTGTTTAAAAAGTTCAGTTTCTTTTTGGACAGACCAGGTACTTCTGCTTAATATATATATATATATATATATATATATTACATATATATATACACTGTATATTATATATATATATATATATATATATATATATATATATTAAATATATATATATACATATATATATACACTGTATATTATATATATATATATATATATATATATATATATATATATAACATATATATATATACACTGTATATATATATATATATATATATATATATGCCGGCATAACTTACATTAATGTGCATTTTAAAATTAGTCTCACTGCTTTTTAAAACTTTTCAGTATGGGATATATATTGTCAAAGGCTTCGTAGATTTGATTTCTCACTTTCGCACCTGCAAGAGAGAAAAAAGTTTTATTCTTATTACTGTTATTACTGTCATCATCATCATATTATTACTGTTACTGTTACCATCACCATCTTATTTTGTTACTGATGTTCTTATCATCACCATCATCATCATTATCACTATTATCATCATCATCATCATCACCATCATCCAGACCTCCTATCCCATCCAAAGGTAGGGTGAGGTAGGGTTTAAGAAAAAAAATATATATATATATATATATATATATATATCTATTGCCAGACGCCTCAATCCCGTTTGGGGTGGCCACAAACAAATCGCCTCCAAGTCGCCCTGTCCCCTGCCATTTCACTCCCCTGCTCCCAACTCACACCCCCCTCTCTCATATACCTCTCCACCCCATCTCTCCATCTCATCCTCGGCCTCCCCCTCCCTCTTTCCCCCTCCACCTCACTCACATACACTCTCTTCATCAGTCTTTCACCCTCCATCCTCTCCACATGGCCAAACCACCTCAGTGTGTTCCTCATAACGCTTCCTATCACATCCACATCAACACCACAGCGCTCCTTTATATCCTCATTCCTCTTAAATAACTCATTTCCACTGCTCTCACTCTTGACTTGTGTCCTTCCAACAACGTCCAAGCTTCACTTCCGTACGTTAGAGTTGGTATCACAATACTGTCATGTAGTAACTTTTTCACTTCCATGCTCACTTCCCTGTTTCTTATCACTGCTTTCAAAGAACCAGCAATATATATATATATATATATACCGGTATTTCTTAACAATTATTAATGTTATTATTATCACTACTGCATCATCATCACTACCACCACAACCATTTTATTATTTTCAATGCTTTCATCACCAGTCATCATCATTATCAAAACCCAATCTCTCTACCATCATCAAAGTCCATTTCTCTCTCTCTCATTATCAAAACCCAACCTCTCTCTCTCTCTATATCATCATCAAAGCCCATTTCTCTTTCTCATTATCAAAACCCAATCTCTCTCAAATATAATCATCATCATCATCATCAACGCCCAACTCCCCCCACCCCCTCTCTCTCATTATTAAAACCCAGTCTCTCTCTCTCATCACCATCACAACCATCATCGCCAAAGTCCAACTCTCTCTCTCTCTCTCTCCCAGCACCCACCTGTCAAAACCACCTTTCCTGACACAAATATTAGCAGTACAATACGAGGCTTCACCATTCGGTAGATCAGGCCCGGAAACAACTCAGGTTCGTAACTGTGGGTGCAGGAGAGAAAGTACAATTATTACTATCATTATCATTATTATTATTATCATCACTGTTTTTATTATGTTACTGTTATTATTTTTATTACGAGAATTGTTATCATTAATATTATTATCATAATTATCATTACACTGAGTGACAAGCCCACCTGTTTCTTTTCAGCCAGGACACCATTGACAACATTAGCTCTTAAGCACACAACCCAGTGCTGCCTGGTGGTCTGGTGGGTTAAGGTGCCCCAACTAATGCAGTCCTCATAGGTTTGCATCCAAGAAGTGACTGGGGTTTATTGCTAACATAATGCCACTCAGGGATGTGTGAGGCTGGTCATCCTTGGCTTAAAGCTTACGAATGAGTAACCTAGTCCCAACTATGCTACTGACACAGCAAAAAACTACTGGATAATATACAAGTAGATACAAAAATCAGTGTTATCTATCTATCTACAGCCAGATGCCTTAATCCTGTAAGGGATGGTCACAAACAAATCGCCTCCATGTCGCCCAGTCCCTTGCCATTTTGCAGCCCTCACCCCAACTTACTCGCCCCTCTCTCATTTACCTCTTTACTGCATCCCTCCATCTCATTTTTGGTCTCCCTCTCCCTCTCCCCTCTCCACCTCACTCACATACACTCTCCTAATTAGCCTCCCCCCCCCCCACAGCTTACACTCCTCTCTTTCATATTCTAGCTACCTCTCCACTCCATCCTTGCATCTCATCCTCGGTCTCCCCCTCCCTCTCCACCTAGTAAATCAAACACGGGCCACTAACCTGCTGAACTGACTGTGTGTGAGTACGAGGCCTTCCAGTCTAATGGGGAACTTCACATCACAACTGCCAACCATGTTCTGGATCTTGAACTCCATAAACTTGGCCTGGGCAGGAAAAATGGCATGCTATAATCAACTGTGTAGGTATATCTATCAATCAATTTATCTATCTATACATGTACAGGTATACACAGATAGATAGATGGACAAACTGATATGACAGACAGATTTAGATAAGTAAATGACCAATAAACAGCAGGAATTACGGGTATGTAACTAACTATCTACAGTATCTACTACCTTCGTGTCAGTATTTACAACGGAAAATACAGTATATATGATTCCTGCACTTTCTTTGGTTGCTATGGATGAGGGCAACATAAGCAATGATGTTACAGTTAGTGATCGTGAAGTACTAGTGCACCTGCAATCAGCAAATTAAAAGAGAATAAAACACCAGGACCAGACAAAATATCTCCATGAGTATTAAAGGAACTACAGAATGAAATATCAAAGCTTACAGAATGAAATATCTGAGCTTTTTAACTGATCACTAAAGAGCAGTAACGTGCCACACAAATGGAAGCATGCAAACGTAAGCCCAACATTCAAAAAGGGCAACAGACCCAACTACAGAAAAGGGGAGGCGGACAGAAGAGGAGAGAAGAGGGAAAGGATAAGGGATGGAGAGGAAGAGGGACAGGGGCAGGGAAGGAGAGACTGAGTGATACAGGGACCAAGGAATTAAAAAAATAAAAAAAAATTAAAAAAATGACCGGAAAACTCAACTTCTGACCAACCCAGAAAAATGGGGGGGGGGGAGAGGAGAGGAGAGGGAGAGGGAAAGGGAGAGGAGAGGAGAGGAGAGGGAGAGGGAGGGGGGGAGGGGGAGGGCAGCAAAAAAGAATAGAGTGTAGCAAAGACAAAATCAAAGAAATGCTCCACCACTCACTGGAAACCCCAACTTCTGCACAATGCGGGCATATTTTCTGGCCGCCAGTCTGGAGTCCTCCTCACTCTTGGCCCCCGTGCACACCATCTTGCCTGAGGAGAAGATCAGCGCTGTGGTTCGGGGTTCTCGGATGCGCATGATGACGGCAGCAAATCGTTTGGGGTTGTACTCGGCGTTGCGGGCGTGCAGGGCTATCTTCTTCAGCTCCAGTTTGCAGTTCAGGTTAACTGTGGACACGATGTTTCTGTGCGGACAGAGAGTTTTGGGGGCATGAGAATGTATGCACAGACAGACAGATAGATAGAAAGACAGATAGATGGACTGTTGACATGATGTTTCTGTGTGGACAGAGAGTTTTGGGGGCATGAGAATGTATGCACAGACAAACAGACAGATAGATAGAATGACAGATAGATGGACTGTTAACATGATGTTTCTGTGCGGACAGAGAGTTTTGGGGGTGTGAGAATGTATGGACAGATAGACAGACAGAAAGACAGATAGAAAGATAGATAGATGGACCGTGGACATGATGTTTCTGTGCGGACAGAGAGTTTTTAGAGTGTGAGAATGTATGGACTCATGGACTGATGGTGAGATGGACAAAGATATGCAGACGAACATAAAGGTAAATTGACTGGCTGTCTGAAAGATAATTTTGGATGTGGTGTAAGTTGGGAGGAGGGCAGTGAAATGGCGGGGGACAGGGCGACATGGAAGTAATTTGTTTGTGGCCACCCCTTACAGGATTAAGGCATCTAGCTATAAAGAGATACACAGATACTCAGACAGACATAGACAGAGATATACGTAGATACACAGATAGACTGAAGGTGGTATTGACTCACTGCAGCTGTGGAACGATGCCTGGGTCGTTGGAGTGTGGTGTCATGGGTGTCATGGGACCAGCCGCTGGTGTGGACGGACCCGTGGCTGGACCAAACATACCTGACCCAGCTGACATCCCACCAACTGCAGGTGACATCACACCCTGATGGAAAAATATATAAATAAATAAACAAATATTAATACTAATACTAATCTATCTATCTATCTACTGTATATACCTAGGCTGCTTCCCCCAAAGGAAAGGGAGGTAGCCGAGACAGGACGACTCACTCTCCATTTACTCATCCATTCAAACACATTCATTCGCATCTTTGCTCCAAAGGGGAGAACGGACAGATCCTCACCACATCACACCGCACAAGGGTCAACTGCGCAATGCAATCAGTGACATCCGCAGCAGGGTCCGACAGCAGAACTGGTTTACCCCTGCCACATCATAACAGATCCATCCCCTTACCCGCACCTGACCTGACTAGCTGATCAGACCAAATGCGGGAGAATATCCCCTCAGGGCTGCGTCATCACTTATTCATTCACAATTTCTCTCCATTTATTTCTGTCACGCACAGCCACTCTTCCTTGCTCAACAGACATCCCTCTTGCATCCAGCGCTCTCTTCACACTGTCCATCCATCCTATTCGTGGTCTTCCTCTCAGCCTTACACCTCTCACATCAGATCTAGTTATCTTTTTCACCAATCGCTCATTATCCATTCTCTCCATATGCCCAAACCATTGCAACACCCTCTGCTCAACTCTACCAGCCATCTCCCGAACAACTCCAGTTCTCCTACGCACTTCATCATTCCGCACTCGATCCATACGCGTCACTCCACACATACTCCTCAGACATCTCATCTCCATTACATTCAAACTTTTCATCTCTGCTACACACATATTCCATGTTTCAGCCCCATATAATGCAGTCGGTACCACAACACCCTCATACAGCCTTCTCTTTACATCCATTCTAAGCGAACGACATTTAAACACTTTTTTCATTCCTCCCAGCACCTTTCCTACTTCATTTATTCTAAACTTCACTTCTGCATCTATTCTTCCATCCACAGCAACATGTGACCCTAGATATTTAAAACAATCTACCTCCTCAAGCAACTCACCATTCAAAACTATATTCATCCCCCTACCATCTATCAACCTCGTACACTTCATCACTTTACTCTTATTCTCATTTACTTTCAATTTCCTCCTTTCACACACCCTTCCAAACTCCTCTACCAACTGTCTCAATCTCTCCTCTGAATCAGTCACCAGTGCAGTATCATCTGCAAACAGCAGCTGCTTCAGATTCCACTCTCCTCCATCAACATTTACCAGACTCAGACCACCTAAAACTCTTCCATTCACCTCCCTTACAACACCATCCATATAAATGTTAAACAACCAAGGCGACATCACACATCCCTGTCGCAGCCCCACTCTCACGGGAAACCAATCACTCACAGCATTTCCCACTCTTACACACGCTCTACTATTTACATAAAAACTTTTCACCCCTTTTAGTAACCTACCATCAAGTCCATACAATCTTAAAACAGTCCACAAAGCCTCCCTATCAATTCTATCATAAGCTTTCTCTAAATCCATAAATGCCCAAAACACATCCTTGCCTTTCGCTAAATACTTTTCACACACTTGTCTCACAGCAAACACCTGATCAACGCATCCCCTCCCTCTCCTAAAGCCACACTGCTCATCACTAATCACTCCCTCTGTACTCTCTCTAACTCTCATAATTAACACTCTACCATACACTTTACCTACAACACTCAACAGACTTATACCCCTAAAGCTAGTACATTCATACTTATCACCCTTGCCTTTATACAACGGGACCACACAAGCACTTGCCCAGTCAAATGGCACCATACCTTTCTCAAAGCACACATTCAACAATCTTACTAACCAGTCAACAATAGTCACTCCACCACCCTTCAGGCATTCCACAGCACACCCATCCATACCTGCAGCTTTCCCTGTTTTCATCTCCTTTACTGCCTTCTCCACTTCCTCCTTCATGATCAAAGAATCATTTAACTCTCCCAACACATTTATTCCTTGCACCCTTCTATCTGCCACAATCTCAGCCACCCTTTCCTCCTCTACATTTAACAATCTTTCAAAATACTCTGCCCATCTCTTCCTTACTGCATCCATCTCAATTAACATCCTTCCATCCTCTGCTTTTACTCGTTCTTCCTTCCCAGACTCTCCCTTTCGCACCCTTTTCACCTCCTTCCAAAACATTTTCTTATTCTGTTGAAAATTCTCTGTCAGCCGCCTACCCCACCTCTCATCTGCTGCCACTTTAGCATCACGCACAGCCCTTCTCGCTCTATTCCTCTTTTCCTTATACCTTTCATATGACATCTCATCCTTCCTCTGCAGCCACACTTCATATGCACGTCTCTTCTCAGCCACAGCCATACTTACTTCCTCGCACCACCATTCACTTCCTTTTCTTACACCACCACCCACACGTCTCACACCACACACCTCTTCTGCATGCCCCACCACAGCACTCTTAAACAACTGCCATTCCTCCTCCACGCTGCCATTTTCCCGATCTTTCACTGCGTTCCACTCATCTTCCAATTTCTCCTGATACTCTATCTTTTTCTCTCTTTTATCCAACTCACTCACTTTCAAAACCTCCCTGCCACACCTAACCCTCCTAGCTCTCACCCATCTCTTACCTACTCTTAACTTTCCCTCCACCAGGTAGTGGTCAGACATACCTCCACCCTCCCCTCTCAGAACTCTCACATCCAACAATCTTCCTATTACATTCCTAGACACAACCACATAGTCCATCAAGGCTCTATCAACAACCCTTCCACCCTCCTGTCTCACCCATGTATACTTATAAATATCTTTCTTCTCAAACAGTGTATTCCCAATCACCATCTCTCGCTCAACACACATCGCTATCATTCGTTCCCCATTTTCATTTCTTCCAGGCACACCATGCATACCAACTACACCTTCAACTGCTACATTTCCCACTCTAGCATTCAGATCTCCCATCATTACCACATTCACATTCGCTCCAAAACTCTGCAGACACTCATCAACATCATTCCAGAAAGACTCCCTCTCTTGTTCATCTCTTTCACTACCAGGCCCATATGCACTCACAAACACCCACAACTCACGTTCAAATTTCGCTTTCACCCACATCAGTCTCGATGACACCTCCTTCCATTCAATCACACACTGCTGTACTTCCGGACTCACTAACAAGGCCACACCTTCTCTTGCCCTTCCTCTATCAACACCTGACAATCTTCCATTCACACTTCCAAACATAGATTCCCCCTTCCCTTTCATCTTGGTTTCACTCAAAGCTAACACATCCAACTTTCTTCTCACAAACATTCTCCCAATCTCCTCCCTTTTAGCCTCAACTGTACTACATCCACGCACATTCATAGACCCAATCTTCAGGGTACGGGGATAACTCCATCCCCCATCCCTTTCTCTGGCCTGTCTCTTTTTAGGAACTAAAAAACAGAGGAGGGGGTCCCTAGTCCCCTCACCCCGCCCCTTTTAGTCGCCTTTTACGACACGCAGGGAATACGGTGGCAGTATTCTTCCTAACACAACCTGGCCACAGAGTAGTAGCACCACCCCATAGTGCGGCCAGTATATACCTTAAAACTACTACTAATAATAATCATCATCATCCTCATCCAGACCTCCCTTCCCACCTTAGGGCAGGGTGAGGAGCAGCAACATCCAAATGGCCTAAGTTTGCCCAATCCAATGGGCCATGCTTCCATTCACTCATCATTCAAGCCCCCAGAATCCTGGCTCTATCTGATACGCCAAAAACTTTCATCACATTCTGTAGCTTCACATAAACGTATCCGATAAAGTCAATCTGCACAGTCACGTTCAAAAGGGGTGCCAAATCCCTGATCACGCACTTCTCACAACATTCATCCAGCCAGATCGATCTGTTGTCGGTCCCCTAGCCTCACTGACTTCCATATCTCTCTTCCTTATATACTCATCCACCATATCCCTCCACCTTCTCCTTGGCCTACCTCGCCTCCTCCCTCCTTCAAAATTGCTCAGATATACCTTTATACCACACATGACCATACCATCTCAGTACACTCTCTTCGATTCTGGTGTCCAAGTACTGTACTTCTTCACTCCGCATTTTTCATGAATCACTTTATTTTGTATCCTATCCTCTCTCTGTACTCCACATATATTTCTCAGCAGTTCCATCTCCACTGCCCTCACTCTTAACTTTTCATTTTCATGCCACACCATAGTCTCACATCCATACCGGGTATGTTAAATTTTGTACTAAATCAAACACGGGCCATGAAGGAGTATTTTGTACTAATACTCCTTCATGTACTAATACTCAAGCCTCTGTTTCTTATAATAATAATAATAATAATAATAAATAATGATAATAATATCTACAACAGTCCTCCTCATCATCATCATTATCCCGCTTCCTATTTCCATCCACAGGTGGGAGGTGGTTGAGTCTTGAGAGTGAAGCAAAAGAAAAAAAACTCAGCTACAGCAGAAGTAATAAAGAGTATGGCCAATGCAATGAGTCACCGAGCCAGTCCACCACCTATCATTCAAGCCTCCCGCTGTCATAAATACCGCACACAATAAACTAACCGGTGTGTGTGGCTGCATAAGGCTGTGTGGGGGCAGACCAGCTGTGTATTGCTGTTGTTGTTGGCCCTGCTGCTGCTGCTGTTGTTGTTGTTGCTGCTGCTGCTGAGGCTGCTGTGCTGACTGCTGCTGCTGTTGCTGTTGTGCTGACGGTAAAATCATCTCCTCCTCCCCAGAATGGGCCAGCGGGGTACCGATGCTGGGGATGCTGAACCCCGGGGACGGTAACATGTGGTCCATCTTGGTGGTGGGAAGGAAACGGTTCTCAACGCCAAAACAACAAGTCCGGACTTCCCGGCAACTCCACTTGACTTCACAACCTTAAAGAAAAAATACATTAATACAAACAATATAAATAAATTCCAGTTAATAAATAATCAAATGAATACAGTAATTATAAACAGTAAATTGGCCACCTCTTATAGAATTACGGCATCTGGCTATAGATAGACTAAAGTCCTTGTTATAGTGGGTACTAATAATTAGAAGTGGGTACCGTACTGGCAGCTACTGGTACTATGTCAACGTTTCATCGTTAGGTGATTTAATTATATATCAACTACCAGGACTAAAACTTGTGAAAACCATCAATCTTCTGTCATGAAAATCTATCACAAGGCTACATCACAAAAAAAAAAAAAAACAGCAAAACAATTACATTACTGGGCCAAGAACTCTTTTACATTTTTACCAATACTTAGGTGGTTCTCTAATCAGCAAAACCAACATTACAAAGTAAACATTTCTGTAACTATTAAATCCATCACTTCAACAATTACGACAGGGAATATTCTGTTTAACAAACAAAATATTGTAGCTAGTGAAGTACTCATTATGACAAGGATTTTTCAAGACTTTTCATGCAAAATTACAAGTAAGAAACAAAGTCTTAATTTAGTCTGAAAAATACAAATGAATTAAGAGAAGAGTATCAATGTGGGTTACAGAAAATGATGAAAATACAAAATAATACTGGTAATCCTAAAGATATAAGACCACCTCACTGAGAAAAAAATAAATGAATTGATTCAGTAACTGTGTAAAGGTGTAATGAAGTGTGTTTTAGAGTATGAAGATGATCCATCAATAAACAAGGAAAGTATGACTGTGTAAGTGCTAGGCCGAGTAAGGTTACGATGTTTGTATAGGTTAGCATAAAACTGGTTAGGTTAGGTCAGGACGGGACACACGGTTGGTTAAGTTTCGAAAATATGAGTCAGGTTTTGATAAATAGGTGATAAGGGTAATTTCGTTAAAAAATGGTGTTCTAAAATGGCATCTGTCTGTTTTCGCGCAACACAAGATGGCATTCATCTGTCTTAGGTGCCATGAGGGACTGTAACAAACACTTTTTTTTTTAAGTGCTTTTCACTACTTTTAAAAGAAATAAAAACCATCAAAACTGGAAAATATGACCAGATAATACTCAGTGAAGCCACGAAGATAGTGAGGTACAGAAAAAAAGAAGAAAACTGCTAACTATGGTGGTCCTGTCTCCTTAAGGATTGTTAAACTGCATGACAGGAAAATAATGCCGAGACACTGACTACGCCACAAAAATACGGAAGACAGCATCACCATCCACAACATAAAGGAAATAAAGGTTATATATATATATACGGTATATATATTGGCCTATATGATAAAATACAAAACACAGCACCAGCATCCAAAAAATAACCCAAACATGGAGGAAAAATGGTGCCAATAGAGAAAACTACTAAAATACACAGAACGGTACCAACAAAATAACTCTCAAACTGAGGTAAATAAGGCCAATACACAGAAATCCACGCTAAAATACAGGATAGTAGAATATGCACGGCCAGATGTACGGTATGTAACTGTTGGTGTAAAGGACCATTGGTAGCTCTATTAGTTATACCGTTGTCTCAACCTATATTCACCCTCCCATCTACTCTAACTCATCCCAAAAGCCTTTGAAACTCTTAATGTGGTCTTACCTCACCAGAAAAGGTGGAAAATACAGAGAAGTCATTCAATATCTCCTACCAACAAACAATCGTGCACCTCCGAATTCGAGTCGGAACTTCGGAAATCATAACTGCCGGGAGATGTTTTTAGATAAATTGGGAACAAATAGCTATTCTAGTCTTTAATGTATAATAGTCTCTTCTATAATTTACGTCTATCCATTCAATATTTTCAATAATATCAGGATATAATAATAATCAATGAAGGTAGCTTTAAAATGCCCCCCGCTGCCCCATTTTAAATTATGCAATGTACATGGTAAAACAACTATATAGTATATCATGAAAACTAATTAAATTGATTTATAAAACTCATAATGTTGTCGATCGAGAAAAGCGAATTCTCCACACGAACCAAAACACTGACTTCAGAACCGCTAAGTTGGGGAATTTCTTTCGCTAGATCTAGTAGCTTTTAGCAACTAATTTAAGCATCTAGTAGCAGAATATCTAGTAATATCGTGGAAATGTGCACGCAGTTTTTGCAATATTCTTTATATCTGAGCATCTTACTAGCGATTTCCTCATGGTTTTTGCATTTAGTTACATTGTAGCGAGTTTTTGTATGAACTGATCAACGCTGGCGGCCCAGTGCCTCTTCAGTCACGAAGATCCTGTGCTCGGCAGTTTACTAAAAAAGTCGAATGATATCCAATTCGAACGCCCTTCTCAGCGTTCTCGTGTTGCGCAGAAATTAATTTCGGCCAGGTAGCACTTTATGTAAGAGTAGTATTCAGTACTGTGGTATAGTTAGGGAAAGAACTTCAGCAATTTGTGGCTCCTCATTTTGAGGTCAGTATAGGCTAACTTGTATTATTTTAACTTGTCATTGTCACTAATACTTTTCCTGTGTATCCACATATCCCTCTACATATTAAATTTTTATTCTCAGTTTTCAAGGAAATTTGCTTGTAGGCTTCTGCAACTTATTTTAATCTTCCCCTTTCTTCTTGGTCTCATTTTTCCCCATCAGCCTTTTTTCTGACAACCTTCAACATCAGCTTTATCCACATAGGACAAAAGGGTAAATTTTTAGAAGTAACCAACGTTTTCTTTTATTATTTTTTTTATGGTTTCCAATGCAAAATACTGTGCTTTAATTAGTTTTGACCCTCATTTTGGGGGGAAAATCCCCCTTTTGGAATTTTGAGTAAGATTTCCAAAAGTGGGTTTATCCCCCAAAATCAAGATCAAGATTAATTAAAAATACACTATTTTGCATTAAACTAACCCAAACTAACCTAACCTAACCTAACCTAGGCCTGATCTAGAGCCTGACATAGACCGAATGCACACGCCTGCACCAGCCAATATGGCACAACATTCATCCGTTACTGAGCGACAGCCTAACCTAAGTCACTATATGACTATCCCTACAAAATTTGCTCCCCCAACTGAAACTAGGCTTAAAGGGTAAGTCTTAGTTAGAATAGTTCAGGGACGTAATATAATGAAAATTGGTAACGTTGGTTACTTCTAAAGTTATACCGACAAAAGCAAGTAAAAAATAAATAAATAAATAAATAAAGGAGCCTGTAAAGTAAATATTAAGCTTAATTCCTGTCTAATGAAAACTATAACTGATGCAGTTATTGATGTTTCAGACTTAAGGCAGCATCACCATGAAGATCCGAAGGTACAAGAAGGCTCACCGAATCCTGAGCTTCTACCAAAACAACTTCGACTTCAAGCCTCCCTACACTGTGTTACTTGATGCCACCTTCTGTAATGCTGCCTTGGAGGTCAGTAAAGGGTTAGATGTGTGTAATAATTAATAATAATAATACTGTACGGTAATAATAAAGTGGCAGCTTTTAGGTTGAAAATATAGAACTTGGGGAATGTGTGTGTGTGTGTGTGTGTATTTCACTGGGTCGGTCAGTATCACTTGATGGTTGTGATCATCAGCATTTTAGCCTCCCGGAAGAGAGCTTAAAGCTCATATAGTCCGATCTAAGGGCAAAGCCATGACCTTCACACGCTCGCACACCCATCTTGCTCGAGGAGGACAGTACCCACTCACTTCGTCAGTGAAACTTTTTGCATCCCGAGCAAGTTGCAGACCCCCATCTGAGCAGATGCTGGGCGAGAGCCGTGTTTGTGTGTGTATGCGTGTGTGATAGAAAAAAAAAAAAAAAAGTTGATAAGTAGAAAAAAAAATCACAAAGTACAAATCTTTTTTTTCTCTCTCTCTTCCCAGGGTAAGGTGTTGATAAAGGAACAGATCCCCAAATACCTGCAGGGCCAGACCAAGATCGTAACCACCCAGTGCATCATTATGGAGGTGGAGAAGCTCAGTAAAATCAGTAAGTACTGCAAGGTTCAGTATAAGTAATAAGTCTAGTAAGGTTCAGTAAAATTAGTTAGTAATGCAAGGTTCAGTAAAATTACTAAGTCCATCAAGGTTCAGTAAAATTGGTAAGTCCAGCAAGGTTCAGTAAAATTGGTAAGTCCAGCAAGGTTCAGTAAAATTAGTAAGTCCAGCAAGGTTCAGTAAAATTGGTAAGTCCAGCAAGGTTCAGTAAAATTAGTAAGTCCAGCAAGGTTCAGTAAAATTGGTAAGTCCAGCAAGGTTCAGTAAAATTGGTAAGTCCAGCAAGGTTCAGTAAAATTGGTAAGTCCAGCAAGGTTCAGTAAAATTGGTAAGTCCAGCAAGGTTCAGTAAAATTAGTAAGTCTAGCAAGGTTCAGCTCAGTCTGCTGGTGTGCATATGGGTAAGGCAGTGGGAGTTGAAAGTGAATGAATGATGCTGATAATGTTGACTGAGGCGTCCCCTGCAGCACACGAGAATCACCTAGCAGAGTGGAAGAGGAGTGTTTATGTCCTGTACTGTATGGTTCTTGATAAAATGAGGCAAATAAATACACAAGAAGGACTAGATGGATAACTACACAGAGATACAAATATTACAGTACATGTGAATAACTACAGAGACCTATTTTACAACTAGTACCTTATCATTCAGGTCCGGCATTATATGGTGTGTGGTTGGTGGTGAAACAGTTCCCGGTACACAAGTGTGGGCATGAAGGCAATCCGGTGCCAGCATCACACTGCGTTAAGTCACTTATCAAAACCAGCAATGATGCTAAGTGAGTAACACAACTGTCTTCTTGGTTAAAACAGTACCAGAAAAAAAGTAGGAAAAAATTACCGCTAAAAACATGGGCTGAAAGTAAAAATGACCGCATCTTCCAGGCCTCTGAAATACCAGGTTCCCTCCCACAGGTATATCGTGGCCAGTCAGGACAGTGATCTGCGCCAACACATCCACGAGAAAGTGATCGGAACCCCTCTGTTGTACCTTCACTCCAGCGCCCCCACACTGGAGAAGCCTGGGGAGAACAGTATTGCGGCAGCTGGCTCCAGTACCAGGTGAGAGAGAGAGAGAGAATATGTAGTTAAGGGTCAGAGAGGGAGAAGATGTAGTAAAGAGGAGGAGAGGGAGACTTTGTAGTATAGAGGAGGAGAGAGAGAGAATATGTGGTAATGAGGAGAGGTAATAAAGAGAAGAGGGAGAATATACAGTATAATAAAGAGGAGAGAGAGAGGATACTCAATGTTCAGCAGGAAAGTTGTAAGCTAATAATTGGACAGATGGATAGCCAGATTTCTGCTAATTCTCCTGCATCTCACCTTGCACCTCTTCACACAGAGAACTGTATAAGAACATGAGGCCTCCATGTTGGCATCCCTCAAGCACAAATACCTTAGCAGACAGATACAGTTGGTGGATGGAAAGATATATAAATGGACAGATAGATGGCTAGATTTCCAGTACCGTATTCCACTACATCTCACTTTGCACTTCTCTCACAGGACCATGTCAGAGCACGAAGCCTCTATGCTGACATCTCTCAAGCGCAAATATCTGGACCAGACCCCAGCTGAGCCACCAAGGATGAAGAAGAAACGTGCCAAGAATCCGCACTCCCTCTCGTGTAAGAAGAGCATGAAGAAGAAGAAGCATCCCCCACAGCCGGCGATAGAGGATGGGAAGAGGAAGAGGAAGAGGCATAGGAAAAAAAAGGCAACTCAACATGTATCATCAACAGCTGAATAATATAAAAATAATAATAATAACTCACCAAACATCTTTCTTTAGCCTAATCCATTGCCAGAGGCCTTTTATATTTTATTATGCCGTTTAACATGTGGCGAGGATGGAGAATGACAGACTGACAAGGAGACAGTACTGTAGCATATATGAATGAGGGGAAGAGGGAGACCAAGGACAAGGTGGAAAGGTATATGAATGAAGGCAATGCGAGCTGGAGGAAGGGCAGACTGATAGTGGAGGAGGGAGTGACCTAGAGGGAATTTGTTATGGCCACCCCTTCCAGGATAAAGGCACCTAGCTTTAGACGTAAATGATATAGAGCCAAATTATGTTAATGCTAGAAACACACAAATGAGATAATATTAAGGCCATGCGGAGAGGATGGAAAGTGAGATACTAACTAGGAGAGTGTATGTGAAAGGTGGAGGGGGGGAGGGGGAGGGAGTGGCCGAGGATGAGGGAGAGATGGAGTGGAGAGGTACATGAAAGGGAGGGGGGTGAGCTCAGGGGAGGGTTGTGAAATGGCAGGGGACAGGGTGACATGGAGGCGACTTGTTTGAGGCCATTCCTTACGGGATTAAGGCATCTGACAATAGGTAGACGGGGAGAAAAAATCTTAAGATGTAATATGGATAATAAGCTGATAAAAAAGTGGCATCACACCTCCCTTGCAACTCAATACAGCCCCTATACTCTTTTTACTCTAACTTGGCTTAAAATTAACATTTGTCCATCTTTAGTATTGATTTGTAACGACACTCTGTCACTAGAATATGCTGCTAGTAGTGAAGATGAGCTCTGAAATGGATGCAAGGCCATAGCATTGTCTTTCTGCCACTGAGCTGCATGATATAAGCTGTAAAAGGACAAAAATCTGGCCAAAGTTAAGGTAAAAACTACTGTTATAATGTGCAGCTTTCATCATACTATCACTCATCACCATCAGTAACCCTTATCATTACTACCATCACCATAAGTCATCATCATCATTTTTAACCTAATATGAGATCTTTTCTACAGTGAATATAACTGTCTGCAGGCAGCAACAACACACTTAAAACAAAGTCATGGCAATGAAAGGGTTAATAACAGGATTATCTGGAGGTAGCAAGCATGAAAAAATATATATGGAAAGGGTAAATACAGACCATAATGCCAACTGGTTATATCTATGTCACCACATGAAGGTACCTCTCTCCAGCACCTTATGATTTAGTAATTTAGCCAAGACATATGCATTACCCTTTATTACACATATTACAAAACTAAATGTGGAAAAAATTAAGAGCATATGCTGTACTTTAATGGTAACGTTAGCACTGTGTTGATAATATTGGGGATAATGGACAACCAGGAACAAAATTTACCCTGACATTTTTCTTCATCCTGTGGCAATGGATGGTGTTATTTGAATGGTTTTTAAACGATGACAATATGAAGCACGGAACAAGTGTGTGTGAGAAGGATGGATACTCTCTGTTGTTTTGGGAAGGAGAAATATGCAAGTTGTCATATGAACTACCTGTATTTATATGTGCTAGTAATATTAAGCACACAACAAGAGAGTATGTGATGGAAAATACTCTCCATTTTGGGGGGAGCAATGAGAAATATGGAAGGTGATACATAAATTATTTCTATGTGACAGCAATATGAAGCATACAACAAAACAGTATATGAAGGAAGGATACACTCTCTCATTTGGGGAGGAATGAAAAATATGGAAGGCAAGACACAGCTGGCAGAGAACTGTCAGTAAAATTTTGCTCTTGGCTGTATATTGCCTCCCCTCCACATCCAGTACATGATTAACAAGCCGGTTATTGTAATTAGCCAGTTAAAGAAGTGTTGTTATTACATTATGAACCACAGCATGATTTTATTACATATATATTTTACCTGCAGTCTTCTCTATCTGTCTGTCTGTCTCAATTTTTAAGCCTTCTCTCTCATCATTTTGCTTTACATCTCTCACTGTTTTTAAACCTTCCCTCATAATTTCCCTTTATGTTTTTCTTTCTCATTTTTAAAATCTTCTCTCATCACTTCCCTTTATACCACTTTTGGTGAAATATCAGAAGCTGAATGTATCCTATGAGTAACGACACTTCTTTTACTGACAACACACTTCAGTGCATTATATACAGACAGCGCATCAGCAGTATTCACAAAAAAATTATAAATATAATAATTCATACAGTATACACTCATCATTGGTTTCAGTGACAGACCATTACACAATCTTATCTTGCCACTGTAATTCTTTGTTTCACCCCAAGTCACTGTCATCATCATCATCATCATCATCATCACCTCCAGCCATATCCCCAATCCTGTTCTCAAGAGGTGGGGGGATCCAAGGCACTGTAGTTTCATCTCAATGGGGACGACTCAGAGAAGAAAGCAAAAATAGGAAACCCTACAGACATTTTCACACACCCTTTCTCTCTCTAAAGAAAAAAAATAATAATAATTTCATTTTACTCCTTCAAGTACCTTAACAGTAGACCTGGGAAAAAACAAATACTATAATGCATGACATAAAAAATAAACAATGAGACAAAGAAAGTGGCAACAGACAATTGCATATTATATATTTTAAAATGTGAGATCCTGTGACTATGATTTTAAAATATGCTGTACTATCCGTCTATAGCCAGTTGCCCCAATTCCAGAAAGGGTGGTCACAAATAAATCACAGTCATGTCAATCTATCCTCTACCATCAAGCAGTCCACTCTCAAACTCATACTACCCTCACTCATATACCTCTCCATCTCACAAAAAAGCCTACCCTTCATTACCTCGTCTAAGGTGTGGGAGTGCAAGGTAAGGTTACTCCAGTCCAGCAGATTTAAAGGCAGACGACCAGCCTCCATCCCACACTGGCATTACGTGACTGAGGAGCCGCCACTCACCTCTCGGCGATGGAACCTACAGAAGGCTGTTGCCTCAAAGTGGGTGTTCTAACAGTCTGCCAGTAGGAAGAACAAAGTGAAAAAAAAAATAAATAAATAAAATTGACTCATTCAGTACTGGACAGCTTTCTGGTAATTTTCTTGTTGCCTCCTGATAATTTTATTCACCTTAGGATTAAATTTCTCATTTGGGGGTTAGCTATAGCCTTTATCTCTTCAACATATGGTCACTGCCAAGACTGCACCCACACCAAAGGCTTGCTGGTGCAGGTGGGTGTGGCTGCTGAGGGTTTGGTCTCACTGTAGCCTCAGTGAATGTGGGCGAGAATTTCTATGGATCCACCAGTAAGCATTTGGTGTGGGTGCAGTCTAAGCCGAATAACAGTGGTGGGAACAAGAAAAAATTTAAAAGGATGTGACCTGACTTCAACAGGTTCAATGAAACAGTGCAGGCGGGTCCCGTTATACGAGCAACTGCTACATGATGAACCAATGATACGAGAATGGCCAATTTAGACCCAAATTCGGTGATGTGAGCAGGGCCAGTTAACCTAAAGCTATTTTTCCTATACGTTGTGCTCAGTTATACAAGTTTCGCAATTTTTTAAATCTTTTATCCATTATAAAAGTACGTTACCTGAGAAGTCCTTTATTAACATACTCCACTCATATAACATGACCCAGTTGTATGTGTAACAGGCAGTGAAGAGATTGGAGCAATACATAAAATGGCCAAAACAATTAAAGTCCTTTATTTAATCCCAAGATGCTGGGTGACAATTTGTGCACGTTATCGTGGCTGCCCTCAGACAACTTTACTCAGCAGCAGTAACAGCCAATCCACTATTACCCTCTCCCAAGGACCTGAGGCTTGGCTACCATCGTCCAGCACATTTAAGGGTAGTTAATCAGCCTAAATCCTTTGATGGAAGTGCATCATCAAATAGCTTTGAGAGCCCAGTACATTTCAGGGTAGATGACCAGCTAACTTCCCTGGATAACATTAAGTAATTTTACACTTCCAGAAACCTCAAGACTATGCCATCACACAGCTGGGCTGTTCTATCCACTTACCCACCAAGTCAATCACAGCTGAAAACTTAACTAGGTCCTCTATTGTCCCTTGTTTATAAATGGAATGTTGTGAAGGGAGGGCCAGATATGTTCACAGAGTCTTTCATTGTCCTTTGAAACTGTCCTAACAAAGAAGCAGAGGAATATGAATGCCATCTTAAAATGCCTAAACAATTAAACAAACTACAAATCAAAACAAACTACTCAATGCCTCCTCTTCAGAAATCCGCACAATGAGACTGGCCATGGTAAAACTGATGTTTTCCACAGACTGGAGCCTTAACCAAATGCCAAAAACCACAAAAGAAATCAAATTAAATGACATCCTTGTCTCCTCTTGATGAATCCTCATTTTGAAGTCAGTCACAAAAGTAAAACCACATGCCAAAGCCAGCTAATTACTTCACAAAACTTGTTCAAAACTGTGGAAAGAAATTCAAGATGTGTTATAAGATCTTGGTGGTAGGTGGGGGTGCTCACCATCCACTTATTCAATGTAGTGCTGCTTTGGGTCTGCCCTTTCCTCTCTTCCTTTCTTCCTCTTGTCTTTCCTTCCTTCACTCTTTCCTCTTCCTTCTGCCCATGGGTGACTACACTGAGTGACTAGCCAAATGGTTTCCTGTACACCAGGAAACCATTTATGATGCTTGGTAGTAATTATATAACTAGATTACGATGCCTGGTGGTTTAGTGGGTAATTAAGGTACTCCAATTGGATCGAGCCTGTGTAGGTTTATATCCAAGCGATGGTAGGGGTTTACTGCTCATGTAACGCCACCCAGGGATGAGTAAGGCTGGTCACTCGCATCTTAAATGTCATGAACAACTTGACAAGCCCTGGGCTCCTGTGCTCCTCATGGGGCAACACAGGATTGGATGATGGATGGATGGATGGTTATAAGATCTGTGCCAGTGTATACCATGGAAAAAACACAATAAAACACTTTATTATTTTTGTTCCTTAATTCATAAAACAATTTTCCAAAATCAAAACAGTTATTATTTTTGCTCTTCAACTCAACAATTTTCCAAAGTAAACAAAGTACTATTTTTGCTTTTCAATTAGTAAAACAGAATTTTCCAAAATAAATATATTACCATTATTTTTGCTCTTGAATTCATAAAACCATTTTCCAAATTGAACATTATTATTTGTGCTCTTCAATTCATAATTTGCCAAAATTAGCAAATTATTAATATTCTCACTCTTCTGTTCAATAAAACATAAAATTCCAAAATAAACATATTATTTTTGTTTTTTAATTCATATAAAACACAACTTCCCAAAATTAATATATTATTTTTGTTCTTTAATTCATGACAAAATTTTCCTTAATAACCTTTAATATATGAAAAAAAGAAAAAAAAGAAAAAAAAGACAATATTGTGGGACAATTGCAGAAGAATAATCTTTCCTAGTAACCAATTGTTTTCTTAATTCATAAACAAATGGCCTTCAGAACTGTTCAGAAAATGCAGACACATTATAATTGTCGGGAGAAGCTGCGGAGGAAACACAAATGATTTTCCCTTTGTTTGTGCACTTCCTCTCACCCAGCCACAAAAAATATATAAAGTATTTAGAGCATTACATCATAATAAACAAGAATATATATATATTTAGTTTTACAAAATAAAAAACAACAGCAAAGGAAAAAAAAATCACCAGATCGGTTCCTGTTCCTCACTTCACAACCAAACTTCTGAAATGATTACATCTTTCTGTAATATGATGATATATTTTTTTCATCTTTGTTGCCAACTGACGAATAACACTTATTTCTGGTGATGAGTCTCTGGTTCATATTCCCAGTGGTATATGAGGGTTCACAGCACATCTTCCTTACTTTAAATGAAAATCTTGAGGTGGACCATCCTTGTGGCTAATGACTAATTGGTACTGTATACTGTTCAGGTATATGAAAAAAATCATTTCTGACTTATTACATTCAAAATTCATCAGTCACACCCAACTTCAACACAAAGTCAATTCTGAAGTGCATGAAAACTCTTGGTGAAATATGCATCAGGTTAATGACTAGAAAAAAAATAATTAAAAGAAAAAAAAAAAATCTGATTTCAAAACATTCTAACATATTGTGCACTGCCAATCTGCAACTTAAATCTTAATTCTGATATGAATGACTTGTGAAACTCTGAAACATTTGATTAATGACTCAAAGGTAAATAATACACTAAGCTTTTTTTTTTACTTCAAAACACAATATTAATCATGCACTGCCAATTTTCAAAGTATTAATTCTGAACTTAAATGGGAATACTTCTTGTGTAATCATTTAGCCTTTTTTACATTAACCTCTTTACTTTACTCTTGCTGTTATCAGACAACTTTATTCGACTTAGGAAGTGTCTTTCACTCTGGAGGGTTTACGAAGCCTGCATCTAACCCCTCCAGTTCACACAATCTCTCCCAGGCTGAATTAAATCATAAGGTAATAGCAAGAATTCAATAAAAAACAAATCTCCGAGATCAGTGGCTTCATAACATAAGGGAGAAAATTAACATGCTACAAGCAGATAAATACTGGTAAGGATGAGGAGCTGGGAAGACTCATAGCCCAAGAATATATACGGTCCGACATCTTACGGAAGCACTGGCACTTGTATGAACACCTGGTAGGTTTAATATTGTCATACACACAACTGGCTGGCTTAATGTGGCATGTCATATGCGGAATTAATAGATATAATATGCTTGGGTATCTAAGGCAGCCCTACTGTCCTCTCAGTTGTCTGCATTTTCTTTCTGCTTATCAATTACTGTCTCACTTTGTCTCATTACAACTCTCTACATTTCCTTCCACCAATTCTGTGCATTCCCTTTCCACTTCTCTCTCTCTACAGCTTCCAATTCTCCCTTTCTCAGTTCCTTCTCTCCATTTCCTCCTTTCATTACTCCTTCTCCCATGTCTTCTGTTCCTCCACTTGTTTCTTCCATTTCTTTCCTCCCCTCTTGTTCCCCTGCAATTCTCCCCTTCTCCCTTCCTCCTCTGTCCCTCTATTCCCTCCCCCCACTTTCTTCTTCAACTTTACCCACTCACCCTTTCTTCCCTTTGCACTCCCTTTCTCTCTTTCCCGCTCTCCCTCCTCAGTCTTCTCTTCTGTTGCTTCTCTTGCTTCTTCCACTTCTTTTTTTCTCTCTCTCTTCCTCTTGTAAGTCTCCCTCTCTCTCCTTCCTTTCTATTCCTTCCCACTCTTTCCTCCATGGCATGGGTGTTCCCAAAACCCACCATCCTCCTCAATTGCTGAAGTCCGAGTCTTCCTCCGAGCCATAGTAGCCAATCCCATACATCAGGAATGGGTCACGAAGAAAGTCCTGCAAGATAAATGGTCACCGTCACGTACTGTATATAGATATTGAATGCAGCTTTTACTGTACATGTTCAAGCCATGTTCTGCAGGTCCTGAAGGGCAGCTGATCCATAGGGATAAGAATTAGTACCCCTGGAGAAGTAACTCACCTCCACCCAATGCTTCGTACATGTGCACAAGTGGGGAAGGCTTTTGGAGCGTAGGGTGAGAAGTGTACGGGGAAGTGTGTTGCTGAGTTGTCGTTAAGAGTCTCTATGTCATCAGGATATAAACATGTGAGAACACAAGAAAGGACACACTACTGCACCCTCCTGAAATGTCCCTTGGCAGGAGTAAACTAGGGCAGGAGAGCTGGAAGATGCACATACTACCCACCCAACTGCCAGGGGGTCCATCAACAATCACCATTAACAAACTATACTGCTATCGTTGTGAGGATTAAGTGAGCTGAGGAACACGGAAGACTTCACAAACTTTATACTGTATTCAGCTGGTATTATGTGCCACTTCCCACCATAAATGTAGTGGCATGCATGGAAAGGTCACCAGGATTCTGAAAACATACATACTGCAAACATTATCTTGAGCCCTAAGAGGGTTGCCATGGGATCTCAACAGCTGATCATCTCAAGTTAACACTATTCTGGTCCGCCGTCACATCGACGCGTCATTTGTTGGCCAACTGATTCTGAGCTGATGACGTGGTGGCGAGTCACTTTTTTAGCGATTTTTCATAGCTCAAATACGTGGCACAACAATTTGGTGAACAAGCCAGATATGCACAAGTATTTTGCTGGAAACACTCCTAGCCCAGGAATGGTAGAAATGTTAAGCAAGGCTGGCCCAGTGTTGCATTAATGACAGAGTACGGGTGAACTGGTTGAAAATTTACAAAAGAGGAGAGGGTATGGAGTTAAAATATCTCCAAGGAACTATCTGGAAGACAGTATATAATCTCTGAATGCAGCATTGGACTGGTTATGGATTTGAGTAGCCGGCCATGTGCTGCATATAGGAAGGGTGCACGTATGGTCAGACTGTTTATAGCTGACAGAGATTTGTATCCCTTTTAGCCACTTACCTGTTATTTAATGACAGAACAAGACTACATACATTCAATTTCATAGCTATTTACTAGCCATCTCTGAGCATCAAATATGGAAAGGCAATAGTTTGTGTCTGGTCAGAGTAAACAGCTATGGTAACATTTTCTAAACTGGATACAAACACTGGGTACAAAAGATATGCACAGTAGTGAAATGCACGGCAGCTTGCATTTGGTATAGTCTCACCAATCTAAAACCAAGGTTTGGGTGGAGTCCAGCCGGGGATTTCCCGGTGTACAGCGTTGCCTTGTTTCCTATACTCTGATTGCCTAGAGGCTGACCTGACACCGTTAGAGCTCGCCGCTCACATCTCGCCACCTGGCCTGACATGACTTCACCCACTTCTGTGTGTGTGTGTGTGTTTGTGTATGTGTGTGTGTGTAAAGACAAACTAATTTAAGTTATAAATATAACCAAAATAATGAACTTAAAAATCGCATTCTCTCTCTTTCTCATATAATTTATGATTCCTAGTATGGGCCTGGATGTTGCTGCTCGTAAGTGTTTTAACTTATTTATTTCTATTAAGAAAATAGCGTATGTTCTACTGATTCCTTCAAATTATATTATAAACGTAATTGTTACATTACTTACCCAACTTAGAACTACCGTGAAAGTCGTTAAAAGTAACTACATTTTTTTCAGCACCACTGTAAAATATGTATGCCACATTTCTTTATTGATGTACAAGAGCCATATGCATTACAAGTTTACCTTCCTTTCATATGCTAGAATACTTACGTTTATATTGTATTAGTATGTGTGTACCTATCTGTGATGCCTATTACATATATAACAGAATCTACTCATCGCTCGTTTAGGAAGTATGGCATGGCTGCACCCAGCGTCAGACCCCACCCAAACCTTGATTTTAGATTGGTGAGACTATAGTGTACTTCTGGTGGTGGATCAGTAGACCCTTGGTGACTGGAGATAATGCCAACGGAGACTGAACAAATTTTGTTACCCTGGTGATATCATCAGTGCAGGGGTGATGCCAAGTACAGTGGCACTGCAAGGGTGTAAAGCTGTTGGAAAAAGTTCAGAGACATGTTACCCATCCTTACATCTCCAGTGTTCTCATTGTCTACAAGCAGGAAGGTGTTTGGCACCTGTGTTAGCAGTGTTATGTTGTATGGCAGTGAAACATGCAGTATGAAGGAGGCGGATATCGTAAGACTGGAACAAAATGACAGGAGCACAATCCAATGAACATGTGGAGTAAAACCTGACAGAATACTCTCAGGGTAAGAGTGGAAAATATCAGCGAGAAAGTAAAAGTGAGGACACTGAGATGGTCTGGACACATCAATAGAGGTACAGCTGGGCAAGTAGAAAGTGTGAGAAAAACACTGGAGTATATGGAGACATCTGGCAATTGCTTGTAGTAAGTCCACATACTGTTATGAATTAATCACTCGGAAGCCAGAGCCTGTGTCAGGTGGAACATGATTGGCTGAACTTTTGAGTGGTGGTGAAGCAAATATTTTCATCATATTGTACATAAATGAAGATTAATAAGTGGTAGGAAACAATTTATAAAGAATACTATAGTAATTAATAAATGAATGAGGAGTATAACAGAGTAATAAGTGTTAACCATCTGTAAAATATAACCGGCAACATAGCACAGAAGAATAGCATGTCAGTTGGAAATTTTGTTTATTCATGATCTTCAAAGCTGCTGAAATGAGGTGTTAGGGAACTACTTTAACCAACAAGAATATGAGTTATCCGCTTACCATTCATGCCTATGGAATCCTGGCTAAACAAAACCCACAATGACTCACCAAATGGTCCCCATATAAAATAGCGTCTGGTAGGCTGTGATCACTGTCAAACCCATCAAAGCCATTATTCATCCAGTAATCTTCCAGGCTGCCTCCAGAATACAGGGAATCATCATCATCTGCTGGAACGAGTGGTTGGGATTGGCTTAACAAGAAATGATCATTGTTGTAGTTCATCTTATCAGCAAAATTCATGTCTACCAGAATCATCATTTTGGCTAAAGAGGGAAGATTATTGTTGTTAATCATCATCATCATCCCAACTACAGCCCATGAGAAACTATTTTCCTTTTGTTCCTACTCACCATCAAAATCATCCGGATCATACAGAAATGGATACCCACCTGGAAAAAAATAAATAAATTATATATTTATATATATATATAAAAGTTTAAATTATATATACAGAAAAGTCTAAATTATATATACTATATCTACCTTGTAATATACCTTTTTTATGTTCTTATTTGCTGATGTTTAGGGAATGTAGGAAGAGAGACTGACTAGGAAAGTGTATGTGAGTATGGTGGAGAGGGGAGGGGGAATTGAGGATGTGATGAAGGGAGGGAAAGGAGAAGTTGTGTGGGGGAGGGGATGTGAGTTGGAGAAAGGGAAGCCTGATGGTGGAGGATAGGGTGATGTGGAGGTGATTTGTTTATGGCTGCTACCCCTTCCAGGATAAAGCGGTGGCTCAATCGGTAGAGAGGTGGCCTGCAGTCCTACCGGACTCGGGTTCAAATCCCCGCTGGGGCAGGGAACAGTTTAAGGATTTGAATTTCATGTAGAGCAGACTTTACTGATCTACCAGAAGACCTGCCGACATGTCATAAAAATACCCCTGCTAATATCAATACACCAGTCCTGTATGAGACAGCCCTAACATGTATTCAATATGGACGGTGGGTGTTAACACCAAAGTGGTGCCATGTAGAGGTGTATGATATGTGGAAGACTACTGGGCCTTGGGAGCAGGCTGTGAAGCCTATGCCCAGAGTCAAAAAAAAAAAAAAAAAAAAAAAAAAAAAAAAAAGGGCATCTGGCTACAAATAGATAAAAAGACAGACAGACACAGGCACATACAGAGGGATACATGTAGATAAACAGACAGATGTACAGGATGTTCACAAAGTTCTACTGGAGTTGCCCAAAAAAAAAAAAAAAATTATTAGTTATTATTATTATTTATTCAGTTTTGCTAACCTACCATATAATGCTGCATCTCAATATGTTAAACCACTTCATCATCACCAACACCACCATCAACACCATCACCATTTTCATCACCATCCTCCTGATCATCCTGAAATGCTTCCCCACCTAAAACTGTAATGAAGTAGCCTATATATATATATATCTCATCATCATGCTATATATATATATATATATATATATATACTGTATATATATATATATATATATATATATATATATATATATATATATATATATATATATATATATCTCATCATCATGCTATATATATATATATATATATATACTGTATATATACATCTCATCTCATCTCATCAGCCGTTTTGAGTATCCACTGCAGGACCGGCCTATCCCGACTGAAGTGGGGACGATACAGCCAATGTATCTCTACCAAGTGGCTTAGGCTGTCTGGTAGAGATTGTATGTAGGGTGTGAAGTGCTTGTAAGTGTAATTGTAGTGTTGGAGTGGCTTTGGATGTGTGTAGTTGGCTTTGGATGTGTGTAGTCTGTGAACCAAGTGTAATCGGCACGCACAAGCCGACTGGGTGCAAGCATACTTTATAGTACCGGTATGCAACTGGTTCAACCACAGCACCCCTTATGTCCGCCAATGCAGTACATGGCCAGAAGAACGCTCCCAAAGTTTATTACCCTGGCGGGGTGCGAACCCTCGTTCTTCAGTGTACGAAAACGCACACTTTACCACTGTACCACAGAGAGAGAGAGAGAGAGAGAGAGAGAGTCAAAATACTCACTAATGGGGTCAAATTCAATCTTGCTGGTGTCATACTGCACCTCCAATAGTTCCTTGGGTAAAAGGTAGTCCATGCTAACCTCTATCACCACCTTGCCTGATCTGCTCTTCATGATCTTGTCCACAGATTTAACAACGTCCAGATTCAGGTTGATGTTAGGGCAGTATATTCTTTTGAGGCCGGTGCACCCTCGTAGGATACTGAAATGGGGCAGAGTAGAGATTAGATAGATAAACAGATAGACAGGTGGATAGATATAGACAAACAGATAGAAAGGCTGGACACGGGGGCAATATATTTTTCTGGGGCCGGTGAACCCTCATCTATATCTATCTATACTGAGACAGGACGACACACACCCATTCTCCATTCTCCTTCTTTCCTTACTTTCCTCTCCACTCTTCTTTCCTTACTCTTCTCTTTTCCCTTTCCTCCCCTCTCCTCTGCTCTTTTTCCTTTCCTGCCCTCTCCTTTCCATTCTTTACTCTCCTCTCTTCCCTTTCCTAGCCATTCTTCTTTCCTTACTCTCTCCCCATTACTCTCTACACCTCTCCTTTCCTTCCTCTCCTCATCTCCTTTCCTTCCTCTCCTCATATCATTCCCTTACCCTCCTCTCTTCCCTTTCCTCTCCTCTCCCCTCCCTTCCTCTCCTCACCTCCTTCCCTTCCTCTCCTCTCCTCTCTCCCTTCCCTTCCCCTCACACCCACATACTTACTCTAGCAGCACCTCCTGTGGCACGTCTCCACAACTCTGCAGATACACCTCCTCCAGCTTTGGGCACTTGGCTAAGCTAAATAAGGACTGCGGACTCATGTCGATGTGGCACAGCTTGACGTATCTAAGCTCCTTCATGGGGGAGAAGTCTGACTGCCCGCCCGATGACAGTCTCTGAAATATAATCATCATCCAGCCCTGTTGCCCCTTAGCATGGGGTAAGGCAGGGTCCAGAGGGAAAGAATAAAACAATGCGAATTAGAACTAGCATGCACCAGTTACAAATAAATTCAATATCCAGAGAACAAAATTAACCAGATTGGAGTACTGCCATTCACCAGAATTAAATGCAGACAAGACTTGTAATCCAGCGACCAATATTAAGCACACAAATAAAAGCAGCCACCAGATATAAATAAACACTGTAAATACGATATCATGAGAGCAAGATTAACCAGACAGAAGCACCAGCACTGACCTGCATAAATAAAGACAATAGGCAGAGGGAAGATTAACCACAAAGATTGATAAGTAGAATTTTTCAGAATTATAAAAAGCATTAGGAGAAATATATTGAGATGGTTTGGCCATGTGGTAAGGATGGAGAGTGAGTGACTGACTAGGAGTGTATGTGATAGAGGTGGAGGGGGGAAAGCTTTGCAATACAATACAGTAAAATAGCTCAAACATGGGATGCCACAGAGTTAGTAAATGCACCAGAGTTTTGCAATCGCATGGCCAGAAGAGAACGAGCCCACAGGCACATCTTGCTTCTATGACATCCACGGGCAAGAATGAGAGAACGGTGGTATTCTTGGCACGCCAGACGTGCCACAGCCATGAGATTCTGATTGGCTGACGCACAGTGGGCGTACTCACTGGCTCCCACGTTTTGGGATTTCCCCTGGTGCCGGTAGGTTACCACTTATGAGCCAGGCGAGATGCCTCAATGCTGGATTTTGCATTGGACTGCTGCTTACATCCTGTTTCAGCGCCAAATGTTGCATAATTTAGTCAGATATTCCTTAAATAGAGCCAGGATGGCTGTGCTGGATACTGCGTTGGGCTGGATATTGTAACGACAGATAATGGAGAATTTACTGTAATCAAAATACAGTGGCCAGCACTCTTTATTATTATTTGTTTTTAAGTGTCCGACTCTGCGCATGGGCTCCACAGCCTGCTCCCAATGCCCTGTGGTCCTCCTACATGCCATACACCTCCCTAACATCTTTTCCTAAGCTATTTATTTTGCTTATTACACCTTGTCATCCTCTTTTGTGTTACTTAAATCATTCTACAATCACCATATTCTGCATATATAATGTACAAAACTTTATTAGTCAGCCATATCCAAAAATAAATCTACAAGGAAGAGGTGTTAGGGAGCTTCCTCAACCAACATGAATACAAGTCAACATCATAGGAGTGAGAGGGTCCAACCATTCTGCTACCCTGGCACCACTACACTAATGGCCTTCACTACACTGATAATGACTAATAAACTTGGATGTCAGTGTTCTTATGGCTCTAACACATTTTGAAACAGGGTTTCTGGTGACCCACTACATGTACACTGTACCGATGAGTAACAACTATTGGTGCACAGTTAGCATACAACAATCTGACACCTGGGATGATAAGTACAGCACGTACTTGTTAACAGTCAGGAGGCATTTGAAGCAATCCATCACATATCAATATATCATATATCAAGTCATTTATAACTTGAGCTCAATGGGATATGCTTTTGGCCAAGTCACCTAAAGAACAACATTAAAAAACAAGTTTGCAACTCACCTACAGTGGTAGTTATTTCACTTCACTGCACTCCACTTCTTGCTTATCACCAAACATAAGTCTAAAAATTACACTCCAACTTGGCTAAGCTGATACTTATTTCACTTCACTGCACTCCACTTGCTGTCTGAGGTCCAGTACCACACTACTATTCCATCACTAACAGTAACACAGTCAATAGTAACCAAGTTCAAAAGGGTCACCTTGGAACATATCAACAAAAATAGCAATCATGCACTGATCAGTTTGGCTTCGTACAAGATCGTACTGCTTGTGTAAGCAAGAATGCAACTGTATATTGAAAATATGATTCAAACATTTTAGTCATGGCATAAGCAATTCCGTGCATACTGGTTCATCATAAAACAAGGGTCTGGTGTGCTAATAGTACTGATAAATGCTGGATATGGATTATACCCAATGTCAGTAAACCTGCTTTGATAGGAATGCCATACGTCACCTGTTTGTGACATCTGGTTACTATATGTACATCCATATTATATCAGGTACCAGTGGGTCCTCTTATACAACCATTTGCTATATGAGAAACCAATGATACGAGAATGGGCAACCCAGATCTAAATTTGGTGATGTGAGCAGGGTCAGTTAACCTGACCCTATTTCTCTCATACGTTAATTACTCCATTATAAGAGTTTTCACATTCCCCCCCCCCCCTTTCAATCAGATACGTTACAAGTATCCACTGCCCATGCAGACCTCCATCAACACATCCCACTTGTGCAACAGGACCCATCTGTAATCTTGAGACTGCAAGTCATGTTAGTAAGTTCAGATACAGCACCACACAACCCCTCCTGTGCAATACTTTTTGATCCACTGCACAGTCAACCAAAAAAGTACTGGTCCTCTTACTGTGCGCATCACTCTGAAACAGGGATGAAGCACTGTGATGTATAGAACAGCCTCTGATTATAAATGCAAATATCATCCTTGGTAATTATCAGGCATGGGGCGATTGTAGGGGTATTGTAATCGATTATGATTACGATTACTTTGCAAAATTCAGATTATAATTACAATTATGATTATAGTAAATGTAAGAGTAATCGATTACGATTACATAAGAAGTAATCGTGATTACAATCATGATTACATGTACTGTTATGCACTACATTATTATAAGCACATTCCTTTTACTGTATACTTAACATTGATCAAGTAAATAGCTGGTTAGTTTTTAAAAGCACAAACATCATCCAGTAATATAAAACTGATATTTTCTAGGGATATATATTTTATATGCAAATCATTTTAATAATAATTGCCTGCGTAAGGAAGAACATGGGTTAAGCTCTGCAGAACCTATGGCAACTGTTACTCTGGATAAAAATATACTGTACAGTGCTATGTTCAGTAAGTTGTTCCTTTATTTTGTTGCCAGTTTGCAAATACAAAAGTGCTTCAATAATTCTAGCACCGAGACTTTTCTTCACTTTGTCCTTTGACCCTTTCATTCTATTAACTTTTCTACCAACTGAGATCTTCCCAGGTGATATTATTCTAGCTTAGGTAGGATATTATATGGAAGCTTCTAAGTGATAACCTACAATTCACTCTTGTTTTCATATTAAGTATGGACTTTTATGGTGTATATTTGACTGTTTGACACTGAACTACAGTATTTTATTCCTGACGAGTATTTGTGGAAGAATGACTTATCTGGGGCCTTGTAATTGTAAAAGTAACCATGATTACGATTACAATATGAGAGTAATCGATCACGATTGTGATTACTTTGAAAAAAATGCCTAAGTACGGTAATCAATTATGATTATACAAATCTGTAATCGATTACAATCGATTACGATTACAGATTACGATTACCCCATGTCTGGTAATTATTAGGACTCAAAATTGCATAAAACTTTACATTCTGGGTGCTGTGTTTTTTAAGGCATTAGCTTAAGACATTCATGTATATTTGCAGAGCTTGCTCATATTGACATCCATCATACCCAGGCGTGCGATATTTTTTGTGTTGACTGTGCATTCAATCTTTTACTCTCATTATTATTATTCACATACAGCGTGGCTCATAAAATGGCATTACACTGGCATCTCACATGGCAGTGTTGCAGAGACAGCCCACTGGTTAGTGTGAATGCGCTTCTGGCAACTGGAGTAGGGAATGAATACCTGATGCACAGCAGTTACTGATAACACTGACTAAGCCGGCCCCACAACAAACAAATAACTGCCCAGCAGAGTGGCAGTAGTGCATTTTAATTTATATGGTCCACCTTGTATTCTTACTCTTCAAACAGTTATACTGAGATGGCTATAATTATAAGTATTCATTCATCATCATCATTGCCAGACGCCATGTATCCCAAACGGGGTGGCCAAGGGCTTAGAGTTAATTGTTTTACAGGGAGGGGCACTAATCCTCCACCAACCCCACTCGACAAGTAGGGAGAACGTTATGCCAACAGCATCTGGTGTTCCCAGGCGGTCACCCATCCAAGTACTAACCAGACCCAAGTATTAAGGCAATAAAAATATACCCAACCAAATTTTGACATGCAAGATGATACTGTAGTATGCGCTAATCCTTACAAAGAAATCACTGGAATTACTAAATAAAGGGACACTCTCTCTCTCTCTCTCTCTCTCTCTCTCTCTCCACTCACCGAGTCAACAGAGAGTCTCTGAAGTGAGGGCATGCTCTCCACCAGCATATCAAGATCTAATAACACAGAATCCACTGTCAGATCCTGAAAAAATAAATGTATATAAATAAATATATAAATACTGCTACTCCTCACCCTGCCCTAGGGTGGAAAAGGAGGTCCAGATGATGATGATGATGATGATGATGATGATGATGATGATATATAGCCTATATATATATATATACAGTATATATATCCATTCATCCATCATCCAATCCTACGTTGCCCCATGAGGAGCGTAGGAGCCAGGGGCTAGGCAGTTGGTCCTGACATTTAAGATGAGAGTGACCAGCCTCACTCATCCCTGAGTGGCATTACGTGAGCAATAAACCCCAACCACCCCTTGGATATAAACCTTCACCGGCTCAATCCGATTGGAGCACAATAATTACCCACTAAAGCACCAGGCGCAAAAATTTGGTTATATGGTTACCACCCAGCATAGTAAATAGTTTCCTGGTGTACAGGAAACATTTGGCTTGTCACTCAGTGTAGAGTCACCCACAGGCAGAAGGAAGAGAAAAGAATGAAGGAATGAAAGACAGAAGAGGGAGTGTAAAGTCAACCGTAGGCAGAAGGACGAAGAAATAATGAAGGAAAGATAGAAGAAGATGGAAGGAAAGAAGGATGGAGGAGAGGAAAGGGTATACACCTGAGAGCAGCACTACATTCAGTGAGTGGATGGTGAGTGCCCCCACCTACCTATATATATATATCGTCATCATCATCCGGACCTCCTTTCCCGCCCAAGGGCAGGGTGAGGAGTAGCAATGTCCAGACAGCACAAATTTGCCCAATCCAAATAGGCCACACTTCCATTCACTCATCATTCAAGCCCCCGGAATCCTGGCTCTACCAGATACGCCAAAAAAACATTCACCACATTCTGCAGCTTCACACAAATGTATCCGGTTGAGTTAATCTGGACGCTGTCATGCTCACAAGTGGTGCCAAAATCCCTGATCAAACACTTCTCCTCACAACATTCATCCAGCCAGCTCGATCTCTTGTCAGTTCCCTAGCCTCATCGACTTCCAAACCTCTCTTCCTCAAACACTCATCCACCATATTTCTCCACCTTCTCCTTGGCCTAACTCATCTCCTGCCTCCTTTAAATTTGCTCAGGTAAACCTTTTTCACCACTCTATTGTTCTCTATTCTTTCCACATGACCATACCATCTCAGGACACTCTCTTCGATTCTGGTGTACACAGACTTCCTCACTCCACACCTTTCACAAATCACAGTATCTCGTATCTGTACTCCACATACATTCCTCAACAGTTCCATCTCCACTGCTCTTACTCTTGACTTTTCATTTTCGTGCCACACCATAGTCTCACACCCGTACGTCAGAGTTGGCACTAACACTCCCTCATGTAAGCCTCGTGCAGCTGCAACACTCAAGCCTCTGTTTCTCATCAAGACCTTCATTGCACCAGCTACTTTTCTTCCTTGTGTCACTCTACTTTCAACTTCTTTTGCACATTTTCTTCTTTTTCTATCACTGTACCCAAGTATTTGAACTCTCTCACCAATTCCAGTCTCTCTCCATTCACTGTGACATCACACTGGGAGTCGCCTTCTCTCTCAATAACCATCACTTTACTCTTCTCTACATTTACTCTCAAGGCACGACGCTCACAGACATCAACAAAACTCTGCACTAACCTACCAAGTTCCTGTCCAGTACTTGCAAGCAGTACTGCATCATCAGCATACAACAAATTTGATATTCCACCCATCACCATTCATTACCAACGCCATCCCTCTCTCCATTACTCGTGTTTTCACTTCTCTCATCATCCCATCCATATACATTGAACAACCATGGGGACATCACACAACCTTGTCGCACGCCCACACCAATTGTGAACCATTCACTTAGATGCTCATTAACCCTTACACATGCTTCACTACCATCATAAAAACTCTTGACAGCACCTAGCAGCTTACCAACTACACCACACATGCGCAAAACTTTCCACAATCCTTCTCTGTCTACTTTGTCATATGCTTTTTCCAGATCCACATTATGGTCCTTCTCACAAGCCTTCTCTGCTATCTGTCTCACTGCAAATACTTGATCCACACATCCTCTGCCACTCCTAAAACCACCCTGTTCATCACTCATTAGGACTTCTGATATCTCTCTTACTTTCTCTATAATAATTCTTCCATATACCTTCCCTACCACGGTCAATAAACTTACGCCACGATAATTCTTGCACTCACTTCGCTCACCTTTATTTTTGTACAGGGGTACAATCACAGCCTTTTTCCATTCTGCAGGCACAGTTTCACTCATCCATGCCTTCTTACATATCTCCAACAAGCACTTCATTCCACTCTCCCCACTGCACTTAAGCATCTCTGCATACACCTCATCAATAATGGATAGATATACAGTTATGCTTAGATATACTGAGCAGATGAGCACAGATGAAATTAGAAGATTCACCTATTCCTCTATCGTCCAATCCCTTTCTGCTCCCTCAGCAGTGTAGGGGCCTAAGGCTGGGCTACTCAGTGCCAACATTTAAAGTGAGGATGACCAGCCATACTTGTGTGTGTGTGCCATTATGTTGGTAATAAACCCACACCAACCCTCACATGTAAACCAACACACACAACATCCAGTTAGTGTGTCTTAACCTACTAGACCACCAAATGTCACTTGGTGCTATGGTTACCACCCATCAGGTTTCTTGGACTTCAGTATACGATATGGCTGGTCGCTCAATGCAGTGTCACCTAGTGGCAGCACTACTCTGAGCAGATGGTGGATGTCCCCCTCCCTCCCCCCACCATGAACTACAAACTCTGCTAGCATGGTCAATAGTTAATAAACACTGTATCATATTGTTTATAATGGCCCCAACATGCTCGCATGTCAGCCTTGGTCACCTAATGGGCATAGGGAAGCCCATCTCAGCAAGTGTTACAAATGTTCACACAAACAGCCTGGCTCAGAATCAACAACCTCTTATCTTACCACAGCCAACAACAATTTTTTTTTTTTCCTCAGAGGAACCCATGGTAGCCAAAGGGTTGTTGTTGTTGTTGTGTCCCCAGGCTCATGTGAACACAAACCCAATGGATTGCATGTCAAGGCTGCCCTTCTGCAATTTATCCTCCTTCTTAGTGACAGGGAGGGAGTTAAGGGGCATTTGTATAACAGGGCAGTGGAGTCACTTGTTTACATCAGTGCCACCACATGAAGGCATCCCCCTCCAGCACCCAGGTTAGGGTACGTGCACTACAACACACACCTTTAAGTTTTTGAAAGTCCTGAGTGCTTCAGATGCTTCTGGCTCCACCATGAATACAGACAGCTTTGTCAAGTTGGGGCACTTGGTTCCAATATGTTCCAGCACCTCTTTGTTCACCCTGGGAAAAACAACACATTTTTATATTAGCACATTACAACACTTATGCTGATCAAATATATATATATATATATATATATATATATATATACTGTATATATATAATCACATTATCATCCAGACCTTCTTCCTAACCTTGAGATGAGGTGAGGCAGGGTCGAGTCAGAAAAAGAACTTGACAGAATAAGATTGTTACCAAAATTTGCCCACATGAATGTGCCACACTCCCATTCACCCAATAATTAAGACCCCAGAATCCTGGCTCCATAAAAATAAAATAAATAAATAAAAATAAAAAAAGATAAAAAAAATCCTGCATATAAACCCATTATATTTTTATAAAGAGATATGGATTTTGTATGACAGCTTCAGATGCCTGGCAGCCAAGGTTAACACTTTATCTGCACATACACTGGAGTCACAGGACAGCCTACTGAGGTGTGAGGGTTTCAGTATCAACACTAGAGTGTGTGTGTGTGTGTGTGTGTGTGTGTGTGTGTGTGTGTGTGTGTGTGTGTGTGTGTGTGTGTGTGTGTGTGTGTGTGTGTGTGTGTGTGTGTGTGTGTGTGTGTGTGTGTGTGTGTGTGTGTGTGTGTGTGTGTGTGTGTGTGTGTGTGTGTGTGTGTGTGTGTGTGTGTGTGTGTGTGTGTGTGTGTGTGTGTGTGTGTGTGTGTGTGTGTGTGTGTGTGTGTGTGTGTGTGTGTGTGTGTGTGTGTGTGTGTGTGTGTGTGTGTGTGTGTGTGTGTGTGTGTGTGTGTGTGTGTGTGTGTGTGTGTGTGTGTGTGTGTGTGTGTGTGTGTGTGTGTGTGTGTGTGTGTGTGTGTGTGTGTGTGTGTGTGTGTGTGTGTGTGTGTGTGTGTGTGTGTGTGTGTGTGTGTGTGTGTGTGTGTGTGTGTGTGTGTGTGTGTGTGTGTGTGTGTGTGTGTGTGTGTGTGTGTGTGTGTGTGTGTGTGTGTGTGTGTGTGTGTCCTAATGATTTCTTTATGATCAGGGTTGTAAGAGATTAAAATAAGAGTTGCACAAAAGGAGGATGTCAGTAAGTCTCTCTCTCTCTCTCTCCCTATTTTGCATTTTTTCCATTTTCTCTTCAGTCTCTTTCATCTCTTCTTCATTACTCTCACCTGCACTTCTCCATCTCCAGTGACTCCAGGTTTGGACACCTCTCACCAATATGATACAACGCTCCTTTGCTGTTGGAGGCCCTGTCGTTGAGATTTAGGCAGAACGATATGTTTAGTTCCTGCCAGTGGGGGGAAAAGAATTAACACCAAGAGGGAGAAAGAAAATTAACATCTAACTTAAGGTATAAAGAAAATTACTCCAGTGTGACAGAGAGAAAATTACTCTAGTGTGAAAAGAGAGAAAATTACTATACAGTATTGTGGCAGAGGGAACATTACCATATAGTGGGAGAGAGAAAATCAACATCTATACAGCAGCAGTAGTTGAAATCCCAAGTTCGTCTGAACATGTATCCAGTGGGCTGCAGTATACTCACCATTCTCATACAGTAATGGTTTCAAACTAGATAAATTTGGTTTTAATAGGGAAGCAGGTAGAAACTGGTTTGGCAATAGAGTAGAAGACGAACAAGCCACCTAGTGATGCAACTGCTGCCCCTTCCAATGAGAGTTTCAGGCATAGGCTAGATAAGCATATGACAAAAAAGGGGTGGGTAAAAAAAAAAAATAAATAATAAAAATAAAAAAAAATCTCATAACCATTTCCAATTCATTCTTTTTCCTTTGCAGGTTACACTATGACAGCCTCTTTTTCTCCTTTCACACTTTCCTATAAAATGTCCATGTCAGATATTCTAAAATGCGTGGTGCTTTTTCTGAATTTTTCCTGCCAGCTTTGGCTGGAGGGTTTGGAAGGCAGGGGAGAGCCTTCATCTTTGCTATCCTTATCTCATTCTAGTAGTTCAGTTACTCTTCTAGGCGCTGCCTAGCTTGGGCCAGCAGGCCTACTGCAGTTATCTTCTTATGTTCTAACTTACTACAAACACACCTTAAGAGTATTGGGCAGGAGGGTGAAGCTGCGTCCAGTGATAGAGCAGCCGGAGATGTGTAGTCGCTCCAACTCAGGGTAGCTCACTAATAACTGCTTCAGCGCCCTCTCGTTGAAGTCTGAGCAGTTCTGAAATACCATAATCAGTACCATTATCATCAACATCATCAATAGCAGGCACCTCTCTCTCTCTCTCTCTTTTCCTGTTCTTCTTCTTCCCTTCCTTAATCATCACCATCATCATTTTCATTATTATCCCCACTATACTGTCACTGTCATCACTGGTAGCATTCTCTCTCTCTCTCTCCAATCCTATCTCTTTTAAAGCACATATCCATGCATGTACTCTCTTATCACCCACCATAGCCACAAATGCCTTAAGGTTCCTGCACTTGGTAGCCAGTTCACTGATGTTGGTGAAGTTGATCCCGTATGCTAGTGACACATCTAGGCACTCCAGAACTGGGCACAGCTGGCCTGGGGGTGGAGGGAGAAGAATGGGCATTACATATCTACAAAACATTCACAATTTATGACTATCACCATCAACACTACTGCTACCATTTATGTCACACTCATCATTCTCCTTCAGCATCATCATCAACACCTGATCACCTGATTTGAATTTGGATATTACTTCTTGGTGATTACACTCTTAATATTTTTAAAGTAACTTATATACTTATATTACAGTAACATAATAACAACTCACCGACAATCTTCATAATGTTTCCCCTTGTGGCGTGGTCTATGCTGAGGAGCTTGAGTTCTCGCAGTGTGGGTCCAGACAGAATGAGAAGCTTTGATATAATGGAACGTGTGATGGGTGCGCTGATGCCAAGGTTACCAGGCGCTATCTCCAGTTTGTACACTTTGGTAAACATACCATGTACCAGCATCTGCCAGCGACGACACACTGAAAACACAAAATGCAATAGACAGATGATTACATAGACAGACAGTGAGATGGGGACACTTATTTCAAGGTCACCAGGAACTATCTCCAGTTGATAATCTATGGCAAACACACTGGCAGCAGCCGTGGCTCAGTGGCTTAGAGTGCTCTGTTCTGGCCGGAGGGCTGGAGGTGCAAATCCACCCAAGGGTCATGGCAGACATCAGGAACGGCATCCGGTCCTAAAGTGCTACACGCTCCAAACCAAAGTCCTCTTCCAAAGGACAATGCCTTAGCCCTTATTATAAAAAAATAAAAAAAGTGGGGGGGAGGGAGGATGTTAAAAAAAGTACTGTGGGCCAACATCAACATCAACAAACTGCAAAATGAAGCAGAAAAATAAAGTAGATTTAAAGAATGACAACACTACCAAGGGAATGCAGGATTACTTCTATGCAAAGTACCATACCATGATGAATAATTACACAGGAGCACAGGACCACCCCCCCCTCTTTTTTTTTTACCTCTGACCCTGTAAAACTTGCTAATAAACAGAAATAAAACAAGAAAATAACAAAAGGGGGTATTCGCCTAAGGAATTAGCCTAATGTGCCAACTCTGAAGCAACCTAGTGAAAAAATAAAGGAATGGCAGCAAACAGAACTGTGTGACTGAAACAAAGAAAGAACTGATGAAATAAAATAGGTTTCTCCACTATGGTATGGAGGCCTAGAGAAAGACAGACAGCCACACACACACAGAACCCAACCAATCCTCCTCACCTCGCTCTGACCGAACCATATCCTTGATGGGCAGAAACTCGAGTATCTTGTACATGACGTCATCCACCAGCATGTGCATGGATGGCGCTGTGGGGTCAGGCAGGGACAGGTCAAAGTCTCTCTCGGGCAATGGGCGCCGGACATAGTCGTGGTGGCCCGGGAGGCATATGCGCTTCCGAGCACGTTTGATCACCAGCTCCTGCCCACACAGATATTTGTCACTGTGGCGTAGGTTCAGTAGTCTGAAAGAGTGTATAATAAGAGTACGTCCTCATCACAATCACTGTCATCATTATCATCAACCGTCATCATCATCATCAACCATCACCATTATCATCAAATCATCATAATATCATCATCACCAAGACCCTTTCCTCACCAAAGGATTGGGTGAGGCAGGGTCCAGAAGAGACTAAGAAAAAACTGACAGAGGGAGAAACTATCAGATCTTTTCTTACTCATGTCAACCTCAGGAGCAAAGTGAATGGGATATAATGAGAGCATACCGTACTGTACTAAACATCTCATCAAGCCTCCTACTTACATATTTTTTTTTTTTTTTTTAATGTGAGGAAGAAGGAACCAGAGGCAACGAGCCCGCAAAACTGTTCCTTCCAACAGAAAAACAAAATACAAGAGAGAGCCAAATTCAACTTCAGCCTGTTATCCACCAGGTTCACATTCAGATGAGCCTAAGATTGCAACAACACCACCACCTCCTCCTACTACTGTACTACAATTATGACTACTTCTACTACTACTACTACTATACTGAACACATAACTACTACTGCTGCTTACTTGTCTACATCCTCTGCCTTGGCAACAGTGACAAATCCGTAGCCACGGCTGCGGTGTGTGTGTTTGTCTTTGATGATGATGGCACGCTCCACTTTGGCATAGTATGACATTGCATCATGTAGCGCTCTCTCACTCACCTGCAAAAAACGTGAAATAAACAAACAATCATCATCATCATCACTACATTACTGGTACCACTTTTACTACTACTACTACTGCTATAGTACAAACTCTCATGTCTGAAATAGTTAGGTCGAAAGGATGCGTGGGAAATGGAATATTTTAGAAAGCACTGTGCTGTATAACCACAACAAAAACTATGATAAAACCATGTAAAAAGAACAGCCTACAGTATGATGAAAAGTAACTGCAATGAAGTACCAGAACCTTGTACTGTACTGGTAACCTATACAGTAATTTGCTGCAATACTTGTCTACAAACTCTGTCTTCAAATATACATTGATTGTGTGAGGATGTATCTCAACCTTCCTCTATTCCATGAAAAATATACTGGGAAGTGGAAGTTTTTGCACATCTACATACTTATCCATAGCCAGACGCCTTAATCCCATAAGGGTGGCCATAAGCAAACTGCCTCCATGTCACCCTGTCCCCTGCCATTTTGCTGCCCTCCCTCCAACTCACACCCTCCCTCTCTCATATACCTCCCTACTCCATCCCTCCATCTCATCCTCAGCTTCCCCCTCTCTCCCCCCCCCTTCACTTCATTGACATACACTTCAGTACTTACACTTGGTCGAAGGTTTCCCACAAAGACCTTGCAAGGGTCAATAAGCTCCTCTGGAATGTCGTCGTTGATGTTTATGTTGGCCACAGCATTGGACAAGACTTCCACCGCCTCGGCCCCCTCCCTGCCCTGGCCTCTGCCCCGCCGCCTCCCTCGCCGCCGCCCATGTCTTCTTCTGTCACTGCTTGAGGCGCCATAATCCACAACTGCTGCGGGGTCTGAGTACATCATGGCCGCTACACCTTCTGAAAGGTACAATGACTGTTTTAGATCTAGGCTTGGAAAGACTAAAGGTAGGAGGCAAGAAGAAGACAGAGAAGCAAGTTTCTGGACTGTCTGAGAGATCTGAATAAAAAAATCAGCAACAAAAAATTAATTAAATGACAGTACAGAAAATGGTGGTGCTTCACAGCAATTGATGTCACATGACAGGCACAGCTGTAAGGTAAGGTAAAGAGAATGAGACTGACTAGAAGAATGCACCTGAGTGAGGTGGACTGGGAGACAAAACATGTGAAGTGTGCAAATTCTCCTGTCACTGGACAGGGCACTGTAACCATTGCATGATGCTAGTTCTAAGTAATGTACATCATTGCCACTACACATACTGAAATTAATACTGTTCTTTTTAGACCTACAGAGAATTTAGGCCCATGGGAGGAGAGGAACAGAGAATGAGAGGATGTGAGTTGAAAGGGGGAAAGCCTGATAACATGGCTCTGTAATCTGCATAATCAATGGAGTCTATCATTGTTGCTACACCTCCTGCAGGTTTAATGGACCATTTAAGAACTATGGAGAGGTGTAGGAGAGGGACACACTCAAGTGGTGGCAGTGACATAACCAAGTACGGTACCAAAAACAGCTACTGTATTACTCTGGTTATTTCCCTTAGCTATAATTAACTTGTAAATACTGAATTTTAATGATTAATACACCATTGCCTACTGGAAAGAGAGAGAGAGAGACAGAGAGAGAGAGAATCCACATTCTTTTGAAATACTAGTTCCCATGAACAATGAAGATACAGTATTAGGAATTAAGTACGATTACCATGTAGCTACCGTATGGTACTTCATTTATACTGTATCACCAAAATTCACAGGGAATAACATATAATTAATATGAGATGCTAGGCACAACATGCACCTACAATTACACATCTTAACATCCAAACATGCATGTACCCACATCAGGGAGGGAGAGACCGAGGATGACACGGAGCGATGGAGAAGAGAGGTATACGACAGGGGAGGATGTAAGATGGGGGGAGTGTGTCATAATGACAGTGGACAGAGTGACATGGAGGTAATTTGTTTCTGGCCACCCTTTATGGGATTCAGGTGTTTACCAGTACAGATAGATAGATAGACAGATAGACAGAGAAGGAGTGGAGGAGGGTATACCTATTTCACCTTAATGTGATCCAGATTTTGGTCTTTTTGCAGTTTTTTCACACAGCCCAAGAAAAGATGCTACTAGGACTCTACATTCTTTATTTGGTACTTTTTCATGAGTAGGACCAAATTCCACGATAATCTTGCTACAACACAGTACATTCAAGATGGAGAGATGGCAATACTGTATTTTGGATCCAAAGTCAATCCATCACTTGGCATTTGCTCCTCCTAACCTAACCTAATATGACCTAACCTCACCAAACACAACCATGTGCAACCTAATCTAACTCAACCAAACTTAACCTAACTAACCTGAATGAGTTTTAGGTCCGAACTGACTCACTCCTTTCTGCAGGACGTCACATTTGACACCACCAAACCTAACTTCATGCATTTAAACAACGTTATTTTCCCATAATTTGGGTGTCATGAATCAATTATACAAGCTTTAGTAGTATAAATATTTCTACAGAACCTGGGTGTCATTAATGAATTTAAAATTACAAGATAATCCCTGCCATAAAAATTTTCATAAGTTATTATTGGTAGCTCCCATACAGTTTGTCCAAAAACAGAAAAGCCATCTCAAAAACAAAAACTTATCAAATCAAAACAAACCTATGCCACACTAACAATGTAAATGTGATCTTAGACTTGAAGAGCTGGAGAATTCAATCCCTCATCAAATAAACAATGCATTTGGAATGGGGACAGTCATAGGGAAGTCCCCCCACTAAAAAAAAAAAAAAAAAAAAAAAAAGCAAATTTATGTACTGGATTTCAATAACCTTATTTCTATGAACGGGCTGTGTGGCGAGTCGCCATGAGGCAACCAAGGCTGACACATGCAAGCATAAGTGCTTTTATATACAATACGATACGATTTCATGTAACAAATATATATCATTGTATTTTGATGAGTAAGGTGGAGGGGGGAAGAGGGAGGGGGAGGCCGAGGATGAGATGGAGGGATGGGGTGAAGAGGTATATGAGAGAGGAGGGTGTGAGTTGGGAGCAGGGCAGTGAAATGGCAGGGGACAGGGCGACTTGGAGGCGATTTGTTTGAGGCCACCCCAAACGGGATTGAGGCGTCTGGCAATAGATAGACAGATAGATAGTATTTTGATGAGGCAAGCAGCTTTCCTTTTCCACGTAATGTATTTTTAAATACCTTCTTAAAAATAATAAAACTAAGTAATCCAAGGCCTATACTTCTTTGATTACAATAAAACTGCAGATGTGAGACTTATTCAAGAAAATATGGTGTGATTACAATAAATGGTGGTGCCCAGCGAGTTTGTAAACAGAGAAAAAGCCAAGTTTCTACTGTATGGTTTAAAACACTAATAATAAAACACTAGTGGCATGCTTAAAATAACCCCTCCGATATTAGGCGATCGCTTACTCACCTAATCACGCTAAAACGACAAATTAAACAAAGCAAAAAGGTTTTCCACGTCAATTAACTTTTCTCCACCTCCACCAAACACCCTCCTCAGCTGTCCCAGTCTGAAAGATAATCCGTATCTTTGAATATTCGGTTGAGTAAGGAATAATTTCAGTCAGAACGTAGTGTTATGAATTTAATAGTTAGATTTTTTCCACTTGAAATTGGAGTGACTATTTACAATGAAACTGGTTATTTGAAAAATAGAGTGATTCCATGTTGGTTCAGGTGTAGCTATTATGAGGGAATTTCTTGTTAATTCCAGCATTCAGTCATTGGATTAATTTGCTTCATTTTTTCCTCATTTACTACGTTAATGTACCACTGCCCGTTATATTACTTCAACCGAACAGGTAAACTATAAGCTTAATCCTCTTCAACCAATTACTGTCGAATCAAATTCCTTTTTTTCACATTTATAGTGCTCATAATCCTCCTCCTCCCCAGCCTCGCCTCCCTTATACTAATATGTAAACATACGAGGTGGGAAATGTGGAGTATCTCATTATAAAGTTTACAAGAAGGAATATAGAACTAGATAAGCCTGAATATTCGCCAGACGGGGAGGGGAGGTGGCGACCAAAATGTCGTCAGTGAAAAGAGTTCAGGTAAGCTTCAATACTTGATTCAGACTGACGAAAGCTGAAGTACTGCTACTGTAAGTCACCCCCACCTTTACATTACTCCATCACATCCAGGAAACTTCGGAAATCAGGAACCTGAATAATGGTCTCCAGCCGGGTGGGGGCCGAGGGAAGGTTGGGGTTTATTTCTCACGTAATACCGCTTGGAGGAAAGTAAGACTGGTCACCTATGCTTTAAATATCAGGACAGTAGCCTAGCCCAGGGCCCCTGTGCATGATTTTTTTTTTTTTTTTTTTTTTTCTTATGGTTGGACACAATTTGTGTCATTGTATTAGCATTATCAGAAATCCTCAAAACTGACAGGTGGGTGTGTAAGGTGAGGTTTGAGTGTTGAGGGTAGGGATACAGGAGGTAAACAAAAATGCCTGGGATGAGGTCATTGAGTGTGATATCAGGGATAAGCAACTGAAGAGAGAGGCTACTAGAGATCAAGCAGCATGGACAGCTGCTATTAGGTGACCAGGTTGGGTGCATGCATGTTTGAGCCTCTATAAATTAATTGAAAATGAAACCAAAGGAGGGAAGGGAAACTGCTTTGTTATTAGAGTGGAATACTGTATTATATGGTGATGATGATGATTGTAACTGGTTATTGATGATGATGGTGGTGATGAATAATTTGGAATACGGTACAGTATAAGATGATGGTGATGAACAATTTGGAATACAGTATTAGATGATGGTTATGATCATTGTGGCTGGTTATTGGTTGATGATGATGATAATGGACAATTTCTCCACAGCAATGGGCAACGTTTGGGCGGATGTGGTACCTGTATGATGCAAAGTGGCAGAATCCATTCGACTCAGCAGACAGGATCAAAATCTACCTCTCAGGATCTCACAAACCTATATACCACCCCCTCAGTAAGTTACTCTCTCTCTCTCTCTTGCTTTCCACTTCGGTACAGGCCTCAGGCATGACACTAATAGAAAGTTGGATTCTGATAAGCTGATAGACGGATGCAGGCAGATCAATAGAGTGAGATGGATAAGGGCCGGGTAAGAGAATGGTAAATAGAGAGACACTCCCATTTACTTTTATTTCCAGATGACTGTGGTGATCACGTGGTTGTGGTCAACTCAAAGGAGATAGCGTTACCTGGGATGGAGTGGGAGAGGCGGGTTTATTTCCACCACACAGGCTATGCTAAGGGTGCGTCCTGGACCCTGGCATGGCAGTTACACCAGAAGGACCCAACTATGGTAAGATGGGTGTGGGATTATACAGGGTGTTCAGTGCTGCTCTCCTGTCATGTGCTGCAGAGACAGTTCAGGCTGTTGGTGTAAAGATTGTTGACATTTTGGCTGCTTCATGAAATTACTATAGCTCATTAACCTGCCGGGGGTCCCTAATCCCCCTCAGCTCAGTTGATGGCGAAGTGAAGTTAAAGGATCAGTTAGCTGGTAACTAATCAAGATTCAACCCCACCCTGTAAGTAAAGCTCATAAAACTTCATGTAAATTTCTTAAACCTGTACGAGTGGCCGAGTTCCCTAAGATAGAAAACCGACCATAATCAGCTATGCAATCAGTGGACACAAATCAATAGAGCGGTGGAAATGAGTTATTTGAGAGGAGCATGTGGTCGCATGGAGAGACAGGCTGACAAATGAGGAAGTGAAGGAGCGTTGTGGTGTGGATGTGATAGGAAGCATTAGGAGAAACACATTGAGGTGGTTTGGCCATGTGGAGAGGATGGAGAGCAAGAGACTGACAAGGAGAGTGTATGTGAGTGAAGTGGAAGGGGGAAAGGGGAGAGGGAGAAGGAGGCCAAGGATGAGATGGAGGGATGGGATGAAGTATACAGTATGAGAGAGGGGGATGTGAGCTGGGAGCAGGGCAGTGAAATGGCAGGGGACAGGGTGACACGGAGGCAATTTGTTTGTGGCCACCCCTTATGGGACTAAGGCTTCTGAATGTAGATAGACAATCAGTGGATATAAAAAAAGAAACAGGTAATGTTCAGCTTGATGAGGTTATGCAGTGTAAAAGATGATGTAGATTCTGGTAAGCCCAACTGAGCCATCTGTGCAACACTTGAAACTGGTTTATGCAATAAATAGACCATTCAGGAGAGGCAGTGGCTCAAACGGTAGAGAGGTGGCCTGCAGTTCTAATGCAACCCAGTTCAAATCCCCGCCGGGACAGGGAACAGTTTATGGATTTGAATTTCATAAAAGGTAGACTTTACTGATCTACCAGAAGACCCGCCGACATGTCATAAAAATACCCCTGCTAATACCAATACACCAGTCCTGTATGAGACAACTCTAGCATGTATTAGGTATGGACTGTGGGTGTTAGCACTGAATGGACGACATGTGGAGGTGGAGGAGGATTACTGGACCTTGGAGATATGCCCTGGGGATAGGCCTTGAAGCCTTTGCCTGGAGTTGGACAAAAAAAAAAAAAAAAAAATCTGTATTGCTGTTTTGTACAGTATATCACTGTTGTTAGTCACCATACACATTATTGACCCTTTCAGTTCAGTGACATTTAATATTTATGGTACTTCTTGTGACCAGATGATTTTACTCAGCTCAGGGAAGACTTTCTGAGCTGGAGGGTTAGGTAAGGCCATAATAAACTCTTTCAGTACCAGAGTTGAATAAAATCCATGAATAAAACTACCATGTGGTATTACAAAACAGATTGTCCTGGACAGAAGGGGTTAACTGTACTGTATTGTCATCATCACTGTGATCTTTGTCATGGTACGGTACCGGTACATCCATATCGCTGAGAGTTAATGTATGTTATTCCCAACAGATTGTCAGAAAAGCTGTATACAGTAAACTGAATTCAGATCTGCTGAGACGAGGGAGGATGGCGCGACTCCACATATTTCCCGATGATAAGGTTGGTTACTTAGAAAATGGGTTTGAACAGGGTGGGTTTATAGTAGTAAAGGTACTGGGTGGTATTTGCAACCCCAGGCTCATCTAGATATGAATGCGGTGGATTTCAGGCTGAAGTTGTCCTCCTCCTGCAATCCACTGTCCTCCTTTTGGTGAATAGGGAAGGAGTTAGGGATGTTTGTATAATCAGTTGTTGGAGCTGCATGGTTATATCAGTGCCATCATGAGAAGGCCTCTCTCCAGTAACAAATAAGATGATGAAAGGGGTATATGCGAATGAGCTTGAGAGTGGTAGAATGTATGGATGGCCTAAAAGAGGGATGAATATGATGACTGACAATTGTATGTGTGAAAAAGCAAAATATGGAAGTTGAGGAGGCATGGGAATAGGCTAAAGATGGATGGATGGAATATGTATTTAGGAATATCCTCACGATAGTTTTTGCACACACCTTTTCACTCAGAAGTTGCAAGGGTGACATTATTTTGACAACTGTGTGTGTAAGAAAGCAAGTTATGGAAACAGAGGAGGCATAAAGAATGGAGGGGTGGAATTAATATGCATGAAGATGTACATGACAATTATTACATCCCTTTTTGCACATGCCGCAAGAGTGATGGTTTTGTTGTCCTGACCCTTACTTAACCCATAAACCATCAGAACTTAGCCTAACCCAGTGCCTTTATCCACAGGTGCCAGATAGCATCCTTGAGAATGTGTCAGGCCAGATGCGTCAACTGAGGCTGGTGCCGCGCCGCCTCGACCACTACACTGAGGAGGAGGTGGCAAAGTTTCCAAAGGTATTCGACTGGCCACAGGAGCACGTCATTAAATAGCCACAAAAATTTGAGGCACATATACAGTAAACCAGAGTAAAATAAATAGGTTAGAAAAAATAAGGAATTGTTGAACCAGAGTAAAGTACACTTTGTAAGAGACTGTAAGGGTCTGAATTGACTAGAAAAAACAGAAGAGAGTGACCAAGAGTCAAGTGGAAGGTTATCAGAGTAGCTGTAGGGCCTTAGCTGTGCAGAGGTAAAACATCCCCAATTACACCATTCCTCTTTTGTTTGTCATCTCATTCAGTCCCCCACTCCTTACAGCAGGTACTGGATATGCCAGTGTAGCTTTGAATATGCACTAGACAAGACTAATACTGTGGTGTAAAGAAAAAAAAATAGTAGTGCTGTCAAGAGACTTGAAATGCCAAAAAATAATTAAAGTAAAATGCATTAAAACAACATACCTAGACAACCCAGAAGAGAATGATGAGATGCCAAGAGAGTGACTAAGAGGTGATGCACATTTGTACCAAGAAGACAAGTAAAGATGATCAAGTCTATGGTAGAACACTTTGGACCAGCTGCAAGACTCATCAGCTAATAGAGTATAGCAGCAAAAGTGTTAATCTTAAATAATAATACATATACCAGTTGTTGTTGTAAATAAACTTTTAACTAGATCATTGTTTTACTTAAACCATCATCGTTAGTGATTTATTTATTTTTTAAAAATCCCCTCCGGAATGTTGATACTTCCATAGTTATATTTTTGTCATTGTCATGGTCCCAGGTTCTCAGTGTGAAACTGCTGGATTGTAGGATAATGCTGCCCCTCTGTAGCACACCATCATCCTTTCAGGGGATAAGGATGGAGTTGAGGGACTTTTAAATTATCAGCCAAAAACAAGATGCATGTACAGTATGATGCCAAGACACACTTCACTGAAAAGACTGTAGGTCATAGGCACCAGCAAGTACAGACAGAAGAAAAGTTCTGGAGGTGAAGAATTTCATACATGAACAAGAAAACCACATAACTCTTGCATACCAACCGAGCCACATACCTTAGGATTAACGGTAAATAAATACTCCAACCCAGTTCTGCCTTTTTAATATTGATCTGTATAAATATAACAGTTTGGACCACTAATAATGAACATTATACAATGAAATATGAACACTGAAATGATGCAACTCTCTTGGCTCCCTCCTGCACAATTTGCCACCACCTCAGTAAATGCCAGTCCCATACTACCCCCTCCAAAGTGTACGGGTCCCAGGTTGGGCTACTGCAATCCAGTATTTTTAACCTCTGAATCCAGATGACATCCTTTTTAGTTTATTATTGCTACCAGCATATGATTTTCGTCTGGGAAATGTGTCTCGTAGTGAAGGGGTTTAACAAGGTTAGTGCCCCTCCCTGTAAAACAATTGGCTCAAAAGACATATGGTCACCCCTTACGGGATTATGGCATCTAGCTACAGACAGACTGAAAAACCCTAATTCATCCAGTTCAAAGTGTAACCTAAGCTGGAAAAAATAATCTGGCAGCAGTAAGAATAATAATGATACCACCACAATGAATGGGTTAAACAGTGACATCCAGTATGGATATACTGGGTAACTGGACTGGCAAGGACCACAAAATTGAGTATGATGAACCTAACTATGTACTGTGTGTGTGTGTGTGGAAGGGGGGGGGGGGCGGCAGGTGGAGGGGTAACAGGGGTAAAGCCGTGGTTCATGAGACATGAGGTAGAGACCATATAGTAAACACACAACATAACCTAAACCACTGTGGGGTCTGTCTCACCTGTTCACCAACTATAAAGTACAGTATATTATGCCAAAGTTTCATTTGTTTATTTAAAAAAAAAAAAAAAAAAAAAAAAAAAAAAAAAAGGCATCACAGATGAACACATGACAGACAACATTAATGCTATGTTGCCGAGTTGGAGTTTTTCAGGCGTTAACTGCTTTCGCACAGGTAAATTGTGAAATAATTTCATGACTCCGAACATGGTACGATGAATGTTATTACTGTATGTATGTATAAAACACTCAGATGTATTACAACAATAATAATGATAACAATTGGTCTTTGTCTGTCAGAAGCACCAGTTCTTTCCAAGGCATTCACTAATGCACACAACAAATTTGCACCTTATCACATTCAAGGATAATATTTAGAACTATCCTTTGACAAAAAGTCCTCACTTCCTTTCTATAGATTCCTCTACTTGGGGGGCCAAAAATAATCAGTGAAGCAATACATACCCAGTATAGATATTTACTGATCATCTGTATAAATAAAAGAGGGGGGAGGAATGGTAAGGAATAACTATGTAGTGATATCAACAGCTGTTTTGTAAGCCCATTCACCATAAGTATCACTAGAATATCATTGTGCTTTGATTTGGTCATACAAATCACGCTTATGATACAACGGATTGGTGGGTGAAACAAACACCACAATAGTGACAGAAGTTGTGCTGTCTTCTTACTATGTGGTCTAGAGAGGGTCGGGACAAGGAGGGTGGGTGGTGGTCACTAACTGCCACCCTGCCTGCCTTTACATCATCCAGAAAGCAAATTGGATTTAATTTGGAAAATGAAGACAATTAATAATCATTGTTTGAACCTTATTTCCCTAAAATACTTAAGGTGGTTAGGATCCTGTAGTGGGGCATAAAACCATGCTCTAATAAATCATCACTTAGACCTCTTTTCCCACAGAAGGAAAAACATTATAATTACTGTACTGGGTATTACATGACTTAACAATAAACTTGCACCATTTACCTTACTGTATAAAGTACTGGATACTTCAATAATTTTTCTTTTTATGGGAAGAGTTGATCAGTGGTACAAAAACCGAGTAAACTTTAGGGAAATAAAAGATTGAACTGGCGAATGGTTTTAAAGCCAACAGATGGTCAGTGGTATAAAAGACTGATGAAATTTTAGGTCAACAGAGAATGAACTTATGAATAGGTTGATACAGTCAATACAACAGGCAGAGCAGCAGCAGCAGCACTAAGACCCACCATTCCAACCCAACACACTCCAAAATGACTTGTGATATGCCAAGTTTCTCCACACTGCAACACCTCATCAGCACTGCATGGCTCAAATTTGATGGCCGGGGGCCGGAGCTGCATTACATGAATATCCACCAACACAACTACAGCCACTCTCAGTTCTGTTTGCCTTCGCCTTTGCCTTCCGTGTCAAGGAAGAAGTAATTACCAGAGGTCTTCTGCTCGTTGTCCTTCTGGCTCTGGTCCTTGTTGATGCGTGGTCGGAAGTTGTTGGGGTCGCGGCGGAAGGTGATGCCCAGCATCTCCAGGAATTTGTTCATCCCCGACACCAATGTCTGGGGGGCATTGGCCAAGGTCTTGACGGAGGGAGAGCCCTCAAACACAATGACGCGGTCAGCCAGGTAGGTGGCCATGATGAAGTCATGCTCCACCACAAACGCAGTCTTCTTGGCGTGCATGATGAAGCGCTTGATAACCTTGGCTGCAGCCAGACGCTGTTCAGAGTCCAGGTAAGCTGATGGTTCATCGATGAGGTACACTTCAGCAGGGATACCAAGACACAGAGTGAGGGCAACTCGCTGCAATTCTCCTCCAGACAGATGTTGAACTTCCTGGTCAAACAGTTCCTCAATCTTCATGGGCTTCATCACGTCCGTCACAAACTGAGGGTGGACGTACGCATCGCGGATCTTCTCATGCAGGAGTTGCCGCACTGTCGACTGGCTCTTGGGGCTGATCTTCTGGGGTTTGTATGAGATGTGCAGCTCTGGCAGTTCCGACTTTCCTTCGTCGGGGTCCAGCCGGCCAGCCAGCATCCTGATGAATGTGGTTTTCCCAGTCCCATTCTCCCCCAGCAACACCATGATCTCTGAGTCTGTGAAGTTACCAGCCTCCACAGTCAGGTGGAACTCACCCATCTTCTTGGTCATCCTCGGGTACTTGAAACGACACATTCTCTTGATCTCCTCCTCACTCAGCTGATCCGATACCTTGAATGTTAAGGACTCTTCTCTAAACCTCAAGTTTTCCGTGGGCACAAAACCATCCAGGAAAACATTAATACCCTCTCGTACGGAGAATGGAACAGTGACAACGCCATAAGCACCGGGTTGCCCATACAGGCAGCAGATGAAGTCTGACAGGTAATCCAGGACAGCCAAGTCATGCTCTACAACCACCACATAGTTATCAGCTTTGACCATTGACCGAATGGCACGGGAGGCATTCAATCTCTGTTTGACATCCAGGTAGGAGGACGGCTCATCATACATGTAAATGTTGGCTGTCTGGATGCACACCATGGCAATTGCAAACCTCTGCAACTCCCCACCGGACAAATCCTCGATGTTGCGGTCCAATACATTCTTCAGGTCTAGAATCGACAGCATCTCCTCCAGGTTATTCAAGTCGTTCTTTTTATTTAGTAAGTCCTTAACAGCACCCTTCACAGCCTTGGGGATTTGGTCAACATACTGGGGCTTAATGATGGCCTTCAAGTCGTCCTCCAGGATTCGCGTGAAATAATTCTGGAGTTCGTTGCCACGGAAGTAGGTCAAGATGTCCGTCCAGTCCGGGGGGTCGGCAAATTGACCCAAATTGGGCTTGAGTTTGCCGGCCAAGATCTTGAGAGCCGTGGATTTGCCGATGCCATTGGTGCCAACGAGACCCAGGACCTCACCCCGCCGCGGCACAGGTAGTCGGTGCAGCTTGAACGAGTTCTTGTTGTACCTGTGCACGGTCTCCTTTTCAAGGTTGCTGGGCAGGTTGATGATCATGATGGCCTCGAAGGGACACTTCTTGACGCAGATACCGCAACCGATGCACAGCTCCTCGCTAATGGCCGCCATCTTGTCGTTGGGAGTCACCTCGATGCACAGCTTGCCCATGCGCACCACCGGGCACGACTTCTTGCACTCCTGTCGGCACCTCTTGGGCTTGCACTTCTCCAGGTTGACAATGGCGATACGCGTCTGCTTCTCGGTCTCATCTTGCTTCTTGCGTGGCGGCATCCTGACGGCCCGGCAGTCTCTGGAAATGACAACAAACTGTAACTACTGTAATTTAACATCAAACTGTTGTTGCTGTGGCCTCTGCATCATCTGAAATGTGATGCCAGTAGACTGCAGGCTTTGACGGCCCTTCTCAGGGAGGCCACCATCCGACTTTGGGAGATTGGGAAATACAGTTGTCAAGAAATGTTTGTATAACCAGGCAACTGAACCGCCTGGCTATATCAACAACACTACATTAAGGCGTCCCTCTCCTGCACCATCATCAAATCACTAACCACATCATTCACATTAAGCTTTTCAGTTTTCACTAACACACACCCATCATTAGCTGTGGCTATACAAGATAATATGGGGTAACAAGAGCAAATATAAATGCCATCCTCCTATAGTTAGTTTGTTTTCACTTGATGGAACTGGGCAACACACAATATGTTGTGATGGCATGAAGTTCAAGAAGCCTTTGTTATGAAGCAGGAATGAGTCTCCTTGGTTACTAGTTATATTTAACCTCCAATCTGATGGCACTTGGCCAGAGAATAATCCAAGGGGAAATCATAGACTTTAAAATCTAGGGGAACTCCCTCTCAATAAATAAAAATAAATTTGTTTTTCAGTTTTTCTGAGTTATCAGTATAACTGATTTTAAAAGTTGTGGAAATGTTTTAACTCCGACATTAATTATTATAGACTGTGGGATGGGATAGTGGGAGAGAGGAGATGGGAGTGAACTGGAGTGTGGGCAGCCGAGTGACAGAGGCCACTCGTAGGATAAGGCACCTGGCAATAAACAGAGGGGACTGGTTTGGGGCCACATTTCTTTAACAACAAAGACAGCTCTCCTAGTTTCTGTCTAGTAGGGGAACATGATACCTACACCCTGACCTATCCCCTCTCCACGCTGGAAAAGTATTGAAACTGAAAAAAGAAAAAAAAAAAATATGGGGGAGAACAAAATAAACAAACCCAATGGAGGGAGCTAATGACATACCACAATGAATCAAGAAAGCCAAATTAAACACCAAAATTGCCCCTCCCTGTAAAACAATTAACTCTAAGCCATTGGCCACCCCGTCTGGGATACATGGTGTCTGGCAATGAATGAAATGAATGAACATTGGGCAAAATGCAGGAGGGTTTCATTTATCCACTAACTTTTAACCTATAATCCACGCGGCACGATATACACGTGCCTCAGGGATAGAACTAATTAATGAGTATGTGCATGAGCTGTGCAGGTGAGCCGGGTGAATGTAATATTAGGATTTACACGTGTGCCTCCCGCAGGGCCTGGCCAGCTGTCAAAATTCTCATTAGACCTCATTCCCTCCATTACCCAGAATCCACACCCTTAAAATTAAGTTCGGGGTATAATATACGGCTTACCAGTCAAGACGTAAGTATAGCAGCCATATTTCCCATACAAAATAACGTCATAATTACCTAAATATGTATACTGAAGAGCCCTGCTGGGTTTCGTCACTGGTCGGCGAGGGAAAGGAAAGTATGAAAAGAACCCCGATAAAACTTTTACGCTAAATTTTTATTCTGTTTTTTTCTTATCGCTGTAACGCTGTCTATTTACATAATTAATTTACTTCAAGATGGCTGGAGAGCGTAAAAAGCTGAACTGCCGTCTGCTTTATTTTCGAAGTGCCAAAAAATGAGCGGGAAATTCGAATTTATGATCATGCTAATTTCCATCATTCATACATATAATGAGTTACAGTTTTAAAAAAATTAACTTAATGATGTCAATATGCAATGCACATATAATTTCATTATGACGTGTAAGTAATCCACCAATCTTCTCTGTCCCTGTGCCACGACTTTATTATGGTACTTCCTTTCCCTATGCCTGATAATGTAGCACATTAAAATATTCCAGCTACATGTAGCCCTAAAAAGGGTCTAAATCTGAGGGGACTTTGGTACTTAATGCCCACATAATGCCACTCAAGGAAAAATGACTGGTCATTCTTTTAATATCTCAACTGAGTACCTTAACTATGACAGGGCAATGGAGGTGTGCAGCTGTCTATTGAAAAGGTGGGGGGGGATTAACATTTGTTCTGGCCTAATAAAGATCACTAACCCCATTCAGCTCAACTGATGGCCAAGTCTACTGGAGGGTTAATTAGGGCACTCCAATTGGATTCGGCCTGTGTAGGTTTATATCCAAGGAATGGTTGGGGTTTATTGCTCACATAACATCACTCAGGGATGAGTGAGGCCGGTCACTCTCATCTTAAACGTCAGGACCAACTTGCCTTGGCCCGGGCTCCCATCCTCCTCACGGAGCAACACAGGATTAGATGATGAAAGAATGAATGAATGTTTTTATGTTTTTATTTTCTGGATTTTACTTATATCTTTTATGTATTGCATTGATTATTATTTTCATTAATGAAATTAAAGATTTCTGACGCCTCTGATTTCATTTTTTTATTGCAAACAATATTTCACTGATATACAAAAGGACTGAGGACCGAGAAATTTTTTGAGGACTGGGAGCCCACTTTTCCAAAAGTGTATGTAGAAAATGGGCCTAATACAAACAAAGCACAAATTTTCAAATACTTTAATACAGTACCTAAACAAGTGAACAGAAACGACTGACAGTTCTATTACACTATATACAGAAGTCACAAGTATAACATATCCTCTCTCTCTATCGATCAAAATATAATAGGTCACTGCAGGACTTGACCACCTCTTCAACGGGATAACGTGGAACTTGCTGTTAGAGTTCTGCTTTAGAGAACAAATGCTGTCCTTTTTGTAGTTGTGTGATTTTTAAAGAACACATCAATTGTTATTACTTTTGCTATTACCGTACAATACCCACAAATGGAACATATGGCTTTCTAAAACAGAGAGGGATGTTGACAAGATCCTAAACTCTGATGACCATTTGTGGAACACCCTTGGGAATAAAATTCGCCCAGCCAACAAAACATCAGAAAGTATGGACAATAAGGCAGCAATACAAAACATTTTGTGTTTCACAGATAACAGGATGCTCCAAAGGGATGTCTCCATGTGGTGGTACTGATTTAACCATGTGGTGGTTCTCCCTGACAGTGGTTATGCAAACATTCCTCATCTACCTTCCTTTCCCCTGAATGGAGGATGGCAAACTGCAAAAGAAAGACAACTTCAATCTACAGTCCACTGGGTTCATAGCATGATGTTCCTGTGGCTACAACTACAACAACAACAGCTAATACAATAATGAAAATATCGGGGACAATATTTACTTTATGGACTTGTTTCTATCCTGTATAGGATGATTTGATGCTGCAGTTTGTTAGAAATGTGATTTTAGAAATTAAACTAACCACATCTGTCCCTGCATTAGATACATAATGATGGGGGTGAGGTGTTTTTGGTATGAGATAGGTGCCCTTTGTTGTTACACATGGTGACGTACAGTAATGCCATTTGAATATACTATTACCCCTTTTGGTTTGGTTAGATGAGGCTAGTTTAATATTTAAAAAAAACACGTTTCCAACAACCTTCAACATCAAACTGACCCACACACGACAAATACAAGCTGGTGAAAGAGAAAAATGTTAAAAAAGGAAAAAGTCTGTAAAATAAATAATGACCATTAAAGGGTTTGCCTAGTCCTTCAGGACCTCACTTTTTACCCACTGAGACTAAGGACACCTTTTTCATTGTCTTTTAGCTATTTCAGTTATTTTGTTCAGCTTATGACAGACAAGTGAGGCAGTGCACATCACAATGAGTCCTTGCCCTCGCTCGCCAACCTCTGCTTCTCATACAGTTCAACCAGCTCGTCTGTTGCCGTCTTTTCAGTCTTGTGTGCACATGAGAGTTCCTCCTGAGAAAGAAAAAGTCACCAGCATCATCACTGTTATCATCACCACTACCCAACATTCAAGAGTATTCTCATCATAATCATCCTCTTTTCCCACCAACAGACGGGGTAAGGTAGGGTTCCGAGAGCAAGAAACAACCTGACAGAGAGTTATAAAAAATCAGTCAAATTAAATTGGCCACACTCTCATACACTCATCATTCAAGGCCATGAAATCCTGAGTGAGAGAATGGCTTATAATAGCCTATATAACTCGATCAACAGCATAACACCCACAACATCCCCACCTTCACATGTAACACTTGCATTTGGATACTATACAAGGATATGGAAGGCACCTCAATGTATCTGGCACTTCATATGCATGCAGACTGTGCGTGTACTGTATATATAAATGTATGGATGAAGAATGAGAGGCTGCCTAGGAGTGTACGTGAGTAAGGTTGTGGGGGGGGAGGCGGAGGGGGAGACCAAGGATGAGATAGAAGGAAAGGGTGAAGAAGAATGTGCAAAAGGGCAGTGTGAGCTGAAGAAAGAGCAGCCAGATAGAACGGGATAGGGTGACATGGTGGCACTTCATTTGTGGCCACCTCTTCTGAGATCAAGGTCTGATGAAATAAGTATACCAGTACCAGTAAAAAAATATATGAAGACACAGATAGACATATGGATTGATATGTAAATAAATACAGACATCATCATCATCTGGACCTCCTTTTCCACCCTAGGGCGGGGTGAGGAGTAGCAACATCCAGACAGCTTAAGTTTGCCCAATCCAATAGGCCACACTTCCATTCACTCATCATTCAAACCCCTGGAATCCTGGCTCTATCTGATATGCTAAAAAACTTTCACCACATTCTGCAGCTTCACATAAACGTATCCGATAGAGTCAATCCGGACACTGTCACATTAAAAAGGGGTGCCAAATCCCTGATCATGCACTTCTTCTCATAATGTTCATCCAGCCAGCTCGATTTCTTGTCAGTCAGTCCCCTAGCCTCACCGACTTCCTAACTACTCTTCCTCACACACTCATCCACCATATCCCTCCACCTTCTCCTTGGCCTACCTCACCTCCTCCCTCCTTCAAATTGGCTCAGACATACCTTTTTCACAACTCTATTGTTATCCATTTTCTCCACAGGACCATACCATCTCAGTGCACTCTCTTTGATTCTGGTGTCCACAGACTTCTTCACTCTGCATCTTTCACAAATCACATTACAGTATTTCATATCCTATCCACTCTCTGTACTCCACATACATTCCTTAGCAGTCCCATCTCCACTCAGTCACTCTTGACTTTTCATTTCCATGCCACACCATAGTCTCACATCTATATGTTAAAGAAGGCACTAACAATCCTTCATGTAAGCCTTGCTCAGCTACAACACTCAAGCCTCTGTTTCTTATCAAGGCCTTCATAGCACCAGCTACTTTCCTTCCTTGTGCCATTCTCCTTTCCACTTCTTTTGCAAATTTTCCTCTCTTTTCTATCACTGTGCCCAGATATTTTGAACTCTCTCTCACCAATTAGTCTCTCTCCACTCGCTGTAACATCACACTGGGAGTCACCTCTCTCGATTACCATCACTTTACTCTTTTCTACATTTACTCTCATGGCACAACCAAGTTCTTGTCTAGTACCGTATTTGCAAATAGTACTGCATCATCAGCATAAAACAAATTTGAGATACTCCATCCATCCATCATCATTCATCACCAATGCCATCACCCTCTCCATTACTCGTGTTTTACTTCTCTCATCACTCCATCCATATATATATATATATATATATATATATATATATATATATATTGAACAACCATGGGGACATCACACAACCTTGTCGCACACCCACATTAATCATGAACGAATTGCCCATTTACCATTACACATGGCACACTACCATCATAAAAACTCTTGATGGCACCTAGCAGCTTACCATCTACACCACACATGCGCAAAAGATTTCACAATCCTTCTCTATCTACTTTGTCATATGCTTTTTCTAGATCCATAAATGCTATAAACACCTTATAGTCCTTCTCACAAGCCTCCTCCACTATCTGTTTCACTGCAAATATTTGACCCATGCATCCTCTGTCACTCCAAATGCCACCCTGTTCATCACTCACTAGGACTTCTGATATCTCTCTTACTTTCTCCATAATAATTCTTCCATATACCTTCCCTAGAACACTCAATAAACTTATGCCATGATAATTCCTGCACTCACTACATTCACCCTTATTTTTGTACAGGTGTACAATCACAGCCTTTTACCACTATGCTGGCACAGTTAAATACAGACACAGATATAAAAACACAGAAAGACAGATAAAACGGCAAACAGAAAGATGTATATGTTAAAGGTACCATACCATTAACCTAAATACCACCCACTCCAATACTCACATTTGGATAGTCTACAAGGTTTAGGGCTGGATCTCTATGTAACCACGGGGTCCACACCCCCTGTATGGATGGATGGTCTGTGTGTTGGTATTTACGCAGCCGCTCTGTTGGGTACCCAGACCGACCCCTGAGGTACTCCACCCAGCGCCTTATGTCGTCCTGCGACATCTTGTGGGTCGATATGTAATCACTGCCTCCATTCACTGCAAATGCATTTAAACTGATGGACAGGCAGATACATATAGATATAGATAGGGATTAAAAAAAAAAAAAAAAAAACAGATAGCTACACTGACTGATAGATGGATAGGCCGAGATAAAAATGGTTGATACATATACAGTATCTTGACAGACAGATCAACAGATTATATGGGTCAATCTAAGGATGCTGCCAGGCTATACAATCATCCCTCCTCTCCCTCCCCTTCCCATAAAATGAGAAGGGTGGAGTGCAGGAAAAAGGCAACATTTTTGCATCCAGATGACCCTGGGCACCACCACCACCACCACCACAACCCCTGGTTTTCACACTGAGTCTTTTATACCACACTTCAATACAGTACGCCTGGCTATTTACTTACTTCTCCCACAACTAATCCTTGGTTTCACAACCACGTTCACTTTTCATTATCAATAAAGTTTATTTTAAAATACTGTATATGAAAATATCACACATCAGTTACCGTGAACCGGGGTGACTTCGTACGATTTTGAAGGTTTTTTCATCCTGACACAATTTATTTTGGCCAAAATACTGATGTTAAGTATTACATACGTACGTGAGCCAATAACCTGTAAGCATCTACGAGCTAGATAATCTCAGAATCTCCATCTAGACGTAGTAAAATATTTTATAGGTGTCCGAGGTCACCCCGGACTGGGGAGACTTCGGACTGCCTTGGGGTGACCCCGGACACTCATTAGAAATGCACTGAAATGGGCCCCTAGTAGCTCAGATGAATGTTTGGACAGTTCTGGGGAGTCTTCGGACACTGCGCGACTTTTAAAAAAATTGCTGAAAAAAATACAAAAAAATACAGAACAATTACAAGTAAATAGTAGTGATATATAGCAAAAATAGATGAAAAAATAAATTTTCCATTGACTTACAACCCCAGTTTAGTTGATTATACATATACATTATAGGGAGTACATTCCCACGCTATGCGCAGGTTAAAGGCACGATTGTGACTGACTGACCAGACGGTTTAAAGCGTGCCGGCTATTTAAATGCCTAATTAAAGGGAACTTGGAATGGAGGAACATAAGATAGGGAAGGAAAGAGCTAAAGAGTGAAGGAGCTTGGGAAGGAGAAACAGGAGGAGTCAGGAATGGAAGGGGGGAGTAGATGAGGAATAAGAGGAGGGAGTGGAGACGAACTATAAGGATATCATACCGGTACCGTACGATATGGTAACTTAAATAATGTGTGTTCTCACATTGCACAAAATCAATTAAACTAAATAATATCTCTTCTCAGACTAGAAATGTGACATAAATACGGTACATTCCCACGCTATGCGCAGGTTTAAAGGCACGATTGTGACTGACTGACCGGACGGTTTAAAGCGTGCCGGCTATTTAAATGCCTAATTAAAGGGAACTTGGAATGGAGGAACAGAAGATAGGGAAGGAAAGAGCTAAAGAGTGAAGGAGCTTCGGAAGGAATGAGAGAAGGAGCTTGGGAAGGAGAAACAGGAGGAGTTAGGAATGGAAGGGGGGAGTAGATGAGGAACAAGAGGAGGGAGTGGGGACAAACTATAAGGATATCATACCGGTACCATATGGTAACTTAAATAATATGTGTTCTCACATTGCACAAAACCAATTAAACTAAATAATATCTCTTCTCATACTAGAAATGTGACATAAATACCGGTACAGAACGAATGCCATTCTATGAGATCACAGTGACTTACTGGGGCCATGAATTAACATAAAGATTGAAAATCATATCTTCTCCTTTTTCAAGAACAGACTAGAAATATGACAAGAATAAGGCACAATAACTAGAAATATTACAACAAAGTGAACAACTGGAATTCTAAGAGATCACACAATGACTTACTGTGGCCATGAGGTAACATCTAGATCAAAAATCATACGTTCTCGTTTGTCCAGGATTGGCTCCTGTAAGTACATTACTATGTCTGACTCGTCTATGGCACACATTTCATCACCTGGAACATTAGAAGTTACAAACACATTATCTGTACCTCTTACATGTTTTAAGAACCTAACTTTCAATGTTTGTACATCAATGACAGTAGCAACAAAATACTTCCTCCTCTTTCCTGTCTTATCTGAAAGTTGTACAATCACCCAGTCATGTAGCTTAGGATTACGTGTTGGCCCTACATCTGTCTCTGCTGTCTCAGTTGTAGTTCTGGTACCAGTACTTGTTACTGTTGCTTGCGTCATAGCTGTCCCATCAGTGCTGGTACTTGCCTCTAATTCTTGTGTCTCAAGTGTCCCATCATTACTTGCCCCTGCTGCTTCAGGAGAATCTTCTTCTGCTTGATTCACTGGCTGTATTTGCAGGTCCTCACCATCCATATCTATGATAGGGAGCTCTACTTCACTAAGTATTGCAGCAGTACCGGTACCAGTACTGGATGACTCAGAATCTGTGCTTACAGTTCCCTCTTCTCTCATTTTCCTTAGTCGTTTAGCTGTTACACTCTTGCCTGCAGGCACTTTTAGTTTCCTCTTCCTCTGGCATGATTGCTTCTTTCCATATCGCATTTCCGATAGAACACTGACCAATGACTCATCAAAATGTGATGCAAAATCACTACCGGTGGTAATACTGGCACTTGAATTTCTTGCAGGTACATGTGGGGTTGTTGCATAACCCGAGGTAGATGCTTGAGATGAGGCATTGGTACTGGTACCGGTATCAGTGTTAATCTCTGAAGTAACAGTGGTACCGGTATCAGTACTGGAATCAGTGTGTTGTGGTAGACGAGCTAGTACCTCCTGTCGGTTAAGTGGCGTTATCCCACACTTGCGAAAGCCATTCATGATATTCTTCATAATATTATCACTTATTCTATTGAGCAGTTGTCCTAGAAGCTTTGGGAACTCTGATTTTGGAAGGGATACACTTCTTCTTCCAATACTTGATGTTTTGAATTCACTTAGAATTTTACGCCAATGAGTTTTCACTGCACGGAAGACAGCAACATCTAAGGGTTGGGTGAGATGTGTAGAATTGGCGGCAATAAAACAAAATCAATGTTGTGCTCCTCACAAGCTTCCACAACAGACAGAGAAAGGTGGCTAGCTAAATTATCCCCTATGAACACTACTTTGCCGTCCTGACGTTTTGCATGAGGTAATCCAACTTTAAAGAACCAGTCCTCAAACGTATTACTGTCGAACCACCCGCTCTCTGTCCTGTTGTATCGCACATTTGAAGGGCCACCTTCTGTCCAAGTGTTGTACAAGTTTACTGCCTTGTACACCACATATGGTGGAAGCATCTTTCCAGATCCGGAACAAGAGAACATGATGGAGATGTTGGATTTTGTGTGGTTCATTACCCTCTCTGGATATCTGGTACCTCGGCGAACTAAGATTTTCTTGTTTCCTGGGTCATCAGAGAGATTGGTTTCATCATAGTTAATGATGTTACTAGGAGGCACATCTTTCAGTGTTTTTTCAAGATTATCAAAATATTGATTGATTTCAATTGGACCGACTTTAGCACGTGCAACTTTAATATTCTGAGATACCCTCTGAGCCAGTTTGTTTTTGTGGCGCAACAGAAAACACGAACTCCAATCAGTTCCAGGAAGATTGTTCTTGAAGCGGTTCCACAGTAATCCCACGTTCGTCTAAGTAGCACTTTATTAACATTCGCAGTTCAAAAGTGTCAATAGGCAGACCCCATTCTCCCAGTGTAATGACTCGGTTCACAATATGTAGTTCTTCTTCTGGAGTAAAGACAGTTTGTCCACCTGGTTTTTTTACATGTTTCTTTGTCATATAGTCATGTAAAGTACTTTTAGAAACATCATATTTCTTAGCAGCCTGTCTGACACTTAACTTTCCATCACGTACGTCTGCACTAGCACACTCTAAAAGGCTGCCACGGCGTTCCACCGTATAGTGTCTTCTACCATCACTGGTAGATACACTCACTCTCTTGTAATTTCGAGGCATTGTGGCTTAGTTCATCTCACACATCATCTGTTATATAAATGCAAAAACAAAGATAAGCATGCAGACTATGTACATTGTACAAAATATGTTTTATTACATATAAAAAAGCAAATTAGATATGCTGTCTGACCTCAGCCCTTTAAATATCCATTGTCCGAAGTCACCCCTTTAAATCCCAAAAATGCGTACACATTCACTCATGTCATGTTTACATACATTTAAATTGCAGATTTTAACCCTTTCTCTGTTCCAATCTTCAAGTTAGACGTTAAAGTAAACCTCTAAATGTGTATAAGCGTGCGGTTTGTTATGATTCGTTCACACCAGACCAAGTTTTCCCGTTTTCATTTTTTCACCAAAAAATAGCATTGCCTTTATTACAATATATTCACCAGTGGAAAATAATATTTTAAAAAGATAATTATACATAACATTTTACAAAACCTATGGAACATTATCCAGTTTAAAGATATGCGATATCTTTCTTCGTTTAGCAGCTGCGTAGCATTTAATCTTTTTATGCAAATTTCGTCCGAAGCCACCCCGTGTCCGAATTCACCCCGGTTCACGGTACCTGGCTGAGAGAATATATTTTTTAGGAAGTGAAATGAATAACACCTCTACAAAATTCCTGAAATCTTTCCAATTTTAAAATAATGAAAGTATTATAGACTAAACATTCTTAACATAAAAAGCCTTATGATTCAAAATTCTTTAAAAGAAAGAAAAGAGACGACTGTAAGAATGATGGAATACAGTGGTGAAAGAGGAGTGAGAGTGGCGGAGGGATGACAGTGGGGAAGCAGAGTGAAAGAGAGGAAGACAAATGAGTGGGAAGAAGGAAGGGAGGGTGAAGAAGGAAGGAAAAAGTGAATGAGGGTTGGGGAGCGGACAGGGAGAGGAAAAGAGGAACAGACGGGAGCAAGAGTAACGGCAAAGGGAGGGAGAAGAGAGAATGAGAAAGTAGGGGAGGATAGGAGTTGAACCAGAGATACAGCACAATGATGATAAATTTAGTGATGCAGCCTAGAGTCCTGCGTACAATACTCAGCCTTAAGGCACGGTGACCGGTGTCGTCGGGGCTTGACGTAAACAACGACGCCAGGGTTCTCTCGGGCAAAATCCACCAGATCCTTCTCAATGAACTCCCTGAAATAAAACAAAGACAGTTAGTGTGATAGTTAGGTTGCTAGTTCGTGAGAGCGAGCGAGTGAGTGAGTGAGTTACCGGCAGCTTAGCTGGTCAGTTAGTTAATTAGTTATATCCTCAGGTTCATCTCAAACATGAACCTGATGGACTTCAGACTTAAACTGCCCTCCTCCTGCAGTCCACCATCCTCTTGGTGTGGATAAGGATGGGGTTGAGGGATATTTGTATTTGAACGCAGTTGAGTCAGCCAGTTATACCAGTACCGGTACTGTATATGTGCCACCACATGAAGGCATCCCTATCCATCACCAACACCAGTACAATATTTACTTTGGGGGGCTCTTTTCTTATTTTTTTTTAATTTACATTTTTCACGTTACCTCATCCAACTGGGGGGAGGGGGAGGTTCATGACTTTTTCATTGCAAATAATTTAGTATTTAATTTCGAAATGAGGACGGAATTATTCAGCTCCTAAATCCATCTGCTACTGTAGTTATGTTAAAATGGCCTAAACTTTGTCTCTACATTAAAACGATCTTACCTAACCTCTCCTCACTAGTCTAACCCAACCTGACTCTGACTAGGGCACGCTAAACACTACACTACTGTACAATGTGCCAATGCTTCACCATTACTAAATTTCAATAAGCACCGCCAGCTGATGGCTGTTAAGTAAACTACTGGCAACGTTTCGAGGCTATATACCGTAGAATCCCCAGTACTTGCCAAAAAATACGGTAACTGTTTATCACAGTTGTTCATATAATTACAAGTAAACTAAATTTTCAAAGTATCAGTGGAGAAAGGTTCCATAAAATCATTAAATAACCCTGCAAGTAATACTAAAAGTTGATCCATTTGTACCTCATTCCATGGCTGCCTCCATGAGTTTTACAGAACTTGAAGGTTATTCTCTGTAACTGCTGAACGTAGCGGCCAATCCCATTCTGCAGCGGTGCCTTCACGAAAGACGAACCCCAAAATAAGTTCCATGTGACGTTGGACATAATTTGAAGGAAAGGGAAGCCAAGGATTCCTTACTCAGCTGTTCAGACACAGTTGCCATATTCAAAAACCGAAAAATAGCTAAACTTGCTAAACAACATCCAGAAAATCACCAGGAAAATGTTATAATATTTAAGATATCACTGAAACACTCAGTAATTCATTTTATTAGAGTGTCCCTAAAACGCTGCAAAGTTGAACATTATTGCAAAGCAGAGGTTAAAATATCTAGCCAACGAAATGCTATCTTTGCAACTATTATTGGCTGATTGATTGAAATGTTTCTGTAAGGGAAGTACTTGAAATTCATTTAATATATCTATTCTTTTTATTACCCAGTAATTATTTGGCTGAAGATATTCATTCGTCCCTTAGTCCATTTAGCACATTCAGTTCAGCTTCCTTGGGCCAACGCGTGTATCTCTCTTGTCCCTATTGTTGCTCAAAGGTAAATTGGAGCTTTGCGAAAATTATTTCTTGCCTCAATGACCCTAGTGTGGGCAATCAACATGAATATCAAGCATTCTTCATCGCAAAAATTGAGAAAAAACATTAACTGGCAAGTCACCAGATCCCATGTTGCCATCTACAGCTTATACCTTTTATTTATCGCTCCGTAGGCAATTTTTTTTTACATTTTCCTCAAATTTGACTTAATACTATGGTACAAGGGGTCATCTTTAACTAAAGAAGGGAGAATTTGCATACTTTCCCCTAAAAAAATAGAGAAAAAAATCATTAACTAGTCACATCTCGGTGGAGGCCGCAGAAGGCGCCAATGTTTACAAGCACCAGACACGTGGATTTATCGAGGATTCCTGTTTATTACTCAGTAAGTGAGGGTTTTTTACATTTATTACATTTTAAGACTAGTATTATGGATCAGGAAGCAATTTGCGTTATTTTGGACTATTTAAGGGGAATCATTACGTACTTCCTTCACTGGAATGGGTTTATCTACCTTATCGCAATTTTTTTGTGGGAGACGAGTATGGATTTCCGCATACACATGTATCATTACAGTTATTTGCATTTGACCTCTGCTGCGAGAGAAAAGAAATATGGAGAGAATGAACATTTGTAATTGTACTTGCATCCTTCATACTGTGAGTAGCTACTACTGGTAACTAAATTTACCTGCTTCAATAGGTATATTTCTTTTATTTTTTTCACCACAGGTGCCAGGTAACAGTTATTGCTTTGTTTCCATTGTCTTATTTTTAGTTATGTCCTATTCTAGAAGACATAGTTTTTACTTTGAGTTTTTGGATATTTATAATATGACCTGCAGAGTTCTCAGTGATTTTGAGTTGTGGTTGCTGCCACATTTTTGTCATTCTTTTCCTGAGTTTCATATTATTAATTATGGTAGTATTTGATGTAGTTGTTGTTGTTTTTTAAGTTCATAACAGTCTAGCACTTTTAATCCCTTGAATGCAGGGACTCTGTAAGCACAGGTCTTTATTTTGTCAATGATTCCAGGTTTTTCTGATGTTTTTTTTTTTGTGTGTGTTTTGATTGATTTTGATGCTGATACATACTGAAAACACTGGTAGGCTTGATTATTCATCAGCTGTTATACAGAATCCAGTGATACGTGCCTTATTTTATTCACCTGATTTAACTTATGGGAGAGTTTTTACTCTGCAGGGGTTAGATGTATCCTCCAGAGCTGGTGGTGCTGCCTGAGGTGAATATAATTGGCTTGTATAGGCATGAAATCAAACAAGACCTGGTGGTTTTCATTTGACAAAGATTCATAACTTAATAGCTGGTGGCCATGTGCAGTAAGGTTCAAGGTTAAATTTGACTAGTAATCAAGGAGACTCATGCCTGCCCTATAATTAAGGCTCATCAAATTTAATGTAACCATTTCTTGATACTATATTTGAGTTGAGAGTGGTTTGGTATACCATACATCACATGCCACCACCTACTGCACTAACACCCACCATCCATACTGAATACAGTACATGCTCAGGGTGTCTCATACAAGACTGGTGTATTGGTATTGGTATTAGTGGGGGTATTTTTATGACATTGTCAGGTCTTCTGGTAGATCAGCAAAGTCTGCTTTGTGAAATTCAAATTCTTTATGGTAATAGTTCCTTGCCTCAGCAGGGATTCAAACCTGGCTCCATTACCCTCATTACATTCATGACATTCCACTCATTTCTCCTCAACCAGCACACCCACACCACCTTACCCATCTACACTACCCTGCCAGAATAGCTTATTATCATTATTTTCTGTCATGTTGTGCAGGTTTTGACACCAGTGGAAGATATGGGTGAGTATCGGTACATGGGAGCTTTGAGCTGCAGTGCCAGTCCTGTGTCAGTGCACTGGTTCCAGCACAAGAAGAGAGGCAAACCGCTGATTGCCATGCGTGCAAACATCTTTTGCAACAATATATGCGTCCAGGAGATGGCCAGGGAGGTGGCTGAACACTTCCTCCATGCTGCCTCAGGTTTTACGGCCACCAGGGTCCACCCCACTTATCAGAACTTTGATTACGCTGTCACAATCACGAATGGCTGTGACAGTGAGTGGATGGTGGAGTGCAACGCCTATCTCCCCAGCTTCCAGGCACAGTTCTTTGGGCTCGTAATTGACTACAATGAGAACACCAGCTCATATGTAGTAGTCAGTGGGCTTTTTGGCTTCTCAGTTCCCTCATCGTATTTCAGGGGCACAGGGATTCAACCCAGGGATGCTGCTTCGGGCCTCACATGCGTCAGATACACGGCCACATCCTCCATCAACCAAATGGGTCTCTTTGGCCTGACCAAGATGCAAGTTGTGTATAGAGTCAAACAGTCACGTCTCAATTGTAATTCAAGCCCCCAAGCCAAAGGACTGGGAATTGGCAGCATCCCCAACACCCCCAGTTGCCCTGTGTCGGGTTCTGTGATGGTGCTGTTCAAGCTACCAGTGCGTCCAGTCCCTCCACAGTCAACAGTCTTCAACGGGGAGACATTTTACAACCAAGGTTATGGCCAGCAGTGTCCCCCTCGTGGTGTCGGCATACCACCATTCATCCCTCCACCTGCACCAGACCTGTATTACTCCTACACTAAACTTGTGTCTCCCCAGACTCCCTACAGCACATGGCAGCCTCAGCCACTTAGGAACATGTGGCCCAATAACATCACACAGCCAGGCCCAGCTATACAGAGAAGCATGCATACTGGACAGCAAGGCATAAATGGGTGGGGATGTTCATTTGGACAGCCCATGACCAACCCTGCCATGGAAGCTTGGAAATATAACATCCCACAGGCTTGCATAGACCTGTGGGGGTACACATTAGCATACGCAACTGTTGGTGCATGGAAGTATTTACTCTCTCAGCCTTACATGTACTGCAGTTGTAATCAGCGTGGCTCGCACCCTCCACGCACAGAACCCGGGATGGGGCAAGCCAGACAAGTTAGTCAGGATAATCGCTTTGACAGTTTAGATGCCAGAATGTCAGGCCTGTCCCTGAAGGAGCAGGATAAACCACTGAGTAACTATCACAACAAAATGCCCAGCCTGACACATGAAGAACTTGCAGCTCTTACACCAACGATCAGCACTGAAGACAGATTCAAACCGGTTGTCACAGCTGGACTGGAGTCTGTCCCTGATGAGTATGCAACCAATATTTAACTCAAATTCTGGGTGCGTCTGTTTTATTCTTGCCATCACCTGTACTTTTATTATGCTTACTTTGCCAAATAAATGCCATCTCTCCATCTTGAATGCTGAGTTGCAGTAATGGATGAACAATTATGATGCTGGTCATGAAAGAGTGCTCTGAAAAGGATACAAAACTGTGGTAGTATTGTCTTAGTCTACCAATGAACAACCTGAAATTAGTTGCAAAAGGACAAAAATTTGAGCCAAAATAGAGTACCCAGTACATAGAGTATAGCAATTTTATTCAGCTTAGGACTGACTTTTGAACTGGATGGGTCAGATATAGCGCTGCATTACTAGTAAAGTTGTTGCGACCCAGGATTATCTTCAACTTGAATCCAGTGGATGGCAGCCTGAAGTTGCCCTTCTACAATCCTCTATCCTTTTTTGGGGGGATAGGGAAGTACTTGAGGGACATTTGCATAACCCAGTTATATCAATGCCACTGCTGAAAGGCATCCTTTTGCCTCACCTGATATAGTCTTAATACTTTACAGTATATCCTTTCAGTACAAGCCTCTCCCAAGCTGAATAAAATTGTCTGGAAACATCAAGGATAAACCAAAAGACCAACAGTGGATTCAAGGGTTAAATAATCAAGTGCATTCCACCAAAGTCTAATAGGCCACGAAAGCAGCACTGGAGTTTTTAGTCTTCAAAGTAGGAGGGGGAGGCCAAGGAGGGATGATGTGAGTCAGAGAGATGGCTATATGGATGAGGGTGGTGTGAGTTGGGGGATTGCAGCTTGTTGGCAAAGGGCAGGGTGACATGGAGGTGATAGGCAAGTGGAGGGGTATATATAACTAAAAGAGAGTTGTGTGAGTTAAGAGAGAGGGCAGCTTGATCATGGAGGATAGGGTAACATGGAAGCAGTTTGTACCCACTCTCTCTCTGGGAATAAAGCATCTGTCTGTAGAAAGATAGATTAATCAAAATACAGGTTTTAGTTTAAACAGTCACCATTATGTTCACTGATTTTACCAAGTGTTTTTCACTAAATTTTTGTTAACATGTGCTTTTTCCTGTTGTTCTTTTCATTTACTGTATTTAATGTAGGAATCTGTTGTTCCATCATATTTTCCATGTATATTTCTGATAATGTTGTATTATTTGATCATTATTTCTCTTATATAATTTTGATGATTCTGTTGTCTATCTATCTATTTATCAATTGCCAGATCCCTTAATCCCATACGGGGTCACTCAGTTGTAATTTCTGTATGATAAAAGCATTAACTAAAATAACACTAATATACCCTATGTCATCTAAAGTATCTCGTCTGCAAGTCATGTAGTATTACGCTGATAATATACAATGATGAAGTAAGATGAGACTGGCTGTTATTTTCTGGTGTTTTATATCTGTTGTTTAAAATGCCTGAATGCCTTATGATTATATAATGCTAGTTTTGAAAATTAAGGTAACCAATCCTCACACCCCCACACCTAACACAGTGTAATACTGTGTGGGGTTGGGCCACAAAACTGATGTTCAGAGGGAGGAAATACACCCACATAATATACAGTACACCCTTGTTGTACAGTTGCTTGGTTTATCATAATTCGTTTATGTGATCAGTAAGAATTTAGGACTTTTTTCATATTACTTTTTATTTTTTTCACTTATGCAGTCATTGTGATATTTGATGTCTTATTACTGTACTGTGTATGATTTTCCCGCATACATGCCGTATGTGATTTCTCATTATATGATCGTGTTTTCCCCCCGTATGCATGACTTCTTGTTTTATATTATATATAATGTATAATATATACGGGTATACCCTAGTATATGATTCCCCTTGATGCGATACTCCACATTAGCAATGTAAAAAATTAACACCCTTCCCTGTCTAGTGATGGCCAGTCCCTTGTTATGTTTTTTTTTTTTTTTTTCCCAATTTTGATGATATTTCAGACTTAAATTTTTTGTTTAGGCTGATTTATAAACTGTTTTAGTAATAGGTGGGATGAACAGTGTCATTTTGGGGTACTGTTTACTCTTATTTTTTCCAGACATTTTTGATGATTTTCAGATATTATTTTTGGGTTTAGGTGAGTTATAAACTGCTTTTAGGCATAGTTTAGCATTTTTTAAAGTTATAAGAGGGTTTAGGTGAGCTAGAAATCTGGTTCTGGACTCATTTGGGTGAGTTTAGGACTTGGTTGTGGGGGGGGGGGGTGAATCCCAGGCCTCCCAAACAAATCCCTACACTTTCTGTTATAATGTCCCCATTTAACAATACCCCGGCTCAACATTGGGTTTTCCCAGACACATCTCATTGTTACAGCAGTGACGACCTGTATATATACTGTAGTATGAAGAAAATATATATATATATATATATATAGTTTATATAGTCATTTCAGTGCTAAATTCATTACACGATTGGTCTTCAAAAATGGATCTCAGTCTTAAAATGACACGTTAAACTGATATTGTGTTTTTGTGATGATATAGTAGTTTAGTTTGTATGTGGTTACTATACAGCATGACCTTGATTTACAATTAGGATACACTTGAAGAAATCCATTGTGTAAGAATTCATTTTACATCATCAGTTATAACTTGGGTTGAATGGGGATATATTTTTAGCCAAGAGTCACCTAACCAGCAAAGTCCAAAAACAAGCTTCCAATTCACCTGAACTGGTTGTTATTTCACTTCACTGTCCATCATTTGCTGCTTACTGCCCCAAAACAAGTCTAAAATTTAGTTTCCAACTCACCCAAGTTGGTAGTCCCTTCACTTAATCTGCTGCTTTAGTTCCAGCACCACTCTACTGTCCCATCACTGACACTAACACATCCAGTAATGACTGAGTTTAGAGGCCATCTCACAACAAACACATGACTGTAAGCTTCTGTGTCGGTATCGTATCAGTGATTCATCGTATACCGGTTCTTCATAAAAATGTGGGTCTGGTTTATAATTCTTCCCTCTGAACACTACATGATCCTGTGAAATTAAGACAACTAGTACCTGCTGTGTTGTACAACACTTTGTATTTTGTTACTGGTATAATGTACCTGTGATTAGACTGTGGATAACATACCTATAGGCCATATTCAAGGTGCCATAAAAGGCTTTGTACCATCTTTAATAATAATAACCATCATCATCACCCAGATCTCCTTTCCCACCCTAGGGCAGGGTGAGTAGTAGCAATGTCCTGACAGCCCAAGTTTCCCCAGTTCTCTAATAATAATAATAATAATAATAATAACAGTACAGTAAGACTTCGATATAACCGACTTCAATAGACTGGAATTCGCTTTTATCGAAATCGAGGAGCTAACGGACTAAATTCCTTTATATCGGAAAAAGTCCCATAAAGCCAGAAGCAGTCCGGACTACCTGACCACTTCAGCTATGTTCACCACAATAAGGTTGATAAAAGACATGTCTATCAGTGTACAGTACAGTATTATCATATATATTATACCATTTGATCATTGTAGTGAAGGTATAATACAATACAGTACTGCAGTGGTGGTGTAAACAGTTTAAAAACCATTGGTGCAATCCGGACTAAGGTCTGATATATCAGACAAAGTCGGATTAGCAGGGGGAAGTCTGGAAGTCGCTTTTATTGGATTTCGCTTTTTTCAGAATGGTTTGAGCCCCAATTAGTCCACTATAGTGAGGTCTTATCGTAATAATAATCTGGTCTTTTATGAAAAGCATATTATACCTTCTTATCATTATCTAGAGTGGTGAAGCAAACTGTGTCACTATTAAAACAATATAAGTAACCAAAGATTGTATCAGGGTGCAGTATGCTTGGTTATTACTAAGGCATGGTGGTAGGAAGTCTCGTACACCTCCTAGAATAGGGTTGGAGGTCACAGTGCATGTTCTCCTTTATGCCAGTGGTGTACTAAAGAAATAATAATGTGTATCTTAAGTATAGCTATATCACATTGTTATTTAATTAGTGACAGCACAGAGTGTAGTGTAGTACTGTATTATAAGAGGCTTCACTGTGCCTTATATTTACTCTTATAAAGCAGAATTATCATTAAGTATTGAACATGGATGTGATTCTGATAACTGTGAAATATCCACATATCCATTGCATAATTTAAATCATCATTATTAACTTCATCCAATAGGCATGTCTTTCATATATAGGTGCTTAATTTGATGATAATTATTCCCAAATTAGTTCTTTGTTTCAGTGTGATGACTTGAAAAATTAAGTATTTTATTTGATTGCTGTTGTTGCCAAGATAATTGGTTCATTTGAATATGATCATTACTGAAATAGAGTAATTTTATTTAATTAGTTATTGTCAACTTATGTGCCTGATTTAATTATGGCTAATATTGAGAAAGTGCTTCATTTGATTATAAGTCAATGTCAAATTAAACTTCATTAACTTATGATCATTAACTTATGATAATTATTCAAGTAAAATAAGTGTTCAAAGCCTAGTGCTGTGTTCCTATATTATAAATATTAAACTTCCTTTACTTATGATAATTATTTGAGTAAAGTAAGTGTTCAAAGGCCAGTGCTATGTTCCTATATTATAAATATTAAATTTCATTTATGTATGATAATTATTTGAGTAAAATAAGTGTTCAAAGGCCAGTGCTGTGTTCCTATATTATAAATACACCCGTTATACAAGTGCTTATTAGTCAGTAAGAATTTAGCCCCTTTTTTTTTCATTTCACGGTTGTTTTTGCTTATAGCCACTACAGCAAAAAAAATATGCAATTGATTTCCAAAAATGTATCCATCCATCTGCCATCTAATCCAGTGTTGCCTCATGAGGAGCATAGGAGCCTGGGCTAGGCAAGTTGGTTCTGTCATTAAAGATAAGAGTGACCAGCATCACTCATCCCTGAGTATCCCAGTTGTAAAATGCGGGTGTGCTGTATGCAGATGTCTCGTGGAGTTGTGTTTGTGAACAGTGATGTGTTTTTATTCAACTCTGATGGTGGTAGGTTGGGACTCTAACCATCCACTCACTTGATGTAGTGCTGCTTTGGGTGTCTGCCCTTTCCTCATTTTCCCTCCTTCCTCTTCTGTCTTTCTTTCATTAATTCCTCTTCCTTCTGCCTATGGGTGACTTTACACTCCCTCTTCTGTCTTTCTTTCCTTCATTTTTTTCTCTTCTTTCTGCCTATGGGTAACTCTACACTGATTGACATGCCAACTTGTTTCCTGTACACCAGGAAACCATTTACTACGCTCGGTGGTAACCATATAACCAAATTATGGCGCTTGGTGGTTTAGTGGGTAATTGAGGCGCTCCAGTCGGATTAAGCCTGTGAAGGTTTATATCTAAGGGGTGGTTGGGGTTTATTGCTCACATAATGCCACTAAGGGATGAGTGAGGTTGGTCAGTCTCATCTGAAAAGTCAAGACCAACTTGCCTAGCCCCAGGCTTCTACGCTCCTCATAGGACAACACAGAATTGGATGATGGATGGATGGATGAAGAGTTACTGAAGACTGTACTGTGTCTGACCCTTCCATTTTCAAAATCCTCCCAAACTGAGTATTCTTGTCAGTTGATTTCACAAGAGAAAAAGAAGTCATTGATAGTATTTTTGTTATTTTTATTATTTATTACTATTATTATTACTGGAGGTCAGGACGATGGTGATACGATTATTATTTATTTATTTATTATTTTTTATACGCCACCAGGGGCCTTGGCTGATCACATACTCATAAATATTCTAGACTGTGTTATTTTAGCATTAGATCCCTATATTTATGAAGTGGTAATATAGGACTGAATGCTGTTATTGCCTGTTTAATCTCATATGCAATAAGTAATGTTATCACGTTTATTGTTATGTATACAGTAGTTTTTCAGTATTAAGCCTTTGAATGCAGGTGGTTTATTTTTTATTTAATTATTGGTATTATCAGATGATTTAACCCCATATAGAAAAGGCTTCTCATATAGTAAGCTGTTTATAAAGGCTGTATTCGACCTTGTCTAAAAGTATACAGTATTATAAAAAAAAAAAAAAAAAAAAAAAAAAAAAAAAAGTCATCAAAATACAGTGAGAGAGACATGATTGAATGTGTTACGTCCACAGTAAACTGCAGATAAGTTGTTAGTTGCTGGTAAATTGCCAATGCTACATATAAAGCTTATTTGCCAGGCTCCCCTTGTTTACAGTATCAGTTGTAGGGTTATGTTTGTTGTTTTATAGTTCACCAGGGGACAGGATGGACTTGAAGGATGTTTGTATAACTGGGCAGCTCCACTCAGTACTACCACAAGAAATCATGGTGTTCAGAGTGATAAAGAGGTTGTCACAATAGCCTGATATCGTCATTCCCCATTATAGGAGGATGGATTTAATATTTCACATCTTTTTCCATCATCATCTTAATAATTTTTCTTGCCGAAAGATGGGATGAGGTAGAATCCAGGGAAGATAAAGTATGAAAGTGGAAGAACTTGAAACACTCAGTGGCATCTCCCATGAAAAATGTCATGACACTCATTCACTCATGGACTGTTTCACTGGGCTTCCTGCTGATGGCTCTTCCATGTTTGTACGTTCTCTTTCCTTGTTTTCTGGATCCTACCTCACCTCATTCTTGAGTGGGAAAAACAGTCATGATGATGATAATGATAGAAACTTGTAAAATACTGGAACACACTTTTCCATGCCAGTGCTATGTATATACAGTATATGCACATCTGAATGTAAATCCTGTGGACTGCAGCATGAAGTTGCCCTCCTCTTGCATTCCACTATCGTCCTTTTGGGGAACAGGGAGTTGACATATCGTCACCTTCATAAACATACTGCCAGTCATATTTTCTACTTTTCGGGAATTTAAAAAAAAAAAAAATGTTTTCTTAATTTTCATATTAATTCAATGTTTGTCCTTTTATAACTTTATAAATTTTTAACCACTCATACCCTAGACATGACAAAGGCAACTATACCAATAGGTGTGCCACATGGTGAAGAATTGATTTAGGCAAATAAACAGAAATCACCAAGAAATGACAAGCAGTTTGTTTACGAGGGTGACGATATGTTTATATTACCAGGGAGTGAAGCCGCCCAGTCATATTAATGCCACCACTTGAAGGTGCCCCTCTCCACCATCACTAAGTACTGTATATTATGGGAACTGGTAATATCAGTGGGATAAATAAGTAATGAAACCTTCATAAGCAATTTTTCTGTAATATACTGTGAACCTAATAGCAAAAATAATAATAAATAAAGGGAATAGAGAGACTGCCAGAGATTAAGCAGCATGCAGAGCCACCATTAGGTGACCAGGGTCAATGCATGCAAGCAGGCTGGAGCCTTTATAAATGGTACAATATAATATATATCAAGGAATTGGTGCAGTACAGTATACTGTATTTGGACCAATAAAATGCGCTTTGTGAGCACGTGACAAGCGAGCAAGCATTTGTACATATGCCTGTCACCATAATTTCATCTTGGTGTAAACTTTCAATATTTCTGGTGAGGTAGTTGAACAACAACAGAAGAATAATTGAGCTAAATATACACAGTCACATTTTCTCTCACACACATGTACAAACATACACACACGCGCACATGAGCAGTAAGTACATGAAAGCGAAAAATAACTCATACCTCATATGTGTCACTTTCATAGTGCTTTACTTTGATTTCATTGTGGAGCATGTCAGTTGAAGCCCTGGGTACATTCCCTTGGAAAACTGGTATTCCAGGGAGTTTCTTTGGTCTCATGAGTAAATGTATAACTAAGAACAAAATTTATTGAATATACCTACTACCTGCTGAAGAATCTCCTCTATCTCACACAGTAGAAAAGTTATTAGCCTCTGAAAACCATCGCGGTCGAGCCATGTCGTGTTGGGGTGCTCATTTCTCTGAACATAGAATAAACATCACTTTGCTATAATTGCTTGCTCACTTGTAATAAATGAATTTACTGACTGCATACCATAAAAATACACCTGGCAGGGAGTGATATATTTTCAGAGTCATATACAACTTTAACATATTTTTGTACAAACTTTAGATCTTATTCTGTATGCTGGTAATATCTGCCTGTATGAACAATTTCTCCATTAAAAAATACCATTAGAGTTATGTATTTAATTTTCCATACACAGCAAAAGAATTCATTTGCCTTGTAAAAAAAAATTCTGGGTCATATTTTACAATAAACTGGGAGGCTTGGGCTGGTATTCTTGGCAGTTAAGGAAGCTCCCTAATGCCTTTTCCTTACCAATTTATTTTCAGATATGGCTGGCTAATATAATTTTGTATTTTATTTATGGAGCGTGTGATGATATTAGAATGATTTAAGTAACACAAGCGGACAGCAAAGTGTAATAAGCATAATAAATCACTTATGAAGATATGTTAGGGAGCTTCCTTAACTGATGAAGAGACAGGCCTTGGATGCACCTCTCCTTCAGTTACTTATCTGGCATATTACACCTGCCCTACCTCAGCCCATCCTAGGCTGGGAAGAGATAGGGATGGTGATAATGATGACACCTAACATTACCCTTTATATCTTCTGACTACAGTACCAATTTTTTTTTGCCATGTTGTATTTTTTTCTTTTGTTATATTTTTATTCTATGTTTAATACTGACAAGGCTTGCATCAATAACAAACAGTAGAAAGAGGTTACCCAGGTGAAATAAGCAAAATAAGTAACTAATAAAGAGTTGCAAAGTGTCCAAACCCTTTTTATATATACTGTACTGCTCTCAAACTACTAAAGAAACTCCACAAACTAGACTGTAAACTAAATTGCAGTCCAAGGAAAGCTCCCAAATTTTTATAGATAGTAATTAGGTTTGATAAGCCCACAACCCACATTACACAGTGCTGCTGGGAATGATGCATAGAGGTCAGATATGTTTCATCTTCATCATATGTTTCAAAAAAAAAAAAAAAAAAAAAAAAAAAAAAAAAAAGCTTGCTCTCCCCTTTGTGATTTAAGATTTGACCCTTTGAATGCTAGGATTTCTCATCAAAAATAAATAAATAAATAAACACATTAATAAAAAAAATAAATAAATCATGTGACATTAATTTAAACAGATTCTTAGGTATATCCACAGCTGAAATAGGTTGACTTGAACAATATAAAATATCTAAAAGCACAGACCACATCAGAAGGGTTCAACAAGTAGTCAGATGCATGTTGAACATCAGCAAGGCAGTGTCTATCTGACGGTGGGGGGAATATATCCTTCATCCACCTTCTTTGCCTTCTTCTTTGGGAATTTAAATGTTGTCTTCTTCTTGAAGATCCTGCAAAGGACAATGAGTTTTCATTTACACATCTATGATCTTTGGTTTTCATCTGACAAAGATCCCTAACCTCATTTCTATCTGTCCATCTATAGAAAGACGTCTTAATCCCGTAAGGAGTGGCCACAAACAAATCGCTTCCATGTCACCCTGTCCCCTGCCATGTTGTTGCCCTCCCACCACCTTCATTTCACCTCTACTAATTGCTAGGTGTAGTCCTACTGGAGGATAAAGTACAGTGGAATCCATGGAAACTCATTCCTACTTTATAATTAAAGTTAACTGAATTTCATGCCGCCATAACTTCACAAAGACAGGATGAGAAGTATATGAATGAGGATAGGGTGTGACAGTAGAGGGGCAGCCTCCTGGCTGAGGACAAGATAAAATGGAGGTTATTTGTTCAAGGCCGCCACCTCCAAGATTACAGCATCTGGTTACATACACACAAATAATGACAGATACATGGATATACAAATGGATAAAGACAGACAGACATTGATATACATACAGACAGTTACACAATACAGATAAACATACAAATAAACTATACTGACCAGTTCTTTGGAGCTAACATTTCTAGTTTCTCTTGGTTTTCAAAGAAGAATATCACTTGTTCCTTCTTTGTCAAGTCCCTCTTCTTCTCCTCAATCTCTACCATCAGCTTCTGCTTTCGATATTCCGCCAGCTGGTTCTCAAACTCCTCTTCCCTCCGCTTCTCCCATGATTTGAACATGTCCACCTGAAACAGCAAAGCGCATCCATTTTAACCTGCATTATCACAGACGTGGTGGTGCACTTGGCTCGGAACATGCTTGAACCTACTCACTATGATTCAAGTTCTATAGATGGCCAGAGGCTTGTTTATCATGTAAATGCTACACAGGGGCATAGGACCTATGCTCCTATTTATATGAGGCAAAGTGGGACTGGATGATGGATGGATATAATCAAAACCATGCCATGCTTCCTATTAGCTCTTTTGGTACCATCACTTTCTCCCCTCCCTAATTCTTGTTACCTACATGTGATTTATTGTCTAAAAGGAAACCTTTCATGGTGATGGAGTTGGGAAATGTCTCCATACACCCTTCTATTCTGATGAAGGCTTTTAGTGACACCAAAGGAATACCATAGCTGTTCTGACAGTCCATTTTTTATGTTTGTATCTATAAACACTGCGAGTCCATTGCTACATATATATGCAAACAAAATATCTCATGACAGCCTGATTACATGTGGATCATCAACATCAACACCACAACAGTACCTGTGCCTGTATTTCCTGCTCCTGTGTGTGAGTGACAGTCCGCCTTACTATTGCCTCTATTTCACCAGCCAAGTCCATCTCCACCACCTTCCCTGATGCATTCTCCAGTTCCACGATGGCCGACAGTAAACCCTCATGAGACTCTCCCCCTTCCTCCTCCTTGCAGCTTTCGATGATCTGGTTTACTCTTTGTACCTGTTGAGAGAGCATATTACTGTATCTGTTTATCCGATTGTTCTAATTAGACAGTATTACTATATCTATTTATCTGATCGCTCTAATTACTTATCTTACCATCATCATTATCAGTGCTACTGTTGTCAACATAATCCTGACCCTTCTTTGTTAGGTCCAGAAAGCCTGAAAAAAAAAACTGACAGAGGGAGAACTTATCGAGAACATGGCCACATACATGGACCACAGTCTGAAATTCTCTCCATTCCAGCCTCAGCATCCTGACTCTATCCCACAGACATAAACATGTGGTGAGGTTAAGATACATACCATTTTGAAACCTATCTCTAACCTTAAATGAGAACTGCTTCACCATAATAATCATCATCATCATCAACATCATCAACACTGTTATCATTACCATCATCATCCTAATCTTTCTCTATCCACAAACTTACCACAGATTTTGCAACAGGGTGACTTGCTTCCTTAACCCTTTGTATTGCATCTTCCAGCTCCTTCCACTTCCCATACATAGCCCATCCCAGCACCTCACAGCTGCCCCCCACTGACCCACCCACCAGTGGAGACAACCAGGCAAGGGTTTTGCCCACCAAGTGCTGAGGCTCCGTCAGGTCGAAGTGGTCATCGAAGTACGGGTTGCGTAGGTATTTCACTCGGATTTTGACCTGGAATATTTGGCTTTATTACTTGCCATCATTAGCATCAGCAACCTTCTTTTCCTCTCCCTTCTCCCTTTTCTCCTCATGCTCCTGCTCCTCATCATTAATCCAACCTCTGTCAGGTGAAAGTGGTGGTCAAAGGGTTATGTAGTTATCTCATTTGGATTTTGACTTAGTTTTTCGTCTCATTAATCATTATATCCATCATCTGTATGTGGAATAAAACACTGACCCAACAACCGTATCCACTACACAGCAACTAAATACCTCCTCTACAGGTTCCTCTGGTTTCTCCGTGTAGTCCTCCCATGGTGGATTATTATCAGATGTTGCGTAGGAGTATGCTGATGCCAGTGCCAGGGCCTGGGTGAGGGGCGGCCCAAAGTCCTCCTGCAGCATCAGGCATGATGCCACTCGAGCACCAGCTGTGGCAAAGATGCTGGCACACTACATCTCCATTACACCTCTAAAATTACATAAATCTTTGCTATTTTAGTCTTAATATTATCAGAATGAGAGACTGACTAGGAGAGTTTATATGAACAACTTGGAGGTACAAACGGCAAGGGAGAGACTGAGGATGAGATGAGAGGATGGGGTGTGGACTGGAGAGGACAGCCCAAGGTGACATGGACAACATTTATTTCTTGTCACCCCTTCCAGGATGAAGGAATCTGGCAACAGTCAAACAGACAGAATAATAAAATATATAACCAACCTGTGAAATTTTTCTGCTCCAGGTAGGCATTCATGAGAATGTTGGCGGTGTAGTGGTCGGGGAAGATGCCGTAGTTCATCGGATCAGAGAGGAATTTTAAAATAGTATCTGTTCTTCCTGCCTGGAGGAGATGGCGAAGTGTGGCATGGTGTGTGGAGGGCAGGGTGCGGATACTCTCCCGGGAGCGACGTAAGCGGTGAACTATTTCCTCAATTTCCCCGGGTGTGCTGCTTGATTGTGAGTCTGTTATGCTGTTGACAAACTGGAAAGAAATACAGGGTTTGCCCACAGTGGTTATATACATTACCTAACACATTCTTCTTTGTGATTCAGTCTGCATATTGCACCTAAAAAAAAAATTCTCTTGTATGCTAATTATTACTGTACTTGACTGGCATTGATTTCCTAACACCTTTTCACTAGTAATTCATTCTGCATATTGCACCTTAAAACACTCTCTTCTTTGCTACGAGTATTTACCATTTGACAGGGCATCTGTTGTCCTGTTAATAAAATAGAAAGAATTTGTTGGTTTATTGTGGTCAACGGCTCATCTGCACTGTTAGCCTGGTGGACTGCAGGCTTAAGTCGCCCTTCTCCTGCAGTCCAATATTCTCCTTTCAGGGGATAGGGAGGAGTTCAGGGATGTTTGTATATGTTAACACGTAGTGGGGATGAACGGTTATATCTGTGTCACCACAAAATGGCATCCCTCTCCTGCACTACGGGAAGGAGATGTAGATCAATATTCTTGTTGGTTAAGGAAGCTCCCTATCACCTCAGTGATTTATTTTGCTAATTACACCTTACTGTCCTTTTCTCCATCCATTGCCAGACGCCATGTATCCCAAAAGGGGTGGTCAAGGGCTTAGAGTTAATCGTTTTACAGGGAGGGGCACTAATCCTCCACCAACCCCACTTGACACGTAGGGATGCCAACAGCATCTGGTGTTCCCAGGCGGCCACCCATCCAAGTACTAACCAGACCTCTTCTGTGTTCTATTAATTCTTCCAATATAGCCATACTCTGCATAAACAATGTACAGGGGATATTAACCAGACATATCCAAACACAGATCACTATGGAAGAGCTGTTTGGAAGTTTCCTTAACTGGCAAGAATACAAGTCAATAAGCTGCAGTGTTTCAAGTGGCTTTAGATTTCCTAATTCTTCCTGAGTGATTTATCTTGCATATTACAATTTAAAACATTTTCTTGTATGCTATCCGTATTGTTTTAATATCAACATACTTTGCATCAAGAATATACATGACAATATAGACATGTACAGTGCTCTGCTGGATATGCTGGGTATACCACAAAGAACGAGATGTTAATATCCTATGACACGCAGAATATCGATATACAGTATTTTTATATTATTACTGTATTCTCACTTCATGTACTGCTGCTCTCGGGTGACTGCCCTTTTCTCTCTTCCATCCTTCCTTCCTCTTCTGTCTTTCTTTAGTCTTTCCTCTTACTTCTGTCTACAAGTGACTCTACAATAAGTGACAAGCCAAATGGTTTCCTGTACACCAGGAAACCATTTATAATGCTGGGTGGTAACCATATAACCAAATAATGGAGCCTGGTGGCTTAATGGGTAATTACGGCGCTGCAATCGGATGGAGCCGGTGCAGGTTTTTATACAGGGATTGGTTGGGGTTTATTGCTCACACAGTGCCACTCAGGGATGAGTGAGGCTGGTCACTCTCATCTTAAATGTCAGGACCAACTTGCTTAGCCCCGGGCTCCTACGCTCCTTATGGGGCAACACAGGATTAGATGATGATGATGATGATGATATTATTATTATTATTATTGCTATGGTACTACTACTACTACTACTACTGTCATCATCATCACTACTGTGTTACTGCTGCTTACTTACCAGATCAACATCAATGGCGGTGACTTTTCCTTCGCGTTTATATTTCTGGTCCATATCATAGAAGTAGTCACCTGCCAACACAAAAAAGTTTTATTAGAATGGATGATTGGATTTCACTGGATGGAACTCACACAACTTGAATACCAAGTTGTAGTTGCAAGAAATCTGATATGTCTTGGGTTAGTTATGAGGCTGGAATGAGTCTCCTTGGTTACTAGTGAGAAATTTAATGTCTTAGGTTAATTATGTGCCTGGAATGAGTCTCCTTGGTTACTACCAAGAAATTTGATATGTTTTAGGTTGGTTCTGAGGCTGGAATGAGTCTCCTCGGTTACCAGCATGAAATTTGCTATGTCTTAGGTTAGTTATGAGACTGGAATGAGTCTCTTGCTTATTAGCAAAAAATTTATTAAATCTCAGGTTAGTTACAGAACTGGAAAGATTTTCCTTTGTCATCAGTGACAGCATATGGTTTAATTTTGAACGAATGGCTGTTCTGATGATGATGGTAACTTTCAAAGCAGCAGAGAGATGCTTCATTCAGTGGCATTAACACTGTTAGGTAGATCAACTACCTGGTTATACAACCATCCCTCAACTCCCTAACCCCCAGAAGGAGAATGATGGACAGATGTGATGCAGTATATGTTACTGTACTTACCAGGTTTCAAATCTTTCAACAGTGGATGGTCCAAACGTTTCTTCCACATCTCCTCGCACCGATAAGCTGCTGAAAGGTAGTGCCGACATTCTGAAATATAAACAGTACTGTATTTGTGAGTATGGGATTTTTTTTTTTTTTTTTTTTTTTTTTTTACACAAGGAAGAAGGAACCATGGTCATTTCTGTATCACTGCCAACTACACTGTTAATGTGGGATGCAGAATGGTCTATGTATCCAAGGCCAGACACCTTAATCCAGGGAGGGTCAGCCACAAATAAACCACCTTCATGACACGCTGTCCACCACCCTCACATTGTCCCCTCTCTAGCTCACACCCTCTCTCATCTAGCTTAACAAACTGACAACAAAAACTAGGGAGGGATGGGGTGGAGAGGTATATGAGAGAAGGGGGTGTGAGTTGGGAGCAGGGCAGTGAAATGGCGGGGGACAGGGCGACTTGGAGGCGATTTGTTTGTGGCCACCCCAAATGGGATTGAGGTGTCTGGCAATAGATATATATATATATATATATATATATATATATATATATATATATATATATATATATATATATTAAGCAACGTTGGGTCTGGTTAGTACTTGGATGGGTGACCGCCTGGGAACACCAGATGCTGTTGGCATCCCTACGTGTGAAGTGGGGTTGATGGAGGATTAGTGCCCCTCCCTGTAAAACAATTAACTCTAAGACCCTTGACCACCCCGTTTAGGATACATGGCGTCTGGCAATGAATGAATGAATGAATAAATGGCTGAAATTACTAACTGCTGGTGATGAGTGTGATTGATTAGCTAATTTGATTATGGTACTAACTAAAAAAAATGCAGTAATCAATTTTTTGTTTCAATAACTGATTAGTTGAAATGATTACTACAAAAGTTACCAGTTTTCTTTACAGTAATTTGTGAGCCATGCCACTGAGTGCAGGCACACTATGCAAGTTGGTGAGCCACGAACTTGGAAATGTACACATCACATCCTTTCTCAGGTATACCATTTCAAAATGCATTTTTCTTGTGTTCTTCAAAGTATTATTTGTCAGATACTGAGTATATTACTGTTCAATATCCCTCGACGGTTGGCATTAGATATGAATGAGAGAACAATTCCTCTTTTGGTAGATATGGATAAACCTATATGATATCAGCTGCTGGCTAGTGTGTGTGTGTGTACTTAATGTACCATACAGTATATAATAATGTATGCAAGTAATGAGTTAGCTTTATTTCACACAGAGATTTAGTATCAAGAGACGGGAGGCAGGGCAGGCAATACAATAGGGGCAGGGTCTTTATGGGCTAATGGTCACAGAGCAGAGGGCCGAGAGAGGGGAATGGGCAGGCACTCAACAAAGGGTAGTGAACAGACTACAGTTCCTAAGGAAAGAAAACTGTCTGGCATTAGCTGGAATAAAATACTGTTCCACAGTAAACTGGCTGTCAGAAATTATTGTAACCACTCACTCAGGGCCAGCTTTAAGCCAACTGGACCAACAGCTCCCAATTCGGCCCTGCCTATTCAAAGGTGATTACACATTTTGTTTGTTTACTTACATGTATGCAATTTTATATTAAAATGGCACTTAGATCTATTTGGTCCATTAACTCACATGCACTTTTTAAGCATACATTTTGATTGCTTTCCACTCTAACTTAGGGATATAAAGTCCATAACAGACTTATCTCTATGATATGTGAACCTGGGGACCCCACCAAAAATGTTGCCAATAGGGTCCCACAGCTCCTAAGGCAAGCCCTGCACTCACAAAAAGTTGAGAATGGTTTTAACCAGGAGACTCCCTCTGCTTTATAACATCATTTGGTTTGCCAGAATAACAAACACATAACCCCAGACTCCAGTAATCGAAAAGGAAATCAATTACTTTCCCTAAAGTAATCAGTAATCACGATTACATATAGCGGTACCGCACACCACTACAAACCCCTATGGCACTTCCCCCTTGAAGTTCGCTGGAAAATTGGACTGAAAACTACTGACTCCCACTTCCCTAGCCGTGTAAATTCTTTCTATTCAAAATACTGCTGAGGAGAGTCTGTGGCTCTTACGTTGCCTGTGGAGATGTAATTTTGCCTGCTGGAATATTAATAGTGGTAACCTGGTGCCCGGGACCATGTCGCTCTCACGGCTTCATGTAAACATATCCATATGATGCCGAGGTTAGCGAATGTAGCTATACTTGCTCTAAAAATCCGGGTAATTGCTAGAAAAATGCTAAACATTTTATTCAGCATGATGGACGAGTGGAGCTGCCTTGGGTTGGGTTAAGTTAGAGTATCAGTCGTATAAGATTACAAATGTCATCTTTAGATAATGTTATCTTGCCACACAGATAATGACATACTTCAACAAACAGTCAGGACGAATTTGTGCATACAGTGTAAAACAAAAACGTTAGAATATTCCTGGGACCTTTTCTCCATCAATCCTTTCCATTTAATGAAACAATGATGAAGATTTTAGGAATATCGAAGTCGCCGAGGTACAAGATGGCGGATTAGTGGTTAACGAAGGTGAGAGGATTTGATAGCGATAGGGGGAGTTGGGGGGGGGAATACTGATATCTTAATCATTTATTATCCTTTAAATATACAACTTACGGTGTATCCTGGCAGATTATGGTAAAAAAGAATGTTAGCTATGGCGTATATAGAATACTTAACAGTAAACATATAATATCGGAGGTGCACGATGGCGGCCTACTAGTTACAAACAAATCGACCCTATGGGGGGTTCCGGTGTACACCCAACCCTCCCCCTCCCTTCTTCATGGCTATAGTGCTGTGCCTTTCTGCGCGGGAAAAAGAGTTTGCAATTCAACCGTAGGTAACGTATCATCTCAACACTTCAGTTTCAAGTATTTTCAGATATTGGTGCCCAGAATATGATGACGGTTGAGAATGCTGTTTGTATACACTTGGAGTGAGTGCTGCAGGCCTAGGATTAATGTAAGCCAATTGGTTCTGGTCTGAGAGATTTACTGAATGACCATGTAACCATAATTATATTTTGGGTAGTTTGAAATAATAAGAGCAGTGTGTTACAGCTTTCTGTAAAATGCACATGTCAGTTTGTCTGTACTACATGGTATTCCTTTTCACATTTGTGACAGTTTCGGCTGGAGGGTTTGGGGGGCAAGGGAGAGCCATTATCCTTGTCATATCCTGCTTACCTAGTATTAGTTAGTGGGAAATAAGAATATTTCCTTGTTGGGTCCCCATCTCTAGTATATTGTGCCGGCCTTCCTTTGCTCATGACCTTTTATGTTTGTTGTACCTAGATTTAAAGACAGCTCTAGATGGAGGGATGGGGTGGAGAGGTATATGAGAGAGGGGGGTGTGAGTTGGGAGCAGGGCAGTGAAATGGCGGGGGACAGGTCAAAGTGGAGGCAATTTGTTTGTGGCCACCTCAAAAGGGATTGAGGCGTCTGGCAATAGATAGATAGATAGACTCTAGATGGTGCTGTTACTACATCTTCAGGTAATTGGTTCCACTCGTGTAGCGTACGTATTGAAAACCAATTTCCCTTGAGTGTGGTTTTCCAGTGGTCCGGCACAGCCAGTTTGAAATTGTGCCCCCTCAGGCCGGTGCCACTAAATTTGAAGAACCTGGTGCAGGGGATGGTAAATTTTTAGAAGTAACCAACGTTTTCTTTTATTATTTTTTTTATGGTTTCCAATGCAAAATACTGTGCTTTAATTAGTTTTGACCCTCATTTTGGGGGGAAAATCCCCCTTTTGGAATTTTGAGTAAGATTCCCAAAAGTGGGTTTATCCCCCAAAATCAAGATCAAGATTAATTAAAAATGCACTATTTTGCATTAAACTAACCCAAACTAACCTAACCTAACCTAACCTAGGCCTGATCTAGGGCCTGACATAGACCGAATGCACACGCCTGCACCAGCCAATATGGCGCAACATTCATCCGTTACTGAGCGACAGCCTAACCTAAGTCACTATATGACTATCCCTACAAAATTTTGCTCCCCCAACTGAAACTAGGCTTAAAGGGTAAGTCTTAGTTAGAATAGTTCAGGGACGTAATATAATGAAAATTGGTAACGTTGGTTACTTCTAAAGTTATACCCAGGGGATGTCTTCGTAGCCGTGGACAATTTTGTACACCTCGATCATGTCCCCTCTTTTCCTTCTGTCTTCCAGTGTCTGCAGGCCAAGGGGCTTTTCACCTCTCTTCGTATGGTAGATCTGCCTACTCTGGCACTAGCTTAGTGGCTTTGTGCCAGAGTTGCTTCAGCAACTTTATGTCCTTTATTAGGTAAGGTGACCAGCACTGGGATGCATAATCCAATATCGGCCTCACCAGAGCAGTATGCAGGGGCAGCAGGATCTCTCGGTCATTGTATGAGAAGTTCCTTTTAATTATCCCTAACCTGCTGTTAGCCTTGACTGCCACCTTTGCTGCGTGCATAGAAGACTTCAGGTCCACTGAAATAAAGACATCCAAGTCCTTCTCCACCTGTGACTTTTCCAGCTCTCCTGTGCCAAGCCTGTAGTTGGTCCTGGGGTTCCCACAGCCGAAGTGCATAGTTTTGTATTTGTCCACATTAATTGTTAGTATGTGGTAGGTGGTGGTGACCATCATCCACTCACTTGATGTAGTGCTGCCAACTTCCTTAGCTTTTATCATTCTTTTTTTGTGCCTGCCCTCCTCTCTTCCTATTTCTCCTATCTTTCCTGTCACTTTTTATTCCTTTTCTTTCCTTTACAGGTGGCTTTACATTGAGTGACAAGCCAAATGGTTTCCAAGCCAAGAAACCATTTACAACATTGGGTGGTTACCATATAACCAAACCATACGTGCTCCCTACATGTCAACAAGTGGGTTGGTGGAGGGTTGGTGCCCCTCCCTGTAAAACAACTAGCTCAGTGTCAAATGGCCACCCTTTACGGGATTATGGTGTCTGGCAATAGATCGATAGAATAGAATTGTTAGTAGCCACTTCCTGCTCCATTTCTGACACCCGGTCCATATCTCTGCAGTGCCTCCACGTCCTCCCGGGTCTTGATGGTCCTGTATATCCTGGACCCATCCGTGAACAGACTTGCATGGATGCCTCTTATAGTAATTATATTTTCTTATGCATATCCTGACTTAAATTGAGCAGTCTTGAGTCATCTTCCTTTTACTGCATTTATTCCTATCCGATCAGCGAAGTTAAGCAACGTTGGGTCTGGTTAGTACTTGGATGGGTGACCGCCTGGGAACACCAGATGCTGTTGGCATTCCTACATGTCAAGTGGGGTTGGTGGAGGATTAGTGCCCCTCCCTGTAAAACAATTAACTCTAAGCCGTTGGCCACCCCGTTTGGGATACATGGCGTCTGGCAGTGAATGAATGAATGAAAAATTCCTTTTACATCATTTATTTATTGGTTTAGTCCAATCTTGTGTATAATTGCTACTTGAACACACCACTGACACAAGATATGCTCTATTAAGACTGCCCATAAAGTTGCAAAAAGTGATTTTTTTTTTTTTTTTATAAAGACCAAATTGGGAGACAACTTCTCTATGGCTTTCGTCAAAAATATTTCTAAAGTACAGTACAACCTCGATATAACAAATTAATTGGTACAAGACCTTGATGTTGAAGCCGAACACCATGCTGTTCATTAATTTCCCTGGCATCGTGACTTTTACCGAACAAAGAATTTAAATATAGTGCGTCATTTGGCTGTACAGTTATACACAGTAGCATACAGCCAGGTCTAAATGCCTTTTTTGCTCAGTAAATGCTCTGTTTATGACTTCTTGCACGATGCCGGTCACCCAGAGACTGATGTGATGTTCAGCGGGATGCAGAGGAGCTTGTGTGTGTGTGTGTGTGTGTGTGTGTGTGTGTAGGGACACCACACTGGTCAGGTTTCCCGCACGTCCATTCTTTTACTGAACGAAAATTCATTAAATGAGTATAATGTTCGGCCAAGTCAACGTGGTCGTCAAAACTGAAATTTGTTAAAAGAGGGTTCTGTGTATCAAGAGTTTACTGCACTTAGAAAATCAGGAGATGGGGAAGATTATTGATCTCTCAGCTCCATCCACTATGACATCGACATTTAAGTAACATAGCTTAATTTGATGTAAACAAAAGGAGTTTAGAGGCCTTTGTATTATTGTATAACAAGGCAGCTCTGCCTCTTTCTTATATCAGTGCCACCACTGGAAGGTGCCCCTTTTCAGCACTCCTTATTTACCAAGTTCAAAACAAAGCCTATGTGATGGAAAGGTCATAGAGAAGACTTCCATGGTAAAGCAGCGGTATCCCTTGGCAGGTGATGCCCATGTGAGGTGCGAGTGATGAACAACACTGCTCAGTCGTCCCCTAAAATACCCAAATCATCAAGGTTGTTTCTTAGTGGTCGCAGTGCCCTTTTACAGGTGAGACGTTGTTGTTGTTGTGACCCCAGAGTTATTGGGACATGAACCTGGTGGACTGCAGGCTGGAGTTGCCCTTCTGCAGCCCACCATCCCCCTTCCTGGAGATGGAGATGGAGTTGAGGGGTGTTTGTATAACTTGGCAGTGGAACCACTCAGTTATATTAGTGCCACCATGTGAAGGCATTCCTTTTCATGGTTTCGTGTAGGAAACAGTCTTCATTAACCTTTTCAGTATGATTTTTTTTCTTTGCTATCATCAGATTATTTTTTAAAGACTGTGTGGTGTGTGTGTTTATGTATAATTCATTTACCTTAACTTGGTAGATACTTTTGTCCATTTGCAGCTTACCAGTATTTCCTGTAGCTCTGAGCCAGAAGAAAATACTATGACTGTACAGTCTTTCTATAGCACTCCTTTTTCAGTACCATCATAGCCAAGTATTAATTCCTTTTGCAGCTTATTTCCCATTGCCCTATGGCAGAATAAAGATACTAAGGCATTTTATCCCTTCCAATCTATAGCATTCATTTGAACCAGCACCATAACTTGTTAACATATTTTGGCCAAGATGAAGAGCAGTGTATAGCAGATAACATGGACAGGTGGAAAGTAATGGCCAGGCTAAAATGAAGAGTGTAGTTAATATCTTTCTCTCCCCACAGATACAAGTCAACAAGAGTGTTAAGAAGAAATCCCCAAGGAAGCTCCCCCAAACTGATCTTAGTAATTTGGAATGTAAGGAGAATCAGCTGCTTGAGGGAGAACAAGGCTTTGATGACGAAAGTAGAGTTGGGAAGGAGTGTAAAAAGAGAGAAGACAATGGAGAGGAAGCTGGAGTGAAAGGAGGAAAGAATCAGGAAGAAATTAAGGGGAAAGGAGAAAACAACTGGGAGAAACTTAGAGAGAGGGGAGAAAATGTTCAGGAGATACATGGAGTGAAGGGAGAAAACAATCACAAGGAACAAAAAGGGACGGGAGAAAACAGTATTAAATCTTCTAGGACAGAGATGCCAGTACGAGTAATTTCAGACAGAGACACAGAGAATGGAATAAGCACTGCAGAGGGAGAAACAGAGAGCGTGGGGTTGGAAGAGACAGGAACGGATAGACACTCAGACAGTACAGAGGGAGGAAAGGAAACAGGGAAAAGTGGTAACCCGAAGGTGAAACCAACCTCCCTGTCCATGGAAGAAATTGAATCCACACTGAGGAAGATCTTGAATGAGGATTCAGAAAAAGAGAGTGACAGCAACGCAGAGTCTGAGGACAGGGGCTTGGATAGGAATGAGGATGTGGGGGAAAGAATGTGTGATTCTAAGGTAAATAGATCACGGAGAAGCCCCAGGAAAACACCTGTTGACATGGATGTTGGGTCAGACATGGACAAACATAGCCCTGACAAACAAAGCCCTGACAAACACAGCCCTGAAAAAACACAAAACTCAGTTAGGAAGAGGCAAAGATTGGGTTCTGCTAGTGATTCTGATACAGCATTGCTGTCATATAAAAAGAGCAAACAAAGTGAAGGCAATGGTGGTGTTGAAGTGAACAGTTCTGACAAGGAAGGTGATGAAGAGGATTCTGCTGAGTCAGATGTTAGAGTAAAAGAATCCAAAAAGAAACGTGGCCGTAAGGATGACAGCGACTCGGACAATGAGCCGGTGAGTACAAAGAAGCCAAGGAATTCAAAAGAAACCACAAAACCCAGTGGGAAGTCAAAGAATAGTGATGGGAGTGACTCAGAGATTGACAAGCCAATCAGAGCTAAGCGAAATTTGATGAAGGAGTTGCACAAGAAGACTGAGAAAGGCAGTGATGTAGAAAGTGATGATGATGATGATGATGATAAAGTGAAGAAAGCAAAAAACCCACCAAGAGGGTCCATGAAAAAGGGGGCATCAACAAATAGTGGTGATGATGATGATTTGGAAATAATAGGGGAGTTCATCACACCAAGGAAGAGAAAAGGAAAATATGAAGAAAGCGATGATGATGATGATGATGTACCTAAGAAGTCCACACAGAAGAAGAAAGGAAAAGGCAAAGAGAGTGACTCAGACTGGGAACTTTCCGAGGGGGAAAAAGTCACACTGAAGAAAGGCATTGGTAGAAAAAAGGATGATGATGATGATGATGAGCCCCCATTTACAAAGAAGAGAAAGAAGAAAAGGAATGTTAAAAATGATAATGACAGTGATGATGATGATAGTGATGCCAAACCACTGTCCAGGAAGAAGAGAATGGCTAGACAAGCTCCAGATAAAAAGAAGGTGGAAAACCGTAGTGATGATGATGATGATGATGATGATGATGATGATTATGACAGTAGTGATGCTAAACCTGTATCCGGTAAGAAAAAAACACAGGCTCGACCTCAGAAGAAGGTGGGAGATGACAGTGAAGATGTTGATGATGATGATAGTGATGCTAAGCCTTTGTCTGCTAAGAAACGAACATCACCTCGATCACAGAAGAAAAAGAAAGATGAAGATGACAGTGAAGATGATGATAGTGATGCTAAGCCTTTATCTGCTAAGAAACGAACATCACCTCGATCACAAAAGAAAAAGAAAGATGAAGATGACAGTGAAGATGATGATGATGATGATGATAGTGATGCTAAGCCTTTATCTGCTAAGAAACGAACATCACCTCGATCACAAAAGAAAAAGAAAGATGAAGATGACAGTGAAGATGATGATGATGATGATAGTGATGCTAAGCCTTTATCTGCTAAGAAACGAACATCACCTCGATCACAAAAGAAAAAGAAAGATGAAGATGACAGTGAAGATGATGATGATGATGATGATAGTGATGCTAAGCCTTTATCTGCTAAGAAACGAACATCACCTCGATCACAAAAGAAAAAGAAAGATGAAAATGACAGTGAAGATGATGATGATGATGATAGTGATGCTAAGCCTTTATCTGCTAAGAAACGAACATCACCTCGATCACAGAAGAAAAAGAAAGATGAAGATGACAGTGAGGATGATGATGATGATGATAGTGATGCTAAGCCTTTATCTGCTAAGAAACGAACATCACCTCGATCACAGAAGAAAAAGAAAGATGAAGATGACAGTGAGGATGATGATGATGACAGTGATACCAAACTATTGTCTGCTAAGGAAAGAACAGTTAAATCTCAAAAGAAAATGAAGAAGAAAATGAAAGATGAAGATGACAGTGATGATGATGATGATAGTGATGCTAAACCACTGCCTGTTAATAAAAAAACACCAACTCGATCTCGGAAGAAGAAGAAGGTTGAAGATGATGTTCATGATAATGATGCTAGACCTTTACTGGCTAAGAAGAAGACACCAGCTAAAACTCAGAAGAAAAAAGATGAAGACAGCAGTGAAGATGATGATAGTGATGATGATGATGATGATGATAGTAGCAATGCAAAAAGAACACCAACTCAGTCTCAGAAGAAGAAGTTTGAAGATGACAGTGATGATGATAATAGTGATGCTAAGCCTTTGTCTGCTAAGAGAACACCAGCTAAATCTCAGAAGAAAATGAAAGATGAAGATGACAGTGATGATGATAGTGATGCTAAACCACTATCTGCTAAGAAAAAAACACCAACTCAATCTCAGAAGAAGAAGAAGGTTGAAGATGACAGTGAAGATGATGATGATAGTGATGCTAAGCCATTGTCTAAGAGAAGAACCCTAGCTAAACCTCAGAAAAAGAAAGTTAAAGATGAGGGTGAAGATGATGATGATAGTGATAGTGATGCCAAACCACCATCCACTAAGAAACAAACGCCCTCACGACCTCAGAGAAAATCCACACAGAAGAAGGCGCCTGAGAGTGACGATTCAGAGGATAGTGATACAGAGCCTTTAGCTACCAAGAAGAAATCTCCAGCTAAATCGCAGCCAAAGAAAAAAGCGCCTGAGAGTGACAGTTCAGATGAAGCTGGCACAGGGAAGGGGGAGATGCTGTCAGAAGATGAATCAGGCACTGAGACTTCCGGGCCAGTGGGGAAAGCCGGGGCGAAGGGGAAACTGAAGAAAACTGCAGCGACGCAGAAACAAAAGAAAAATAGCCTTAATTCCAGCTCCATTAGAGCTAAGGGGAAGAAAATGGCCACAAAAACAAACAAGAAAGCTCCAGCAAAGAAAAAGGAAGACACAGACAGCTCCATCTCTGAGTCTGAGTCTGATGAAAAGAAGACAATGGCAAAAGCAAAGAAGGAAGAAGACTCCGATTCTGAAGTGTCAAGTATTTCCTCAGTAGATGAGACAGTACTGAAGGAAGAGAAGAAAGGACAGAAAAGAAAAGAAGAAAAGAAGAAGTCTGAGGTTCCAAAGAAAGGCCAAGGGAAAAAGAAAATGGTAAGCATATATTGTGTATGCTTGTAGCCATGTAACCAGATGAATGCCTGGTGGGTGCAGGTGGGTCTGGTGGGTGCAGGTGGGTCTGGTGGGTGCAGGTGGGTCTCGTGCAGCGGATGCATGTGGCTGATAAAGGTTTATATCTAAGGTGAGGGTGAGAATAATGATGATAATGATTTTCATAATGATAATACACTAATAATGATATTTATAATGACTGATAAAATGATGATAATGCTGATAACTATCCCTATGCATACAGAGCCAGAATGAGGCCCAGTTAGCACGGCTACGCAAATACATCTATCTGTGTGGCATAACTGTTCGTAGCTATGATGTACTGCTGAAGGGATGCAAGACCATGAAAGCCAGGAAGCAAAAACTGCTTGACCTTATGCAGGAACATGGAATGAAAGGTATTTGTGGTGTAATGGTTGGAACGCCCTTGTTGCAGTGGCCATTGTGTTTTGCATTATGACAAACTTTTTGAACTGGTGGTAGTAGAAATAGTAGTACTGGTAGTATGTCAGCAGCCCAGACACTGACACAGACAGAGGGCTGGTACTACAATCCCAAACAGACAATCTTTTTATCCTCAACAATCTCCATCAACATACCCACATCCCACACCAAGCCTTCTCCCCCCCCCTCCCCCCCATCATCCCCAGACATTACCTTTTGCTCCTCAAATCTCGCCCCCACAACATCCTGGAGAGTGGTCAAAACTGCTTGGCTTTGACCATCTCCCACTGCCAAAACTGGAATCACCCCAGCTCGCCACAGACACTATCTATCTATTGCCAGACGCCTCAATCCCGTTTGGGGTGGCCACAAACAAATCGCCTCCAAGTCGCCCTGTCCCCCGCCATTTCACTCCCCTGCTCCCAACTCACACCCCCCTCTCTCATATACCTCTCCATACAGTACATATAAGAGAGCCAACTGGGAGGTCATCACAACTGAAACAGAACAACACTTTGAAACATTAAACAGTACATCCATCACAAACATTAACACCGCTGTGCACACTTTCAGTACAATTAATTATTCAAAATGCAGACATAAGACACATCCCTAGAGGGAACAGAAAGAGACACAACCCCAACTTCACACCAGAAATTCAAGTCCTCATCAGTCAAATCTGACACACAACGACATTCCCCAACACCCCATACACAAGACACCATACAACAAATACAAGAACTCAACATTCAAATAAACAGTAATATATCAACAGCAAACACTAAACTGGAATAATTATCTCCAAACACTTGATCACAAAACAAACACCAGCAAACACTACAAAACACTAAACAGCATCACACTCTTCAGCAGTAGCACTACACGATCACATGCTGCCATCACAACAACAGACACCATACCCTCAAACAAACATCAAGCAAACACTCTCATCAATCACTTTTCACACGTCAGCCATCTAAACCCCCATCGCAACGACTGACATGTCATCCGATGCAAGAGACAGTTCCCCACAGACCCAGACTTTGCACCCAATTACAGCAAGACAAAGCACAACATTAGCAACCTTAAGCACTCATCTGCCTGTGGACCAGACAACATAAGCAACATACACATTAAACACCTTAGACCACAAGGCATACAAGCACTCACCAACATATCAAACTACATCTACTCACACAACATAATACCTAACATCTGGAAGCATGGTACAGTACTATCATCACTGTCCCCATACCCAACGCAGCCCCATGTAGCCTTCCTCACATCATCCCATCACACTCCTCTGCACCCCCTTCAAAGTCACTGAATGTCTGGTATTGCAATTAGTTTCATCTTACATCCCCCAAGCCCTATCACAACATGGTTGTAGGCTGCATTTAGACTGCATTGCACATAATCACCTGTGCCAACAACACAGCATACACCCCTTGAGAGCTCTGTGGGAAAGCCCGGCCTCAGCCGTGGCCTTCCTTAGGAACTTGAGGCTGTTCAGTCAGACTGCCTAGGGAACAACTACTACTACTATGACTATTACCATTGACTCATCTAAGTGTGAACCCAGTGGACTGTATGCAAAAGTTACTCTTTCTGTTGTTTACCATCCTCCTTTCAGTGGAGAAGAAGGGAGGGACTTGAGGGATACTTGCAGTTCCACTGCCTGGTTATATTGTTCCACCACACGAAGGCATGCCTCTCTAGCATCATTTAAAGCTATTAAAAATAAACAAAAAATTACACCCTTGGATTGGAAGGGTTACAGTGAAGAGAGTATAGTACAGTATAGTGTGGAAACACAGGGGAAGAATATAATGTTCTGTCATGAGCTTGACTTGTACACTGTGATGGCTCTTTCTTACTCTTGTCATTTTTATATGATTTTATTCAGCAAAGGATAGAATATTTGAACTAGGGAGGATAAATACAGTATAGCACTCACTAAAGTTGGTCTAGTCAGAGTGGAGGATTGATTTGACTAGTAACCAAGAAGAATCACTTCTGCCTTGTAAGTACAGCTCATCAAAGTTCATGCAACCACAACATGGTATACAGTTTGTGGAAGTGGATAAAAACAAACTGACCATAAGCCATTTTTACTTCTAGGATATCCAATGATGCCCCCCTTTCCCCTCCACTGATGCCTCCTTTACCCCTATTTTGCTGCACTTTTAACTCACCCTCTACTCTAACCTGCATTTAAGCGCTATTAAATTAAGACATTTCCACCACAGGGAACCCAACAATTCAGAAATGTAAGAAGATAAAGAAGAAGATGGAGAGGAAAAAGGAACTGGCATCTCTTGATTTGGATAACATCATCTCAGAATCAGGTACTGTGTCTGTTTATCTGTCATTTTGTCTCTCTATCTGTCCATTTGTCTGAGTATGTTTGTCTGTTGGTTTGTCTGAGTCTGTGTCTTACTGTGTCTCAGTCTTTCATTTTGTCTGTCTGTCTGTCATTTTGTTCCTCTATCTGTACCTGCCATTTTGTGTGTCTGCCTGCCATTTTATTTGTGTCTGTCATTTTGTTTATTGATGTATCTGCCATTTTGTCTCTGTCACTGTCCTCTCATTAAGTCCAGGATGTGTGCCATTGAAATGCTACTTGTAGTAAGACAACTGTAAGAGAAATGTTGTGTAGCAGTTAGAACACCCAAGCCAAAGTGACAGCCTTGTGCAGTTTTGATGCATGAGATGTGTCAGGATGGTTTTTGATCGTATAATGCCACCTTGGCAAGTAGGTTGGTCAGCTTCCCTTAGATACTTTATACTGAACTGCAGTATCTTAGCCTCAGATCCCTTACACTCACTCAGAGTAATACAGGATTTCATTATTACTATTACTATTGTTGTTGTTCTCATTGCTGTTGACACTCTCCATCTCATGGTCATTTTTATTATGAATACTCTCTCCCTCTCATTTTTTTTATTTTTTTTTTATTTATTTATTTTTTTTATTATTACTCTCTCCACCCTATCTGCAGTCATCTTATTTTCTGATCATTCATTTTTCTCTCACAATTCTTGGTTTTCCTCAAATTATTCCACTGTCTCTCCCGCAGGACGTGGACGAAGAAGAAATGTAGTCAGCCTGTATGCCACCCAGACCCCACCCAAAGCTGCACAGCGTCCTGCTACCCGTAGGTCTCGGATCAGGGCCGATTCAGAGCCTGAGGAAGAGAAGTCGGAGGGATCGGAAAGTGAGGATGAGGCACCGTCTAAGCGAGTGTTGGGGTCGGACTCTGAGGATGAATCAGCCCCACAGAGAAAAAAGAAGACTAAGGCTGAGGTCAAGGTGCTGTCTGGCTCCGAGTCTGAATCAGAATCGGAGAAAAAGACTGAATCAGAGAGTGAATACGAGCCAGAATCAATATCGGGGGAGAAATCAAAATCCACCTCAAGATCTGGGAGCGAATCAGAGTCGGATGAAAAAACAAAGTCTAGGAAAAAGAAAAAATCAGAGTCTGAGGAAAATTCTGAATCTGGGTTTACGACTGGATCAGAATCGGAGAAAAAATCTGAATCCACCTCAAGATCTGGGAGTGATTCTGAAGTGAATGAAAGAATAAAGTCTAGGAAAAAGAAAAAATCAGCATCAGCAGTAGCATCTAAAAAAGTAAAGCTTAGGAGAAAGAAAAAGGCTAAGTCAGATTCAGAATCTGAGGAAAATTTTGAATCTGGGTCTGAGTCTGAATCAGAACTGGAGAAAAAGTCTGAATCCACCTCAAGATCTGGGAGTGATTCTGAGGAAACTGAAAGAACAAAGTCTAGGAAAAAGAAAAAATCAGAGTCAGAATCAGAGTCTGAGGTAGAGTCTAAGAAAGGAAAATCTAAGAAAAAGAATAAAAGATAAATTAGAATAAGTCTGAGGAAAAGTCTGAAGCTGAGTCTGAATGGAAGATGCTGTTTGGCTGGTGCTTCTGGATGTCTGTAGTGGTTTATTTTTTTTTATGTGTGGAGAAGGCGTGTGAGAAGGACTATAAGGTGTTTATGGCATTCATGGGTCTTGAAAAAGCATATGACAAAGTAGACAGAGAAGGATTGTGGAAGGTTTTGTGAATGTACGGTGTGGATGGTAAGCTGCTATAGTAGGACTCGTGTACGTTTGCGGCCGTGGTGTGGCCCGCACCTGTGTACAATGGTGCCACGTTTCCCCAACTTGCGATGTGAAATGGAAGCTATTTATGTACAAGGCATCACAAATTCGATAAATTCAGATGAATAAAACTTACACTTGTGTATTTTGATGGATGAATCAACAGTAATCTTATTATGCATAAAATATTTATACAGTAACACAGAAACATGGCATACATATTGTACAGTGTTGCTAAAAGAAATTGTAGTCACTTTTAATGGTTTTTAGCGTAGTTTTAGGGTGGGTAATAATATCACAGTTATGGATATAAGATAATGAGCCTGAAAAAAGAAGAAATATGCCAATATCCAAAGTAAAAGAAATAATTCATGTAATTCTTGTGAGTGGCAACACTTACACACCCAGTCTGGCCTAAGGTAAAGTACGTACCTCCGTAGACCCAACCATAGCTTGTACAGGTGTTGCTAGGGAAAAATGCTCACATTTACTGGCTTCTACCATAATTTTAAGGGCGAGGAATAATCACATTTATAATCATAAGCTAATATGTAGGACAAAATAGTAGGCATATGCCAATACCGAAGTAAAAAAAAAAAAAAAAAAAAAATATTCACTCGCGAGCGGCAACACTTCCACACCCAGTCGGTGGCCTTGACAGCATAGCTTCCTGGTGGTGACCTCGTGTCACTTCCTTTATGTCCTCTGCACAGACAGCATGGCAGCTCAATCAGCCCATTCCTCGCCTCTACACAGCCAGGCTAAAGAAATTGTCTTCAATGTAAGGCAGTATTTTCAGGAGGAGAGGGAGAAGGGAGTAGTTCTTCATGGCCTATCAAAGGTCGTCTCTCGTACAGCTGCAGCAACAAAGATTAGCGAGATCAGTTGAAAAAATCTCTAAAGATGCAAGAGAGAATGAGGAGATTCAATGTCCCAAGTTTAAGTCCCCCAAGAAAAGGTAACGTGTAGCACCAATGACCGATTTCTTTGATAACTTTAATGAAGGCGTGCTATGAAGAACAGTTCTGAGTTTTTATGAGAGGAAGGAAATCCCAACACTTTTAAAAAATTTATGCAGAAATTAAGATCAGTCTTTCGTATCCTGGCAGCCGTGAGACATTAAGAAGAGTTCTGAAGAAAATCGGTTTTCGTTATTCAAATGTTGATGGACGGAGATTCCTAATGGAAAGAGATGATATAACTTATGCACGGTGCATTTTCTTGAAAGAAATGAAGGAGCTTAGAAGTTCAGAGAGAGAGAGAGAGAGGCAGGAGAGGGGCATGCATTGAATGCATTGTCGGCATCACTAAATATAACAAAACCAAATTAACAAATGAAAGGACAATTATAAATAACTTATAAAAGAATCAAAAGTACTCAGGGTGGCTCACATTTCCCGCCAGGAGAGAGAGAGAGAGATAACGGTATAGAAAACGTGGCAACACTGTACACAGGTGCGGGCCACACCACAGCCGCAAACGTACGCGAGTCCTACTATAGGTGCCATCGAGTTTTTATGATGGTAGTGAGGCATGTGTAAGGGTAAATGGGCATCTAAGTGAATGGTTCACTTATCAGTGTGGGTGTGCAACAAGATTGTGTGATGTTCCCATGGTTGTTCAATATAAACATGGATGGGGTGATGAGAGAAGAAAAAACACGAGTAATGGAGAAGGGTATGGCATTGGTTATGAATGGTGATCGATGGAATATCTCAAAAATGTTCTATGCTGATGCTGATGATGCAGTACTACTTACAAATGCCGGACAAAAACTTGGTAGACTAGTGCAGAGTTTTGTTGATGTCTGTGTGCATTATGCCTTGAGCGTAAATGTAGAAAAAAGTAAAGTGATTGTAATCGAGAGAGAAGTTGATTCCCAGTGCGATGTTACAGTGAATGGAGAGAGACTGGAATTGGTGCAAGGGTTCAAATACCTGGGCACAGTGATAGAAAAGAGAGGAAAATGTGCAAAAGAAGTTGACAGTAGAGAGACAAATAAGGAAGGTAGCTGGTGCTATGAAGGAATGTTGTAGTATGACATTAGATAATGTACTCAGCCTGGTGGTCCAGAGGTTTGATTATCCCATTTGGAGTGATGGCCATGCATATGGTATCGCATCAGTATATAGGTCTTTTATATACTGGTGTATATCATCATCCTGCCTCTTCCCACCTGCACATCAGGTGAGGTAGGGTCCAGAAAGTACAGAATGGGAAAGAATATAACAATGGGAAAATGGATCAACAGCATTCCCTGTTAAATGGGTCTTTGCCTTGTGAGTCGGAGTCAGGAATCCTTACTTGAAAGTAATGTAAATAATTGTATGGCCCATTCTAGCAACAATGTTCTTTGACAAATGTACAGTATATCTGTGTCCTCTCTTCATTCATGGATCCTATCTGACCCCATCTCTTAGTCAGGAATTAGAGTTGGGATAATGCTGATGATGATGTTCTGAATATTCTTATCAGTCTAGTATTTCACTGGCCTAGCAACCCAGTTCAGGATGGAATATATGTATTAGACTCTGTTAGTGATTACAAACATCTATTATGAGACGATAATATGTTGCTACAGTAAATGTTTAAGTTTTGTTATGTGTACAGAAGGAGTCATTTTAATACCTGTCTTTTTAATCAGGGACATGATATTAATGGTAACACAGTTTGTCTTATTATCCATTTACTGGTATTTTCACTTGTCAAATATTTTTTCCTTTTTGTTAACTCTCTCAACTCATGTATTCTATTCCAGCAACTCTGTCCTGGAGACAGCAAGATTTACCTGTAGATTACCATGTCATCAGAATGAAGGAGCCAACTGTTTCACTAGCATGGCTTTGTCTTTTTAACAAGGCAACTATCAGAGGACATCAAACTTAAGAAAATTCTCTAGTAATAAATTAATTAAAGGCTACATATAACCCCTCTGGTTGAAAAGTATCCTGAGCTTAATAAAGTACTTTAGATAGCTCAAATAATATTTTATAAAGGTTTTTGTTGTTGTGGGCTTAATCAAAGGCTTTGGCAACTTCAATATATGTGATGATAAAATACTACCTATGTCACTTACTCAAATTATTATAAATTACTAAGAATATTATCCTGGCATCTAATTTTGATGATCACAGGTTTTTTAAAAATGTTACTTATATTTACTGTACATTAGTAACTGAACACTGAGGCAAATATTTGTTAACCCATTCAGTGGAGTGATTGAGTCACATTAATCTGACTGAAGCCACTTGATTTTATGTGGGTTAAGGAAACATCAGATAATGAATAGCTTAAATGCAGATGCACAGACAAACACACTGGATGTTGACCATATAACTAACAAATAGACACCCAGAGGTGTACTGCAGGGGGTTAAGAAGCTTCAGCCAGATGTGACCCTTGTGGAACTAAGTCCTCTGGGTGGTTAGGATTAATTTCCTCACATAATGCCACTGGTTATCCTCACCTTCAGTTCCTGGACTGTGTAACCCAGCCTCAGGCCCTTACACTCCTACTGGGGCAAGAAATAATTGGGTGATGGATGATATGGGACATGAGTGAGAGTTAAACATGGCTCATTTCACTGGCCACTCTGTTGACAGCTTCTCCTACTATTGTTTTTCCCATTACTGACTCCTTCCACAGTCAATTTTGCAGAGGTCAGGACTGCTGACCTGACTCCATGCATTCCTTAACCCCACTCAGTTCTTGACTTTGTACTGTACACGGGACTTAATTATCTCAAGTACTGTAGGGTTCACAACATACACCTCTTCTAAAATGGGTGTGAGTCAATGGCTCTTTAGCTCATCAACTCTCCTCCTCCTTGCCTTGAATTCTTTCACCAGCTTTGAAATAGCTGGGAAGTAGATTATACTGGTGATGACACTAATGCTGCTGCTGCAAAGATATCATTACTCTAACCAAACTTCCCTGTACTGCAAAGCAGCGTGTAGGATCCATATATCTAAGTGAAAATATAACAAAAATTTGGACAAACTTAACACGTGCAACACCTACCACATACATCCTCCTCCACAACTCTTTTTCCCACCTCAGGATGGGGTGAGGTAGGATTCAGAGAGCAAGAAAGATTGCAACAGAAGGAAAAATTGACCCAAACATCTGCTTAATCAGATTGGCCACACTCATACACTCACCATTCAAGTTCCCAGAATTCTGACTCTACCCAAGAGTCACGCACACACACACACACACACACACACACACTTACATGCTTCATACCGCCTATCAGCTAAGCCAGTCTGGTGACTATTGCATCACCGGGGACAATAAGGGGTGCCAAACCCTTGTCATGCACCTCTTACAATATTCTTCTAGCTAGCTCAAACTGCTTTCAGTTCCCTAGCATCATTTGACACTACAACAGTAAATAAATGCAGTGGTTTAAAATGCTTGTTGAAGGTAGTTACAGGAGAGTCAGAGGTAGTTGGGTGAACATTGTGACAATGATAGATTGTGGGATGGTGCAAGATGGTGTGAGGGTGATGGAGAGGGGGAAGGGGGTCCATTTCTTCCCCCTCCTCCTCCCGATCCTTCTCCTCCTCCAGGTCCTCCTTGGGGCTGCAGTGTCTGGTTGGTGGTGATGAGGAAGTTTGCACTGAGTAGAAGAGGGTACTTTATCCCCTGGTCCAACAGCATCACTCGTGTCTGTGGGCGAAGGACCAGTTAGGGTGGGATTGACAGCATGCATTTTTTTTTTTTGTTGAAAGAATATGTAGTCATTTACAGAAGTCAGTAATAATAATATAATATAAAAAAGAAAACAGAGGAGACATCAGAAGAGAAGAACAAGAACAGAAAGAGAAGAAAATAAAAGACAATAGAAAAAACAGACAGCAACTCACCTCATCATTCTTAACAAGTGAGACAGTCTGTATTCCAGTTGTCTTGGTGTACACAACTTGTTTCTGCTCATCCAGCGATGCCACTGTCACTCTGCAAACACCAGCATAACTATCACCATTTGTACTTTTTAGTATTACAGTACCATAGCATATTAAAATCCATCATCATCTTCATTGTCATTACTATTATCGTCACCTTTATCTCATTCGTTTGATATTGTTTATAGACTCCACCATGCTTGCATACGTTGGCCTTGGTCACCTAATGGCAGCTCTTCATGCTGCCTGACCTCTAGCAACCTCCCTATACAGTCCCTTATCCCTGAAGTCACACTCTGTGACCTTGTCCCAGGTCTTTTTCGGTCTGACTCTTGGAACCCTACCATCACCTTTCACACCTCTAACCCTATGCACCCGGTTGTCATCTTCCTTTAACTGACTTGTCATTGTGCACTCAATGACAAGGCAGCCTTCTGGGACACTACTCACAGGTCTGAGCCCCCTCTCTATTGGGTGGAATTTGCAGGCTGGGAACTGCAATGCTCTGTTCCCTTTGGCACAGATTCAAGTCCCAGCCCCAAGGCCACGCCAATGGATTCAAAAACAGAAGATGTCTGAATAACAACACCTACACATAATGTTCCATAATCATCATCATCATCATCATTATCATAACCCCATTTCCCTTATAACTTGGACAGGTAGGATATTCTTATATATTTTATAAATATGAATACTGATTTATACGTAATGTTCCTTAACCACCTTCCATCATCATCACTGTCATTATCATCATTGTAACAAAATCTAAGAATACACTCACCTATACATAATATTCCTTCGTGGTGGTTGTGAGATGCTGTCGGATCGGTGATTTCGCTTGAGACTGAGAAGTGAACCATCATGTGTCATCACCAGGTCCAGGCCAAAGTTGTACCCAGTCCACCGCCATATGTGTTGTCCCGCGTTGGCCAAAACCCGACCACAACGTGTACACGACCGGTCAAACTCCTCCTCAGAGATGTCCACGGGTCTGGGGAGTAATGTCTGAGTGTGAGTGATCTATTTTGTATGTCTGTCTGTTTTGGAGTTTTAATAATGGAGGCTGGGGCTGGGGCTGGAAATGGATGCCTTCATGTGGTGGCACTGATATCACAGGGTGACTCCACAGCCTGGTTAAACAAATGGACCTCAGTTCTCCCACTATTCCCCAAACAGAGGATGCTGGACTACAGGAGGAGAACATACTGGGGAGGAGAGAGAGAGAGAGAGATACTAACCCCCTATCCTTGTCCTGGTCAACTCTCAGCATGTTGTACCACTGGTGCATACTGGCAGGGGTGAGCCAGGATGGGGGCAGGATGCGGTCTGAGTACAGCATCTCCACATCAAGGTGGTGGTAGATCAGGTAGATGATACGTAGAGACGAGAACACTGTGCTGAATTCTCGTCCCTCCTCTTCTAAGAACCATCCACTCTCTGATGGTAAAAGTTATTTTATGTTAGGTGCAACTCAAGAACCTACAAGCCTCACGGAATTATAGTATCATCTGGGCGACTGGTCAAGAAATTACAGTCTCACTCGGGTGACTTCTCAAGAACATATGAACCTAAGGTATTATAGTTTCACCTGTGCAAGTTCCCACGAACTTATGAGCCTCAGGGAATTATTGTTTAACCTGTGTAAGTCCACAAACCTATAAGCCTCAAGGAATAATAAGGGTCAAAGTGGTTTCCAAGTCTGACCTGTGCGACTCCTAAAGAACTTGTGGGCTTCAAGGAATGCGGACTCGTGTGATCCCTCCCACGATGGATTTAGACGCAGGAACACCCAGGCCTGCCATGAGAATACAAATTATGGCGGGATACTTTTATTATTATTATAATTAGATAATTTATGGTCTCATGGGGTTTATTATAATTATTACATTATGCTTACCAGGAAACAATTTATGGTCATGTGTTTTTATTTTTATGTATTATTATTATGTTAGGTGGTGGGTGGGGGATCTCACCATCCACTCACTCGATGTAGTGTTGTTCTCAGGTCCCTGCCCTTTCCTCTCTTCCTCCATTCCTTCCTCTTCAATCTTTCTTTCCTTCATTCCTTCCACTTCTGTCTTTCTTTCCTCTTTCTTCCGTCTATGGGTGACTCTACACTGAGTGACAAGCCAAATGGTTTCCTGTACAACTAGAAACCATTTGTCATGCTGGATGGTAACCATATAACGAAATTATGGCGCCTGGTGGTTTAGTGGGTAATTAAGGCGCTCCATTCAGATTGAGCCGGTGCAGATTTATATCCATGGGGAGGCTGAGGTCTGTTGCTCACATAATGCCACTCAGGGATGAGTGAGGCTGGTTACTCTCATCTTAAATGTCAGGACCAGCTTGCCTAGCCCCAGGCTCCTATGCTCCACATGGGGCAACACTGGCTTAGATGATGAATGAATAAATTATTATTATTGCAACAGACAGATAGATTATTGCTACTATTACCAATGCTGTTAGTGCTGGTAATATCTTTCTTGCTGTTCCTGTTGTCGTCACCATCATACATACATACATACCTTAAGCATAACATAGATGCTGAACTCGGTCTGCATAACATATAGATGTGGTGATGACAGCAGCTCAAACATCAGGTCATTAGGAATGTGTCGCAGTGTGGAGGGATGTTCCGTTACCTGTGTGCAAACATGTACAGAGACAGAAATAAATATCTTCCCAGTTCCGTCTCAAGAAAATCTGCAAGTGACAAAAGACAATGAAAACCCAGTCTCTGTTAGTGTGTGTTTCAGATGGCTCAACTTTTACGCTGTGTATGTCAACCTTTGGAAAGATATTTATTTCTCTCTCTGTACCAGATACCTGCAGCATGGTTAGGGCTTCATTCCACAACTGAAGAACTAATAAACATGTACACGATGGATAGGGATAAAGATATAGAGGCTTTGTTTTCACTTTACAGAACTATGTCACTCATAAAATTTTATGACTAAGTATGTCACTGCATAAAATTCAGTGAGTCTTAGTTATGGGGAAATACATTCAGGAACAATTCCTCTTGTACTGTAATGGATTTACTCTCTCTCTCACAAACACACACACAGGTATAAAAAAACACACACAAATATAATAATCATACTCACAATTAGCAACACACACACACACACACACACACACACACAAAACCATTAAAAAAAAAAACACAAATATAATAATCATAGTCACAATTGGCAACACACACACACACACACACACACACACCTGAGTGAGAAGGTTATGTAACAGCCACTGTTTACATGCTTTATCCACCTCCACCACACCATACCTCCTCGCTGCCTCATGGTATTGCAAAACGGTCTGGAAGGGGAAGGAATAATAGTCTTAGTAGTAGTAGTATCATCATCATCATCATCATCATCATCATAAGAACTGTCCATTATGTTAACAATCACTAGTGTCATCATCATCATCATCGAAGCTTGTGTGTGTGTGTGTGTGTGTGTGCGTGTGTGTGTGTGCGTGTGTGTGTGTGTGTGTGTGTGTGTGTAGATCCAAGTGTATATAAACCCATATCCTAAGTCCACACACCTGTAAGTTAATCGTCTCCCTCATAATAGCAATACACTGGTCAATCAACGGGTCCATCTGTAAAAGCAGTGCTGTGGCCAGGAGGGGGATCACCTGGGCCGCCTCAACTTCAACATCGTCTTTGTAGAACTGACCCAGGGCTAAGTGTAGGGCTGCACGGAAAACATACCAATTAAGATGAAGAAATGAACAACATATCTATCTAGGTTAAAAAGGAATATCTATCTATCTATCTATCAATTGCCAGAAACCTTAATCCCATAAGGGGTGGCCACAAACAAATCACCTCCATGTCCCCCTGTCCCCCTGCCCTTTCACTGCCATTCTCCCAGCTCACACACCCCTCTCTCATATACCTCTCCACTCCATCCTTCCATCTCATCCTTGGCCTTCCCCTCCCTCTCCGTCCCCCTCTACCTCGCTCACGCTGTTTATCTCTATTTATCTGTTTATGCTGTCTCATCCTTAACCTGTACAACTGACTCAGGACTAAGTGTAGGGCTGGAGGGAAAGGATACAGATAAAGAAATTAAAAACATATCTATCTAGCTCTAAGAAAATGGTGATAAAGGTTAAAAATGAAAACCTATCTATCTATGCTGTTTCAACCTCAACACTATCTTTGTGAAGGTATGAGGAAGAGATAAAGATAAAGAAATGGGCAACTTATCTATCTATCTATCTATTACCAGACTGGATGGGGTGCACACAAATAACTTACCAATTTTAAAAAAGAACAATTTGTCTGTCTATCTATCCCTCTATTTATGTAGTCTTATGCACTCCCCCTGAAGGGGTGGCCAAAAATGAACTGCCAAATTAAAAACAATAACAAACGATCTTTTTATGGCCAGAGGGGATGATCATAAACAAATCACCTCCGTTTCTCAGTATCCTCCATCATCAGAGTGCCCTCCCTCCAACTCATACCACCCTCATTCATACACTTCCACCTCATCCTCGGTCTACCCCTGCACCTCACTCACATATACTCTCCCCATCAATCTCTCAACTGCCATCTTCTTCACATGGCCAAACATTCTCAGGGTACTTCTAACACTTTAAAGCAAATCCACAAAAACATCATAAAAAAGTAAATTCCTCTGCAAATCAAGAACATGAATGAAGCATCACATACCATCGATGTTGATGTTATCGTCAAGGATCTCAATGTTGATCTGGGACTGGTTTGTTTCTGACCAGTTGCCAGAAAACATACTGCTGAAATATGGGCTCTGTTGGCAGGAGGAATACACGGTATATTAGACTGCTGTATCATAATCATTACACAATCATCATCTTCACCATATTGCCATTATCATCATACCATCAGTCATCATCTGTATCATATCATCTTTATCATCATACCATCACTGTCATCATCTGCATCTTCCTTCTCCTCCTCCTCCTCATCATATCATTATCATTATACCATCACTGTCAACATCTGTAACATCATCACCATTTCTTTTATCCACACTAGGATGGAGTGAGTAAATTAGCATGACTGTTGCCACAATATATTTTTAGTCTTTGTATACTGACTCTGGTGTTTGAGAGGGAAGCCTTCTCGTGTTGGTGCAAACAGAAAATACAGCATACAGGGAAGGAGTTGACAAAGACCCTGCAAACACTACAATAACACACTGCTAAGATCTCCCCCCCTGATACGACACCCACCTGACACAAATACACTTTATGCAGGTGCCACTCTGTACCCAGTGCCATAACAGTGACGTCTGAAGCTCGACCATCCTCAAACAGGGTCTTGTAAATGTACTTGGAGGTGGAGTTCAGCTTCCTCCTGGTAAAAATTGGAATAATACTTAGCCTTTCAACAAAATAACATCTTTAATATACTCTACTTAGCCCTTCAATACAGTAACACCTTTGATATACTCAGTCCATCAATATAATCACATCTTTCATACTCAATTTCTGCTACCATCTGATATACTGTATTTACGTATTTAGCCCAAGGCATTCTAATGCTACACCACCAGGCATTCATACAGACTGAATGTTTTCATTTACTTTTCTACTAATGGTGCTGGACTGGGATGCCTTCACATGGTGGCACCAATATAACTGGGTGATTCCACTCCCTGGTTATATGAAGCTCTCTCAAATCCCTCCCTCCCTCCCAACAGAAGGATGCTGGATTGCAGGAGGAGGGCAGTTTCAGCCTGCAGTCCACCAGGATTGCATTCAGATGACTTGGGTTGCAACTACCAGTACATGTACTACTAACACACCTAATTTTAGAATTATAATAAATTATATAGGAAAAAAAAAAGCCAGACTTACTTTTTCGGTGTGTGCAGTATCGAGTCCAGGTCAAGTATATCATCATCATCACTCTCCACTTCCTCCACCTTTCTCTTGCTACCAACCATGTTCGCTACACCCTCACCCACCATCCTCAGCAACAGGTTACCCATCTCTGTAAGCATCATTATCAACATCATCACAATCACCATCCTCAATACTACATTACCATCATCATTACACGCATACAATAATGGACAGAACTAAGGGCCAAAGAATCTCCCCTCCCTTCTACGTTTACTAACTAAAGAATTTCTGTCTTAAAAATTAAGGAGATCTCCTTAATACAGGCAATTAAATACACACACACACACACACACACACACACACACAAAATCATACTGGTACCAATTTATGAGGTGAATCACTATATTTTCCACATCCGTAACTAATGAACACCATGCCATGAAATCCTGGACAAGAAGAAGTTAACATTTATATTTTCCACCTATTAGTCATTTTTTTTTTCTTCATTTCTACCTGAACTGGTTCCAATAATATCTTCTTTAGCTGTAAATGTATTCTGACAATGTTCACCCTTTTTCCTCTAGTTATTTATTTATTTATTATGGTATTTATTTAATCCTTCACATCAGAGCCAAATTTATAGAGAGTGTGATTCCCTTTCATTTTTTCCTAATCTGCTTCCAGTAATGCTTCCTATAATGTAACACTGTACAATACTGTATTGTATTTGACAGATACATGTACTTACATCAATGGTTCCTTCTTTACCTAGATAGCCTATCACCAAAGGAATTCTTTTATTTTTCTGAATTATTTAGGAGACATTACTGATGTTCAAAGCAACATTTTTATTTAAAACACAGGAACTCACCTAGACTACCTGCATTTTATCTAACTATTGCCAGATGCCATTTTATTAAGGGATTAATAATTACATTGGGTCTGGTTAGTACTTGGATGGGTGACCGCCTGGGAACACCAGATGCTGTTGGCATAACGTTCTCCCTATGTGTGAAGTGGGGTTGGTGGAGGATTAGTGCCCCTCCCTGTAAAAACAATAACTCTAAGCCCTTGGCCACCCCGTTAGGGATACATGGCGTCTGGCAATGAATGAATGAATGAATTAATAATTTATGTTTTGCTCAGGGATGTAGGATTCACCTGGTTTACTCACCTGGTTGGCTACCCTACCACAATTAACAGTATGGCTCGGTAGGAATCTGCATTACAAGAAGTAGGGCAGCCCATACCTGCTGGCACGCCAGCCTCGTTTCCTATATACATCATCATCAGAATAGACTAGTGATTAGAGGCTGAGTTTTGTGCCATATGCACGGTAGTTGCACTACTTGAAGGACTTCGAATTAAGAGTCGTAGTTATTCTATATAGTCGAACAGGATGTGACCTAGTTGTGAGTGGAGGGACTTTTTAAATGATGCAACTGAGTCAGCACTAACAGCATCATCTGAAAGAGAGTTCCAGAGGTCTATACATCTGATGCTGAAAAACCTGCGTCTACACTCAACTGAAGTGCGGGACTTGGCCACCTTGAATCTATGGCCCCTGGTGTGAGTTAATGAAGGAAGAGAAAAGAGCTCAGGCGGTGCAATTGGGGACTGGCGATGGAAGATTTTCCAGCATTTAATGAGGTCAGCTCTGATCAGTCTCCCTTTTACAGAATACAGGCCCAGGTTTTTCAGACGGTCAGCATAGCTGAGTTCAGACAGGCCATTGATTTGCTTAGTCCATCTGCGCTGTACAGACTCCAGGAGCCTCTGATCTCCGTGGTAGCCTGAGTTCCATACAGTGGAGCCAAACTCCATGATGGGTCTGATGTGGGATTTGTATAAAGTCAACTGTCATTGTGTGATCTTTACTTAATCACTCTGAACAAGTGAGGTTAAGTTTAAATTAGATTAACTTAGGCTAGTTTCACAAACCTAACCTAAGCAGACCTAATGAGATCAGGTTTGTTATAAGCTAATTCAGACAGCAATACTCGGTCCACTAACATGCACCCTACTTCACCCAAACCAATCTCATCCTCATCGGTGAATATCTTACAGGGAGTCAGCATAGTATGACCAAAAAAAACTAAAATTAGCTTTTTGCACATTGGTAAGGCCTCCTAAATAAGTTCACAGCACAAAACACCAAGCCTATACCCTTATAACTTAAAAGAGAAGCTGCTCATTTAAAGATTAGCTACCCAAAGTGGGAGATTATGCATTCAGCTGCCAAATATTTACATAACGTACTAATTTTATTACAACTGTGGAGCCAGTGAAGAAAAATACTATTGACACACAAAACATTAACCCCAAACTTCTCTTTCTTCACGTAACTCACTTGCTGTATGCTCTTTTTCTCGTGGCCAAGGGCCTGAAATTCCACGGTGGAGGAGCTCTGTGTCCTTGCTCGTCCTCGTTAAATCTCAACAAGCACAAAATATTCCAGTAACACGAATGGGTAGGTTGAGGGTGGCATTCTTCACGCTACTCGTTCCGTCAATAGCTATATTCGGCTTTTTGCAATGGTCTTATTGTAATACACCGCTTCAGTCGACGTATTTATGGAATAGCTTGGCAATTAGAGACATTGATATATAATGAAAACTAGTTATATCAATCAGTATACTCTGCTGCAACATAAATAAAAACATAGTGACGAATCAATAAATATTTGAAGCTGTACCAGGGCTATTTACAAACACAAGCGTTCAAACTGTGGCGTTGGTTCTTATTTAAGCTCTTTTAATATTCGAGTCAACATTGTACTGCTTTTCCATGTATGGTAACATGATATATGTTGCATAATCATAATCGTAGAACAATAATTTAAGGCATACCTATTCGTTTCTTATTACTGGACCACGCCCCCTTTTAGTTCCGTTTCTAATCGACGCAAGGTGGTCTATAGTGGCTTAAACGCCCCAGGATTTTACAATAGTTTGATCGCTAAGAGACGATTGGAGGTTTATCGATGATGTAATGTCATCACCTTTTGCTGTATATGTACTCTGTATACCTTTACAACAATAAATATTTCAATCACTACAGGGATATAAGCCAGTCATCTGCCCTCAAAATTAGTCATAACAGTCTTGAAGGAATGTTGTGTTTTATAATGTGAATGTGACTGAAAGCGTTAGGAGAGTCTGGTCGTGCGAAGAGGGTGAAGAATGAGAAACTGACGAGAAGAGTGTATATGAGTGATGTGGAGGGAAGAGGGGGCAAACCAAGGATAAGACATAAGAATGGGGTGTAGAGAGAGAGAGGTGTGAGCTGGAGGGAGGTCAGCCTAATGCCGGGAACATATCTTATTTAGCTTTGACATTTTATACTGTTTTCCCCAGATTCACCAAATGCTTTTTTTTTGGGGGGGGGGAGGGGAGGGTTGAGGTTATACAGGTGGCAGACGCAGGAAAATGGCAGAGGCTGTCTTTTTTTTTTTTTTTTTTTAATACAAGGAAGAAGGAACCAAAGACCAGAAGCCAGGCAACAGTTGAGGGAGGGGGAGGGAGTGTGCCAGTGGACCCAGTGTGGATAAATCAGCAACGAAATAGTCCAGTCTGTAAAATTTGGTAAGATTTTTTGCACAGATGGGGGAGAAAAACTACTAGCCACGCATTCTTGATCTGGAGTGGCCGTCTTTCAAGGATGCCAACTTATTCTCTTGGCACTGGATCTAAGAGGCATTTCTCTCGTATTTACCACTACGTACAGCTGAACTTTACAGGTCACTATAAATCTGGTTCTTATTTTAGCCATGTTGTGGAGATTACAACAATATTTCTGACGATTACAGGAGTTATCTGTATCTATTAACAATCTAGCTAATCGTCAGTGTATTGTTTGTCTATCTATCTGTGTCTGTCTATGCTCTCTATCTATATCTATCTGTCTGTCTGTCTGTGTATGTCTCAATCTATCTGTCTGTCTACACATGTCTACCTGTATGTCTGTCCATCAATCCCCAGGCACCTTAACCCTAGCAGACTAACCTGTCTATTCGTAACAGCAAAATCAAAGAGTAAAGATTAAATTTTCCGTAATGTTAAGCGATAATACTGAAAAAGGCAGCCGAACATAACAGGCAGATAGATAGATAGATAGAAACATAGACAAATAGATTATGAAACATCTATCCCTACCCTAGAGAAAGACTATATCTGTCCACTATTTTCAGCGATAATTAAGTTGAAAAGTATGTTCATGATGATTATGATGATGATGATGATGATGATGATGATGATGGTGGTGGTGGTGGTGCTGGTGCTGGTGGTGGGGGTGTTGGTGATGATGATGACTGATGATAATGATGATGATGATGATGATGAGCTTTAAGTTTTACGACATTCGCTTCCTTTTAGGCAAGAATTTGTAACTTCATTTGTAGTTGTGGCCTATGAAGCAACTGTGTCCATCATCTGTATCTCAAAAGTGGAAAAAAAGTACAAATTTGTTGATGATGCTCCCGTACCAAGAGGTGAGGGGGCAGGGTAGGGGTAGGGGTAGGGGTAGGGGTAGGGGTAGGGGTACGGTTAGGGGTAGAGGTAGGGGAAGGGGGTGAGGAGGGGTAAAAAAGAAAAGGAAAAATGCATATATGTTACTGATGCCCCCTTGCCAAGAGATGAGAGGTCAAGGTAGGGGTAGGGGGTAGGGGTGGGGTGGGTAGGGGTAGGGCGAGGGGAGTAGAAGAGTAGGGGTAGGGGTGGGGGATGGGTAGGGGTGGGGGTAGGGGATGAGGAGGGGTAAAAAAAAAGTGAAGAAAGTGCAAATTTGTTACTGAGGCCACCGTGACACGAGGTGAGGGGTCAGAGTAAGGATAGGGTGGGGATAGGGGAGGGGTAAGGGGGAGGGGGCAGGGAAGGGTAAGGGAGTGGGGGTAGGGGGAGGGGTAAGGGAGGGGGGCAGGGAAGGGTAAGGGAGTGGGGGTAGGGGAGGGGTAAGGGACTGGGGGCAGGGGAAGGGGGTGGGGAGAGGTAAAAAAAAAGAAAAGAAAAAAGTACAAAATAAGGTGTTGCTGATGCCCCATGCAAGAGGTGAGGGGTCAGGGTGGGGGTGGGGGTAGGGGAGGGGTAAGGGGGTGGGGGTGATGGGTAGGGGGTGGGGGTGGAGGTGGGGGTAAGGGGGTAGGGTAATAAACTGGCTGGGGCAACTTTCACTGTCTGTGTTGGGGTCGCCATCTTGCTTGCCATTTTCACATCACTAATTTTATCCCCATCTCTTTAGTAGTCTCCGCAGCACCTCTTCCTAAGCGATTTATTTTGTATTTTGAGATGGAGGGATGGAGAAGAGAGATATATGAGAGAGTGGGGTGTATGTTGGGGGGAGGACAGCGAAATGGCAGGGGACATGGCGACATGGAGGCGATTTGTTTAATTCTGGTCACCCCTTCTGGGATTAAGGCGTCTGGCTATAGATAGATAGATAGATAGACAGATAAATAAATAGATAGACGATCGGCATCAAAAGTCGTTCTTCATCTACAGTTTTCCTTTCTATGGATTTCGAAAATGTGTTTTGGGAATGAGAGGCAGGGACCCCGGGACTCTGATAACGCCTTTTTCCCATTGATCTTGTTAGTATCGTTTGCTGTGGAGAGAGAGAGAGAGAGAGAGAGAGAGAGAGAGAGAGAGAGAGAGAGAGAGAGAGAGAGAGAGAGAGAGAGAGAGAGAGAGAGAGAGCGAGAGAGAGAGAGAGAAGCAGGCCAGGTGACACTACATTTGATGCCGACTGTACAAATACTCCGTCAACACAGCAGGTACAAAAGTGAATACAGAAGGGCCTGTCTTGTGCAATGGCTCAGGCAGTACTTGTAAAAACTGGACACAGGCAAGACAGCCATATGCCAGCCCCTCCAAGACAGGCTGGGAAGGGATTTGTGGTGGGTAATGATAGATAGACAGATAGATAGATGGATAAGTAGGTAGGTAGGTAGATAGACACTAAATAGATATATAGGCAGACAGAAACGTACATGCATACATATATTCATACTTGCTTGCATGCATACATACACACATACATGCACATTTACATACATACATACATACTTACGTAAGTAGGAAGGCAGATAGATGCTAGATAGATATACAGACAGACAGACGGACAGACAGATAGCTAGACAAATAGATGGATAGATAGACAAACAAACAGATAGACAGACAGATAGATATAGATATAACTACATATACATATATACATGCATGCATACATCTCTCTCTCTCTCTCTCTCTCTCTCTCTCTCTCTCTCACCACAGACCCCATTTATCCCCATTTCCTTTCCATTGTCGTTCTGAACCCAGTGGACTGCAGGCTGAAGTTGCCTCTCTCCTGCAATCTACCATTCTCCTTTTGGGCGATAGGGAGGGAGTTGAGGGACGTTAGTATAACCGGGCAGTAGAGCCACTAATATAACTGTGCCACCACGTGAAGGCGCTCCTCTCCATGCACATCCCCTAACGCCGGCCAAGCTGTGAATTATCCCTCACGTTTGATAGGTAATAGTGAGGAACGAAATGGTGACCATATTAGGAGTGACGGTATGGGTTGGGAAATACAAGAAAAAATATGATATCAGAGAGAGAGAGAGAGAGAGAGAGAGAGAGAGAGAGAGAGAGAGAGAGAGAGAGAGAGAGAGAGAGACCCAAGAAATAAGCAAAATTAATACATAATGAAAAGAAAGTGTTAAAACAATATGATGAGCCCTAAGTGGTAAGAATGAATCTCCTTGGTTACTAGTCAAATCATTCCTCCAGTCTGACTACACTTGGTCATCAACTGAGCGGAAAGGAGTTAGGGATCTTTGCCAAGTGAAAATGAACGGAATATAGATAAGGATAATACTTGGATACCTTTCTGTTTGGCGTTGAGGTTGCCAGGGGTAATGGAGAGAGTGATGGCTGGGATTTTCTTACTAGTTTTTTCGTTACATTGGACGTAGAACAATCAGTAAATCATCATCATCATTATCATCATCATTATTATCATTATTATTATTATTATCATCATCATTCATCATCATCATCATCAGCAGCAGCAGCAGCATTTTTATCAACATTATCACCATCATTGTCATTATCGTCGTCAATTATCATTTTCACAGTCATCATCACGACTGGTCACACACACACACACACACACACACACACACACGGTACAGAACTAGGCCACTCATTACTTGGATATTGTGGTTGTATAAACTTCAGTGAACCATTAGTTATATGGCACGAACGAATCTCCTTCGTTTTTGGTCAAATTTACCCTCGAATCTGACGACACCTGAGCTGAATGGGGTAAGGGGTCTCTGTCAGTTTAGAGTAACAGTAGTAGTAATAGTAGTAGTAGTTGTTGTTGTTGTTATTGTTGTTGTTATTAAGATAAAAAGTAGGGAAAGAGGGGAAAAGAGAGAGAGAGAGAGAGGTGAATGAAGAGAGTAGAAACTGGAGAAAGGAAGAATATGTGAAAGGAGAAAGCTCAAGGAATGAATGAAAGAATGATGATTATAGCGAGAAATGTAAGATTACGGAGAGAAAAGTGGATAATGAAAGAGATGAATAGAGATGAATGTTGGAGAAAATCGCATATTATGAAAGTCGAAAAAAGAGTGAGAAATGAGAGGGAGGGAAAATTAGGAAATGTTAGAGAAAAGAGAAAGGTTTTGAGAAAGCTGAAGAGAGAGTGAGGAAGTACGGTAGATGAGAATAAAAGTTGAAGCGAAAGAGAGAAAAGAAAATAGAATAGGATTGGAAGGAAAACTAGTTGGAAAAAAGGACATGGTAGGAAAATAAGGGAAAATAGGAGAAAAATAGAAAGAAAAGGAATAGGACGGAAAACGAAAAGACAAAGTATAAATAAATAGGATGCGAAGGAGAACACTAGTAGCAAGACATGGAAGGGAGATAGAATATAAGGCAAAAATAGAGAAATAGGAGATAGAAGAGAAAAGAGAAAATAAATTAGGAATGGATGGTAGGGAAAACTTTTAGTTGTCAGAGGCGGCTGGAGATGGCGTTGGCAGCGGTGACGTCACGTGGTCGGCTGGTCACTGAACCGGCCGTCAGTGTGCGAGTGACAGTGCAGGGGGGAGGGTGTAGATCTTGTGACGTAGCGATATATTTGTTGATTTACCCTTGGATCCTGGGCCACAGGGATGCTCTAGCCCCTGGGACATGTAGAGCGGCTAAGGACGACCCCGTCAGATAGAGGTAAGGCCATCATGTTGGATAAATTAGCGGAAATCAAACTTGCTAATACACCTGCTGTGGTCACTGAGGGTCGCGGTCGCCCTCAAACCCGCCTTATTTCCCCACCAAAAACCTCCCATCCGCCTCCAAACCCATCCACCTGGCCTCGAAATTCAATACGTATCTTCCAAATCCACAAAATTCCCCAAGAATCCCTCCAGAATTCGAAAAACGCGAGAAATAAGGAGTTTGCGGTGTTCAAGTGAAAACAGTTGCCTAGTTGAGATTCCTACCCTTCCTGCTCTTCAACCCTCCCAATCAACCCCCTAAACCCCCTCCCACTCGCCCCCAAAGCCCCACCATCAGGCTTCCAAAACCCCTCCATCTCTCCCAACCCAGCAGTTTCTCTAACAAAGTCCCATTAAGTCCTTAAATATCTTTAATCTTAACAATTCGTCAGATCGAGTGAAAATGCCTGTTGATTCCAGTCTTTCGCCCTCAACCCTCCCACTTAACCCATTCATTAAAACCCTTCCATCCGCTCCTTAAAACCCCTCCATCTCTCCCAGTCATGTAGTTTCCCTAAAAATTCCCTTAAAAAATCTCAATGTCCCTATAATTTAAGTTTGACAAGTTCGGTTGAAAATACCAGTTGGTGTTCCTACAACACCTTTCCTGTTATACCTTTCCTCCTCAACCCTCCCACTCAACCCCACAAAACTCCTCCGTGTTGCCCCCTAACCCCCCCCCCCATCTCTCCCAGTTCTATAATTCCTCTAAAAATCCACTTAAAACTAAAATTATATCCCCAAAATTAGTTTTGTCAGCTAGAATGCAAATACTGAGATTCCCGTTCCGTTTACCTACCCTTCCTCGTCAACCCCTCCAAAAATACCCTCCCACCGGCCCATAACCCCTCCACCTGTCCCCTAAAATGCCCCCAAACATGAGTATGGCGATTATGATAGGTATTAGTCACGAAGAAGTGCCGAAAAAATGTGACGTTAGAGCCACGGCATTATGTTTTTTTGTCACTGAACTACATGAAATAAGCTGCCGGTACGAAAGAAAGTTTGGGTCATGTTACAGTGAAAGGAGTATAGTCACGAAAAGATAAAATAAAATAGTCATATTTTTGTTATTCTGCCTTTGAGCTACGTGATGTGAGCTGCACTAGGAAGAAAATCTGAGCCAGGTTAAGGTGAAAAGACTAGGTATCGTTCTTGCTCCCAACCCCCTGCATCCCTTCCCCCCCCACCTACATCCTTTCCAAGTCCTTCATTCAGTAATCGCTCAGAAATCTCCCCAAATGGCAGAAGTGTGGGAAATACGAAAAGGAAAAATATGGGAGAGAGAGAGAGAGAGAAGAAATATGCTAAATTAAGGCTGGAGGCCTTTATCATTATTTTTCTGTGCCTGCCCTCCTCTCTTCCTATTTCTCCCATCTTTCTTGTCACTTCTTATTGCTTTTCTTTCCTTTACAGGTGACTTTACATTGAGTGACAAGCCAAATGGTTTCCTGTAAGCCAAGAAACCATTTACAACGATGGGTGGTGACCATATAACCAAACCATACGTGCTCCCTACGTGTCAACAAGTGGGTTGGTGGAGGGTTAGTGCCCCTCCCCGTAAAACAAATAACTCAAAGACAAATGGCCATCCCTTACGGGATTATGGCGTCACGTAATAGATAGATGGATAGAAGGTGATGATGATAGTGAATGATTGATGGTGAAAGTGATTGGTGATGATGATTGATGACTGTGATGAGTGGTGCAGATGGTGGTGATGTGAGATTGAGAGGCAGTTGATGGTGATAGTGATTGGTGATGATGATTGATGATCGTGATGACTGATGAGTGGTGGAGGTGGTGGTGATGTGAGAATGAGAGGCAGGAGTGAAAAAGGCTAACCATACTCTTTTCCTCCCCAACCCTCGCAGTAAACTCCCTAAAATCACTCCCTTAACCCCTCTAGCCACTCCCTAAATCCCTCTAGCCGCTCCCTATCCCCTCCACAAACTTCCAAAAATCCCTGAGTCTTTCCCAGTCCCGTAGTTTACCGCAGGATGTTGGGAATCGTCTAGAAAGTAGTAAAATAAATGAATGATGACACTCGTATTTTCTTCGTTTGACGTTCACTAGCAACAGCGATGAATTATTTGATGTGTTAGTGTGATAAGTGATGATACATAGGAATTTGTGTGTTAAGGGTGTGATGTGTAAATACCACTGTGTGTGTGTGTGTGTGTGTGTGTGTGTGTGTGTGTGATGTGTAAATACCAGTGTGTGTGTGTTGTGTGTGTGTGTGTGTGTGTGTGATGTGTAAATACCACTGTGTGTGTGTGTGTGTGTGTGTGTGTGTGTGTGTGTGTGATGTGTAAATACCAGTGTGTGTGTGTGTGTGTGTGTGTGTATGTGATGTGATGTGTAAATACCAGCGGGTGTGGTAGTGTGGTGTGATATGATATGTTGGTGATTTGTGTGTGTGTGTGTGATGTGATGTGTAAATACCAGCGGGTGTGTTAGTGTGGTGTGATATGTTGGTGATGTGTGTGTGTGTGTGTGTGTGTGTGTGTGTGTGTGTGTGTGTGATGTGATGTGTAAATACCAGCGGGTGTGTTAGTGTGGTGTGATATGTTGGTGATTTGTGTGTGTGTGTGTGTGTGTGTGTGATGTGATGTGTAAATACCAGCGGGTGTGTTAGTGTGGTGTGATATGTTGGTGATTTGTGTATGTGTGTGTGTGTGTGTGTGTGTGTGTGTGTGTGTGTGTGTGTGGTGTGATATGTTGGTGATTTGTGTATGTGTGTGTGTGTGTGTGTGTGTGTGTGTGTGCTGTAATGTGATGCGACTTATTATTAACCTTACCTAAATTTCCCATTCCTCCGTCTTGAATGCCCAGGAGTAGCGGATTAGCGATAGAATGATGCTAGTCACGAAGAAGTGCTATGGAGAAGACGTAAGACATAGCACAGACTTAATGTGCCACAGCGCTCTGGAAAATAAGCTACAGAAGGATGAAAATCTGGCTCAGTTTATGGGGAAAGAACTACAGTCATGAAAAAGTGCGGTGAAAAGAATGTGGAGCCATAGTATTGTCTGTCACTGAGTTACCAGAAAAAAAAGCAGCAAAATAATGGACCAATTTTAGGTGAAAGAACTATAGGCTTGAGAAATCAGTTTGGAAAAAATGTGGAGTCATAGCATTGTTTTTCTGCCACTGAGCTACCTGATATAAGCTGCAAAAAGAGGAAAATCTGAGCCAAGTTAAGGTGAAAGAACTTTAGCATGATTCATGTGACTCCCTTTCAGCTAAATACTCATATACCTAATAGTCTGGAGTTACGGCAGCTGGAAAAGAGTTGTTCCTACCCTGAGAAAGTTAGTATGGTAGGTTTAGTAATTCTTCCTAACTACATTTAGACTGATGCTACATGGTATAGTACTTTCACCTTTATCTGGCCCAAATTTGTGTCCATTTGAAGCTTATTTCATGTAGTTCAGTGGCAGAAAAGGATAATGCCACGGTTCTTCATCTCTTCCATGGCACGTCTTCGTGACTAGCATCATATTCTAGTGTTACTGGATTGTTACAGCTCAGCATTCAAGACGGAGATGCAGTTTTAGGTCAAGTTAAAGAGAGAATATTGACACTTGAATAAACTAATGACGTATCGGTACCGGTATGCTTTCTTTTTAAGTTGGTTTTACTGGTGCTGAACTGTTGCCAAAATTTTCGACAGCGTTATCAGAATTTAAAATACCTGGAGTAACTGTGCTTTTTATGCTGACTTCCTTTACAGTGTACGAGAGAGAGAGAGAGAGAGAGAGAGAGAGAGAGAGAGGGAGAGCGGAGAGAGAGAGGGAGAGAGATGGGGATGAATGGGGTCGGAATTTCAGGGTGATGGAAACAAACACACACACACACACACACACACACACACACACACACACACACACACACACACACAGAGAGAGAGAGAGAGAGAGAGAGAGAGAGAGAGAGAGGGGAAACCTTTCAGTAACATGGGGGAGACACCAGACACTTGGCTTGTTTCTTCCTTTTCTTGTTTCCCTTCCTTATTTATTTATTTTACTGAGTTATATCCATCAGTTTATTTGTGGTCTCTGCATTAACATAAGGAAGTGAAGCTTGGACACAGGTGGAAGGAAACGAGTCAGGAGTAAGAACAGTGGAGATGAGTGTTTTGAGAGGAGCATGTGAAGTTACTGGGTGGAGAGACAGACAGACTAATGAGGAAGGAAAGAGTGTTGTGGTGTCGCCGTGTAACATATCTAGTCAAGACTGGAAATGAAGTCTGGACATAGCTGGAAGAAGTCAAGAGGAGCATGTGTAGTTACTGCGTGGAGAGCCAGACAGACAGACGAATGAGGAAGTGAAGGAGTGTTGTGGATGTGCAAGAAGCGTTAGAAGTATCTTGAGGTGGGTTAGTCATGTGGAGAGAATGGGGGAATGAAAGATTGATTAGGAAGTCCGGAGTGAGGACTGTGGAAAAAAGTATTTGGGGGGGGGGGCAAATGCAGCAACGAGGAGAAGCAGACAGACAATGAGGAAGTGAACAAGTGTTGTGTTATGTGGATGAGCTGGAAAGCGTTCCGAGAAACACTTTGACATTGTTCGACCATATGGAGAGAGTGGACAACGAGAGATTGATTAGGAAGTCAAAAGTGATAGCTTTTTTTTTGTAATAGGTTCTGAGTAGACTGATCTCTAACCTGGTCTAAAATTACCAACTTTCCATCTTGAATGCTAAGTTGTAACAAGGGATTAACACTGATATTTCTTGTTACAGTTCTTTATCTTAATGTACCGTACTTTATCAACTTATTTCACTTAGCTTAGCGGCAGTACAGTAACTACAGCTCTGCGTCGTCTCCACAGCACTTCTTCATGACTAGCATCATGTTCAAGCGGTATTCTAATGTTATATCTCAGTGCTCAAAGTGGAGAGATGGCAATTTTAGGGCAAGTTAGAGTAAAGCATATAGTCACGAAGAAGTGCTACAGAAAAGATATACTGTAGAGCCGTAGCTTTGTCTAACACTGAACTACATGGGACAGGGAACAGGAGGATGAAAATCTGGCCAAGTTAAGGTGACAGGAGTATGTGTTTCCTTATAATGTTATCCAGTTTCTTGATAATAACCTGTGACTCTGGGTAATAGCTTGCCTCTTTTGTAATAACGCCCTTGATATTTTGTCTAGTTTCCCTGTGTGTGTGTGTGTGTGTGTGTGTGTGTGAGAGAGAGAGAGAGAGAGAGAGTGAGAGAGAGAGTTTTTCTTGGTACCAGCATTTAGGTGTACACTTTCCTCTAATGGGTTAAGTCTATTTACTGGGGGAAATACTATCCCCCTCTCTCTCTCTCTCTCTCTCTCTCTCTCTCTCTCTCTCTCTCTCACTCACACACACACACACACACACACACACACACACACACACACACACACACACACACACACACACATTCTAATTACGATAAATCGATCTGTTTCCTTTTTACGTAGCTTTACCCCACATCCCCCCCCCTCTCTCTCTCTCTCTCTCTCTGGGAATGGCTTTAGGGTATTATGTTAAGCCGATTTACTGAGAAGGAATATAAGCTAACAGGAATATCTACTGTATACGTGCGGTAATTGTACTACCTATGGAGATTAGTTTCTCTCTCTCTCTCTCTCCTAAAAATTATACCTGAACCAAAAAATACACGAAATGACTTAACAGTAGGATGAGGAGCCATCTTTGTTTACCTGTGACGTCATGTAGTTCCGCATCATGCTGTCTCTCTCTCTCTCTCTCTCTCTCTCTCTCTCTGTATGTTTATATCTATCTCTGTATCTATCTGTTGAAATGCAGGATAGCCTACTTCGTCTGTCAGAATTATTTTCAACATAGTTTTTCTTCCATCATTCCGCTTCTTTATATTTGTTTTCCATGTATCCTTATCTATCTGTCTATCTATCTGTATCTATCTATCTATCCACTTTATTACTTCCACGAGCATCTTTTTCTTCTCTCTCATATATCTTTAATTTCCTAACGAGGTCAAGGTCACTGGGTTGGAAAGGTCAGAGTTCATCCGCGTGTCGTGCGCTGGCTGGCCTTTTGAGAGTATGTGTGTGTGTGTGTGTGTGTGTGTGTGTGTGTGTGAGAGAGAGAGAGAGAGAGAGAGAGAGAGGGACCAGTTTTAAAGGTTTTTGTTTCACATTCTTTTCCGCTGTTTCACTCTCTCTCTGTCTCTCTGTCTCTCTCTCTCTCTCTCTCTCTCTCTCTCTCTGGTGTTATTAATGGTACCAAGGGAAAGTTTTTGTGGTAATTTTTGTATACCGGTAATTGTTATTTGCCATTATTTTATTACGGTATTATTGTTTGATTATACAGGTATGTTATTTCCACGAATTATAATAATTATGGTAAATTATTATTATGATTATCTTCCGGTCGTACAGTAGGCGTGCAAAGTGTCTGGGTGGTTAATAATAATAATAATAACAGCGATACTACTGCTGCTACTACTATTACTACTGCTACTATTGCAAGTACTGTGCTACTATTACCAGCACCACCATTATTATTATTATTATTATTATTACCGGCATTTTATCATCATCATCATCATCATTGCCACCACCACCACCACCTCTACAGTATTATTACAGTATATGTCTACCTCAAATTAGTAACTTGATGACGTCACAGCCTGGCATGCAAACAAAGGCGGCCATGTTGATTGTTTTGGTCCATTTCGGCGCGTTTGCATGTTCGGTTTAGTCTCTGGATTAGGCTTCGGCAAATTCAATATCTCGTATCGTATTAGTGGCATATTTTTGTCTATACCCTGGGGAATTTTGCTTAATATAGTTCTTTCACCTTAACTTGGCCTAGATAGTCGTTTCTCTTGCGAGTTCCAATGCACTTCTCCAGTTTAATATTTCTCTCTCTCTCTCTCTCTCTCTCTCTCTCTCTCTCTCTCTCTCTCTCTCTGCCCCTTCAGGAAAGTAGGGTCCCGGGAGACATGAGGCTAGGGTGACCCTCCTCACTGGTCCCTGAATAACGTTATGATGTGATTATTAAACCCCAACCACCCCTCGAATGTAAACCTTTACAGGCCCCATCTAGTTGGAATGCCGTAAACCCACTAGGCCACCAGACGTCATTTGGTAAGCCTGTATGGTTACCACCCAGCGTAGTATATCCAAATCGCGAACGACAGTTAGGATAAAGAAAATAGGAACCAGCAGTAACCAAAATAAACTATACTCATTTTACACAGAGTTGGTCTAAAACTGCCATCTCTCCATCTTGAGCAAGAGATAAACACTAGAATATGATGCTGATCATGAAGAAGTGCAGTGGAAAGGTTGTAGAGCTGTAGTATCATCTTCTTCCGGCACTGATCTACGTGAAATAAGCTGCAAAAGGCCAAATAAATCAAGACCAAGTTTAAATAAAAGGAAGTAATCAAGTTTGAGTTAGGATGAAGTGTTATATGAAGTGTATAGAATGTGTATAATGATGTCACGGTTGAGAACGAGTCAGGTGATGTATCCAGGTGATGTCAGGGCTTCAGAATGTGTAGATGACGTACACACACACACACACACACACACACACACACACACACACACACACACACACACACACACACTTCAGAGCGGGTCAGGTGATGTATTCTTGTGATGTCAGGCCTCCAGGTATGTGTAGGTGTCGTAGCGTACATGTGCTTAACACCGACACTGACATCATGTACGGTGGTTATCATTTTTTATCGAGTTTATTCCTTGTTTTTGTTCACCTCTGTAGTGTTTTAGTGGAGAGAGAGAGAGAGAGAGAGAGAGAGAGAGAGAGAGAGAGAGAGAGAGAGAGAGAGAGGATATAGAAGGGAGAGGTAAGGAAGGGACCGGAAAGATACGATAGAGGAAGTGGTAGAATAAATTGAAGGCATGGGGGAAGGGGTGAGAGAGAGAGAGAGAGAGAGAGAGAGAGAGAGAGAGAGAGAGAGAGAGAGTCCTCGAGTTGGGACAAGTTGGAATAATCGATTTTGTCATTATTACAGCTAGCATTGCCCCCTTCACTACTAGGTATTTCCCCTGGCTTAATATTTTCATCTAACGGGACCGGGCCACACAAAATGAATACTGTCACGGCTGTTGTGAGGTAGGAATGAATCTCCTTGGTTACTAGTCAGATTTATCCTCTATTCTGACTACGCCTGGCCACCAACTGAGCTGAAAGGGGTTAGGGATCTTTGTCAGGTGATTTTAGACCAGTTAGGCTATACGGTAGGAGGGATGAAAGGAAAACGTGGTCATCATCATCATCATCATCATCATCATTGTCGTTGTCTTCATCGTCGTCATCTTCATCATCACTGTCGTCGTCGTCGTCTTCATCGTCGTCATCATCATCATCATCATCATCATCATCGCCATATCTTCCTTTTTGCCAATGATAAACGGGATAAACAGGCTCCGGAAATATGCCACGGGAAATAGAAAATAGATGTATGAATAGTGGCCATTGAATTGTGTGATACAGTAGCTTACATCCCGCCAGTCTGCAGTCACACCTTATTTGTATTTGTGGTACCTGTATTGTTATTATTATTATTATTATTACCCCTGCTGTTTTGTAAGGTAGGGGAGCATATTATTATTATTACTTTTTAAATAAATCACCGTATATATTATAATTTCCCTGCCTCCTCCTCCTCCTCCTCCTCCTCCTCCTTATCATCATCATCATCATCATCATCATCAGTATTATCATTATTATTGTTTAAGTACTGGTATTATTTTATTTCACGTCTTTCGCTTTATCATCACACCACACCACACCACATCTAATCCACTGCGCGTGTTAGCCTAGTCGTGTGTGTTAGTTCAGAGGGCACAGACTTTCGCCAGCAGCTCAGCATAATTAGTCCGCTTTCCCCCTCTCATTTGGCGCCTAATTGTTCCGCCGACAAAGTTCTGCCGTTCACAGCATCGCCGGTGGAACGAGGAACGGAGGAACGGCGAAACGGTAGTGATAAAAACGGCTAAACGATACTGGTAAAACGGCAGCGGTTGAATAGCTGAACAGAAGAACGGTTGAATGGTAAGGAAAGAACGGCTGAACGGCGAAGTAGGAACGACTCAGCAGAACGGAAGGTGACCGAACGGCAACGGAAGAATGGCTAGATAATGGAGAAAAGGCTGAACGGCATTGGAAAAACGGTAACGGAAGAGGGGATGAACGGTTAACGGAAGGACGAATAGTCGGTAAACGAAAGAACAGGTGAACGGCAGCGGAAAAACAGCTGAACGGCAACAGAAAGCGTGCATGGGTGCGGGTGCCAGGTACTTCCTGTTAGGGAGGAGGGAGGGAGGGATTATATATGTGGATAATATTTACTTGTACAAATAACGGCATTCGGATGTAAAGATATTTAGTAGAATGTATGCGGATATATGAGAGAGGGGTTGTAGGTTGTAGGTTGGGGGGAGGGCAGCGAAATGGCATGGGACAGGACGACATGGAGGCGATTTGTTTGTGGCCACCTCTTCGGGTCTAACGCGCCTGGCAATAGATAGATAGATAGATAGATAGATAGATGTAATGAAATGTAGCAGAATGTTTGTGGATATAGGTATGGCAGGTGTGACGGGGTGGGGTATTGTGCCTCACTTCCGGTTTTTTTGCGGTGGTGGTGTGTATGTGCGACGTATTTCCGTGATGGCAGCGACAGTGACGCGTGTACAGCCAACACAAAATAATGGCACACTTACCGCACGTATAATTCACAAACATAACGAAGCATTGTGATGTATGGAGTGCCCGTGATGAGAAATGCATATATTGTCCTTGGTAATTATTACGACTCAGAATCACATGAATCGTCACGTTGGCTGATGTATCGTTTGAGGCAATGTGTTAATAGATCAAGTGTGTCTGCCAAACTTGTTCATTTTCACAGCCATCCGTCATCAGGTGTGCGATACTGTTTTGGTTGACTGTACAATGAAAGACACAACTATCTTCCCAGGTCCGTCCAAACTTAATTTACACCTGGCGAAATACAATGAAACCCCAATCTCTACTAGTGCGTGTTGCAAATGGTTCGATTCTTCCGCTATATATTCGTCAGACTTTGGGAAGATAGTTGTGTCTCTCATTGTACCTGTAACCCAAGACCACCGCCATGCACACGTTGTCATGGTGGTATGGTGTGTTCACTTTAACTTTTTTTTTTTTTAATATAAGGAAGAAGGAACCAAAGGCCAGAAGCCCGTAAGATTGTTCCCTCCAAGAAAAAAAAAAAAAAAACTGCCTGATTCACCCTCTTCATTTTGATACCGATGTGCGTAGATGACCAAGATTGTGATTTCAACGCTGACGCTCAGTTGACATACACATCCTTGACCGTGAATAGTGAGGTGGGATAAATCGCTAAGGAAGAGGTGCTAGGAGATTTCTAGATACTCGTAGAATATATAACCTAAAGGATGGTTTGTGCAGAATAAATCACAAAGGGAGAGGGGCTACAAGATTTCCAGATCCCCTTTAAAAATATGACCTTAAGGATGGTTTGTACATTGTCCGTAATAAATTGCAGAGGGAAAGGTGTTAGGGACTCTAGTTCAGATCAAAATGTCTGTCGCCGTGAAACCTGTGCTGTTGCCGCATCTCCTTTCAATCAACCTGAAACCTTTTTTTTTCTTTTGATCACCTGAGCTTTTTTTTTTTTTAATTTATTTTCTATTCGTGACCTTGACTGATAACGTATTCCCATTGTTTGTTGTGTATGTATTCGTCATCATCATCATCATCATCATCATTATTATCATCCAGATTTAGTTGCATTTACGGTATTCGTCATTCGTGCTAATCCACCTCATCCCTCTACCTCCCCCTTGGTCTTCTCCTCCCCCTCATCCTTGCATAGGCCTACGCTCCTAGTCAGTTTCTCATTCTCTCCACTTGTCCAAACCATCACAGGGTACTAACACTTTCCAGCACATCCACATCAACATGACAACGCTCCTTCGCTGCCTCATTTGTCTGCCTCTACTCGTAAACAACGCTCCTTCGCTGCCTCATTTGCCTGCCTCTACTCGTAAACAACGCTCCTTCGCTGCCTCATTTGCCTGCCTCTCCTCGTAAACAACGCTCCTTCGCTGCCTCATTTGCCTGCCTCTCCTCGTAAACAACGCTCCTTCGCTGCCTCATTTGTCTGCCTCTCCTCGTAAACAACGCTCCTTCGCTGCCTCATTTGCCTGCCTCTCCTCGTAAACAACGCTCCTTCGCTGCCTCATTTGTCTGCCTCTCCTCGTAAACAACGCTCCTTCGCTGCCTCATTTCTCTGCCTTTCCTCGTACCTCCACATGCTCCTATCTGTAACTTATATCCACTCATCTCAGTCTTGAATTGTCCTTCCTGTCTAATATATTACCGTACTGCTCCTGTATATGCCATAAGATCATCATCATCATCGTCAACATCATCACTTTTTCCCACCTAAGGATGGGATGAGGTAGAGTCGAATCACATCATAATCATCATCATCATCATCATCAGCAGCAGCAGCAGCAGCAGCATTATCCAGACCTCATTTTCCACGTAAGGATGGGGTGAGGTAAGGTTGAAGCATCGTGATCATGATCATCATTATCCAGACCCCTTTTTCCCACCTAAGGATGGGATGAGGAAGGGTCGAATCATCATCATCATCATCATCATCATCATCATGTGGGTCACCTTTGAGTTGATCCGGTCAGACTCACCCACCCAGTCAACAGGTGGGCCCTGAACATTATTTTTACCCCTTTAGGCGTGACTTTATTAGCCATTTATTTATTTACCATTATTTTTTTTTTATCTAAAGTCGTGAGTTTCCAGTATTTACATTGGATTAGATTGCTTATTGATTATTCTTGTGCCTTATAAAATGGGAAGTGATTATGAGAGAGGGGGTGTAAGTTCGGGGGAGGGCAGCGAAATGCTAGGGGACAGGGCGACATGGAGGTGACTTGTGTGTGGCCACCCCTTCCGGAATTAAGGTGTCTGGCTATAGATAGATAAATAAAATGCTTCTAGCCAAAATCACTCACCCTTGGAACAGATGGACCTTCGATGTGCCTCCATAAACACCATTATTTTTTACCCCTGTGCGTGACTTAGCTGTGTTTATCCTGGGCTGAACTGTGTATCATTTATTTATGGCTGTGACCCGTAAAAGAGACGTGACTAAATAGCCAGTGATAATCTGTCTGGAAGTATATGAATAGACGAAAACAATGGCTTTCCAGACTGAAGCGATGATTTTACTTCCTCATTTACTAGCTCCATTTTTTCACCTTTGCGTGGAACTTATTATTTTTTTTTTTATTAAGTCCAGAGGGAGTTAAAGGGATATAATGTATATATAATGCATTTCAGTCATAAAGGAGGAATTGCATAGCTGCGATTTTGCGAGTGGTAATAGGGAAGGATTGGGCGAGTTGATATCGTAAGTTGAAATTGTTTAGGTGTGATTTTGTGGGTGGAAATAGAGTTGAAAATTGTTTAGGTGCGATTTTTTTCTTTGGGGGGGGGAGAATAGGGTAGGATTGGCGGTTAAATAGGTGAGAGGAATTGGTTAAGAAATGTTTAGACACGGGTGAAAATAATTGAATCGTTGACTAAAACGTCGACTTCCTTAAACTTCATTATTTTTTCCTCTTACATCGTGACTTTCTTTATCGTGTATTAAATCCATTATTGATTACTCTTGTCTCTGGACCCTAATCTCATCCCATCCTTCTGTGGGAAAAGTTGTATGAATGCTGCTGCTGTTGATGATGGTTATGATGATGATGACGATGATGATGATGATGACTCGACCTTACCTCATCCTATCCTCAGGTGGGAAAAGAGGTCTATATGATGATGGTAATATGGCACGTAAAGGAGCAGTAATTAAATAGACGAGAAGGGCACAAATGAGTGAGGTGAATGTGAATTAGTTACCTGAGAGGAGCATGTGGAGTTCCGTGGAGAGGCAGACAAATGAGGAAGCGAAGGATCGTTGTTATGTTGGTGTGCATGTGCTGGAAAGTGTTGGTACTCTGAGATGGTTTAGCCATGTGGAGAGAATGGAGAATGAGAGACTGATGAGGAGTGTATGTATAGAGGGAGGGAAAGACTGGGGTGATGGAGGGATGGGATGGGGAGGTATATAAGTAATAATGTGAGTGAGGCAGGGCAAACAGATGACGAATGACAAGGTGACATAATCCGTGGCCAGCCCCTTCGGGATTAAAGCATCTAGCTTTAGATAGATAGACTAGATAGATAAAGACTGAATAAATAAACAGACTTGGTCATCAGCTAAGCTGAAAGGGGTTAGGAATCTTTGTCAGGTTAGAGTAAATGCTGGAGAGAAATGCGATAGGAAAGTGGACAAACATTTAGCCTCGACAGCTGTATAAATGCCGTTATTCTTTCCTTGATACATGGCGTGCGTTTGGTTATCCTGTGTTAATTGATTTACATGTTATTCTTATCTGTGTATAAGTGGAAATTAGTAGTGATTATGTTGGAGATAAAATACGGTATCTTGAAGCACCCCGAGTTCCGGAAGAAGTCTAGAAGCTTCCATGATTTTTTTTTTCTTTTTATCGACGCCTTTTCTGAGTTTATCCATAATTAAGTTACTCATGGATAAATTAGGTTTGTGGATAATTAATGGGAAATAGTTTGCGGCGATATTTGTGGCTGGAAGTGCGGTAGGAAATTAGACATGGCGGACCGGCTGGAATCGCTGACTGGTTACCTCTGTGGCGTAGCGGTACTTAAATTCCGTTAGGCGGTTGGCGGCTTGGAGTTTCACAGCGATTTTCAGCCGTACTTCAGGCCCGTTTGTGCAAGGCGGGGTTGGTATGGCATGACGAGTGACTGAGGAGGTGTTTCAGAAGACATGGCGATTTAAAGGTGAACATAAACAACGGAAATTTTCATCGGAGTGTTGCTCTTCCATGGAGTAGTTGCCAGATCTCGCAACGGGGGGAGACTGAATTCCCATTTTTTTTTTTTTTTTCAATACTCAGCTTAAAGCGCTTTGTGCATGGCGGCCTTGGTATATATTGCATGACGGGTGACTGTTGGCGTGTCTGATGGTGTGAGTCAATGGGATTTTGAAAGGAAGGGGGATTTAAAAAGATGTGGTTGTCTGATATCGCCATGGTAGCCGTGGAGTATATGTATTTTCACCCTTATTTATTGATGGCATATGATCGTAAATATAGACCCCGGATGTGTGATGTCTAACCACATTAACAAGGCCTCCAGAGCTGAATAAAATCGTCTGGTAGTGACAGAATACAATTTAAAAAAAAAGATAGTAAAACTGAAGGTGTTATAGGAGATTTTCTAAGACTAACCCCCATCAGTCAGAGGATGCATTTTCCCTTGTTATCTGTCTGTCTACATCTGTCTCTCTCTACCGGTATTTGTCTGTCTGTCTATCTGTTTGTCTATCTATAGCCTGACGCCTTAATCCCGTGTGGTAATGGATGGCCACAAACAAATCGCTACCGTGTCGCCCTGTATCTTACCATTTCGCAGCCCTCCCCCAAACTTACTTCCCTCTCGCTGTCATCAATCACCAGACAATTTTATTCAGCATATGGATGGATTTTTTGAGTTGGAGGAGTAAGCTGTAGCATGCATCCTCCCCTTTAGAGATCTTTCCCTGGTTGAAAAGAAGTTTGGTGGTAGAGAAAACAAGAGTGTGTATATTATGTATTTTTTAATTCTATAATTGGCATCACCAGACAATTTGATCCAGCTTAGGGTTGGCCTCGAGGTGTGAAGAGGATATTGAAATCTATTAGGCTAATCCCTTCTGTTGGAAATCTGACAAAAATCGTCTACAGGAAGCAAAAATACGATAGAAATAATCCCAGTGGACTGCAGGCGGAGCATACCCTTCTTTGGCAGTCCACCAGCCATCTTTTTGGGGAAAGTGAGGAAGTTGAGGGACCTTTGTACAAGCGGCCAACTTCACTGTCCAAGCTTATCGGTGCCACTACGTGAAGGCGCCCCTCCTGCACCAGCGTCCCTAAATACCGTGACTGGAGGAAAATGAAAGAATGTGGAAATGAGTGAAACTAGTAATGTGTTGTTTGGACACATGGACCGTATGGAAAGTTGACAGGAAATGAGAGAGAAAGAGAGAGAGAGGAAGCTTGACATAGGCTAAATGGAAAGACAGGTAAATAGGTTTGTAGGTAGAAAAAGAGGGAAGAGGCCAAGATCAATAACGAAGGATACATGGAGAGAGAGAGAGAGAGAGAGAGAGAGAGAGAGAGAGAGAGAGAGAGAGTCGTTCTTGCACCCAGGGTAAACTCTGGGATTGGATGTTTGGCAAGAGATAGTGAGCGAGACCTTTTTACGACCTAGGGTTGTGTGGGTGGATGGGTGGGTGTCCTTGTGTGTGTGTGGGTGGGTGGGTTGGTGGGTGGATGGGTGGGTGCGTGCATAGGCCTTGAGGGTATGTGTTTTTAAGAGATTTCAGGGGAGAGAGAGAGAGAAGGGGGGGGATCGAGGGAGGGATTGAAGGGGGTAGTATGAACCTCTTTGTTAGATCTTTAATTAACTCTTACCTTTGTCAAAAGTTCAGTAAAAAAAAAAACAATTAAACGAGAAATAACAGAATATACGAGTTCCGTTAAATAATTTGTATTATGAAACTCGAGGAAGTGATATTATGAAAAATGAAAAACTGGTGTATGAAATTAGATACAGTTATGAAAAGAGAGAGAGAGAGAGAGAGAGAGAGAGAGAGAGAGAGAGAGAGAGAGAGAGAGAGAGAGCAGAAAACTTACGTGAAATGTGGTGTCATTATAGAAAACGGTGTAGGAGTAACTTAGGTAGAATTGGGAAACACCTCCAATCCCATGTGTTTTAGTAGTCAAATTTCCCCCATTCATTACAGTGGGATTTTGTACCGGTAGTATATGGATTGGTAGTCCCTTTAACTTCATTTATAATTAGATCTTCCTGCCACCTAATTATTCATTTTATCAAGAGAGGTATATGAGAGAGGGGGTGTTAGTTGGGGGAAAGGCAGCGAAATGGCAAGGGACAGGGCGACGTGGAGGCGATTGTTTGTGACCACCCCTTACCGGATTAAGGCGTCTGGCTATAGATAGATAGGTAGATAGATTTGATAGATAGATTTCGACCAGTACTGTAGTTTGATATGACCCAGAACACATTACGAAATTAAATAGTGATCTTGCTGAAGGTATGCCCTCTGTGAATACTCTAGTGTATTTATTTGTACATTTTGGCACTTGTTTTGTCGTTAATTTATGTATGTATGTTTATCTTTTATTATTTATTATTTTCTTATTGTTTATTTTGGTTTACTTATTTCAGGTGGAGCCGAGACCTGAGCACCGCCACTATGGTCATTGTAACGAGGGTAAGTCTCTCTCTCTCTCTCTCTCTCTCTCTGGTGTGTGTGTGTGTGTGTGTGTGTGTGTGTGTGTGTGTGTGTGTGCTGGTATGTGTATGTGTGTGTACCGGTATGAACGTGGATGTTTGTGCATATGTACAGTATGTCCTGGTATATGTATGTAAGTGTCTACACCGGTGTGTGTGTGTGTGTGTGTGTGTGTGTGTGTGTGTGTGTGTGTGTGTGTGTGTGTGTGTGATAATCCAACAATTGTCTGCTTATCACCAACGCCCTCTTGTGATAGGCCATTGATAGTGTGTGAATCAGGTGCATCTCTTCAGTATCTGTTTGGCCGTGTGTTGGGAGGGGCAATGGCTCTAGTTTAACACTGAGATATGCAGCAGTTACCCTAAACCTTCCCTATGGTAGCAAGAGCACAGGAAAAGGCACGTCACCGAACAGACACAATGAAGAGCACTCATTTTAGAAAGGTAAGTTTGAGGGATGAAGTGAAGAGGTGTATGAGAGAGAGGAGTGTATCCTGGGGGTAGGGCAGCGAAGTGGCAGGAGACAGGGCGACATGGAGGCGATTTTTTTGTGGCCATTCCTTACGGGTTGGGTGTGATTGGTTGGAATGTTGGTAGGATTAGATAAAGTATGCAGTAGCGTGTAAAAATATCTGTTGTAGGATTAGTGGTTTGAGTGTGTTTGGGGTTTATTGCAGAATATCCTCCATGCATGAACGTGTTTGTGGGGAGGTGGGTAAAGGAATAGGCATGGGGGACTAAGAAATGGGTGGGATGGGCTGGCATTGTGGTGGGGGTCGGGAAGGAGTGTGTGTGTGTGTGTGTGTGTGTGTGTGTGTGTGTGTGTGTGTGTGTGTGTGTGTATCAGTCTATATTACCCTGTGGAAAGGTGGTGAAGATGGACGCCTTCATGTGGTGACACCAGTATAGCGGAGTTGCCCCTGTGCCCAGTTATACAAAAGTCCCTCAAGTCACTCCCTATCCCCCTAAAGGAAATGGTGAGCAGTAGGCCTGTAGTGCACCGGGTTCACCTTCAGATCAGCCAGGGGTTGCAACTACGACTGTATTACCATCAGGTGAATAATGGGTTTCAGACAGACATGTTCACCACCACCACAACCACCACCACCACAATAAGATGGTAGGGTATGAGGTGGATTGATGAGCTGCAAAGATAATGGATAACCGGGAAATAAGATAATAAAGATACCACTGATAAAGATGGGACATGACCGGATCACGTCAGTTGTGACAACATGCCAGTTTGGTTATCGAGGCGGTTCAGAGAAAGTTTGCAGCCAGTTTATTATTTTATTTTTTATGCTGGGAAGAAGGAAGCAAAGGCCAGAGAACCCACAACATTGTCCCTTCCAAGAAAAATAAAAGTAAAATAAAAGAGCCGAATTCAAGATCCGTTCATGTAGAGATGCCTGGACACACTGCGTTTAAAGGGCTGCAGGTGCGTTTGTTTCAGCCTAACAGCGATTCCTTACCCTTTCCCAACAGAATAGTAGAGTTGTCCAGAGCATGAGAGGTTTGGGGGTCAAGTATTAATAGCTTGCAACTAGAAAGCGCTCAGAGAACGCATACCTTCGCCAGCACCAGTAAAGTATATGATTTGCCGCTGTAATTAATCATTCCTAACTGAAAAATATTTTCATGGCCTCAAACAGTTAAAAGGTCTTGGTCTGACCTTTTACCTAATCTCAGAGAACGCATACCTCTACCAACCGCCAGTATTTTTTTTTTTAAATGCATTTCTACAGTCGGATCAGGATTCACATCATCATCATCAACATCATCATCATCATCATCATCATCATCATCGTCATCATCATCATCATCATCATCATCATCATCATCATCCGGACCTCCTTTCCCACCCTAGGGCAGGGTGAGGAGTAGCAACGTCCAGACAGCCCAGATTTGCCCACTCCAATGGGCCACGCTTCCATTCACTCATCATTCAAGCCCCCGGAATCCTGGCTCTATCGGATACGCCAAAAACATTCACCATGTTCTGCAGCTTCACAGAAATGTATCCGATAGAGTCGCATCAAAATCTAATTAACTCTTTCTTAACCCACTGCCCACCTATCCACCCGATTTGAGATATCTTGCGGCGCACACACACACACACACACACACACACACACACACACACACACACACATGGGTGAATACATAACGTCCATCCAACGTCGTTAATAGGAAAAGCTATTGGTGTGCCGACCATAACAGGACATGTGTTGGTGGCGGTATAAACAGTCTTGTGTGACTCACTCTCAGCTGAACAAAATCGTCTGGTGTTGGCTGGAGTAAAATACTAGAGTTGTGACCACCGCGAGAGGGTTAAACCCGGTATTATTAAAGTGTGCCATCGCTATGTAATTGTAACACCGTTTTCTGTATCAACTTGACCGTCATGCCTGTGGGCTTAGGAGGCTTCCTACCAGCACCTGCTTTTTTTTTTTTTTTTTAATGTGACGGGACCGGGCCAGACTCACAACTCGAGTTATGTGTGGTGGTTGTCTTAGATATGAGGCAGGGATGAGTCTCCTTGGTTACTATAACCAATTCGATCTCGTCTGAGAAGTGAACAGCCTTGTGCTTGTGAAAGCTGTCAGCTGACTCGTTGTCGGAGAGTATCCTTTGGCAACGATGTATTTTCAGTCATTTTATTACAAGGGTTACAATAACCGTTTGTGGCGATAAGACTGATGAATAAAATTTATGTAAACGAGACCGTACCAAGTGTCACGAGGCCTACAGACGTTGGTCATTTTCAGTCCTTCCAAATCAACACTCTCGGAAGTCATTACTGGGACGTTATCTTGATTTGGTGATATATGTGATTATAGAAGAGTGAGAGACTGACTACGAGTGTATATGTGAGTGAGGTGGAGGGGGAGAGAGGGAGGGGAGTGTAAGTTGGGTGGAAAGGCAGCGAAACGGCAGGGGACAGGGCGACATCGAGGCGATTTGTTTGTGACCACCCCATACGAGTTTAAGGCGTCTGGCAAAAGAGAGAGAGAGAGAGAGAGAGAGAGTCACAGGAGCCAGAGACAAGGAAGAGATGGTAGGGAGTCCACTAAGACCAGGGGCACGCTATCCCTCTTATCTGGCACATTTCATTATTGATAAGGCAGTTGCTCCAGTGTTGATAAGATTACCGGGAATAGTTGGCTAGCAATCCCATCGGCCTCACCACCAGAACAGAAACAGGAGACTCGCAGCACATTTACCTTATTGATTTATTTTGTATACTACATATGTCTCAATGACAGGCGGTCAAACCCTTCGGCCTTTACTACCAATTTGTTAACAGAAATAGGAGACGTGCAACACATTTACCTTAGCGATTTATTTTGTATTTTACACTTGTTCCTGTCAGCTTAGTTTGCCTCAGTATTTCACAATAGGATGTGGAGATGGTGAACAGAATATATAGCTGTCAGAAGCCGCTTAGAATACCACATAAATTCGGAGATTGGCTGGGATTGGATGGAACAGGTTAGCAGCCAATAGGACAGGGTGGAAACAGGAGAGAAGCCTGGGACCTGCACTGGATTGACTGATGATGATGATGATGATGATGATGATGATGATGATGATGATGGTGGTGGTGGTGGAGATGATGATGATGATGATGGTAACCAGGGACTTGGTTTCCATCGTGATTAACAGTTCCCATGCTATGTATTTCGGGCGTGTAGAGAGACGATGGAAAATTAGCAATTGATTAGGAGAGTGTATCGGGGATGAGGTTGATGTGTGTGTGTGTGTGTGTGTGTGTGTGTGTGTGTGTGTGTGTGTGTGTGAGGCAGCCTGATGGCAGGGGATATAGGGTGAGTGAGGCTATTCTTTTGTGGCCACCTCTTTTGATATTAAGGCATCTGGCTGTAGATAGATAGACAGACAGATATCTCCTCCCTCCCCCCTGGCCCCCGAAAGGAAGGCAACGGACTTTGGAAAAAGGGTAGTTTTGGTCTGCAGTCCACTGGGTTCACGTTCGGATGAGGTTGGGGTTGCAACTACTGCTACTACTACTACCACCCTTAGGACGAAGATCCCTAACCCCATGCAGCTCTGTTGATGTTCAGGTGTAGTCAGTTTGAAAGGTCGGCTTGACTAGTTACCAAGGAGACTTGTTCTTCCATTGTAACTAAGGCTGATGGAATGTCATAAACCCAACACTTAATAATCAAGTTGCTGGAGTGTGTCAGTTCCATCTGGTGAAAACGTAAGGCATAATGTATTTGCAATAAGGTGTGAGTGAGTCAGGGAGCGGGTTAGACGTGACTTTGTGATAAACCGAGTGATAACGAGTGATAACTCTGAGCTTATCACTTAGCGGGACACTAGGCCATTCCGGTCTAACCCAGCCTTAGTTCACGGCTGTGGCTAAGTGTATTTGTTGTGGGCCTTGTGTAAGTGTTAGGTGTTGGGTTGGGGCCATGAAAGTGTTAAGTGTTGTGTAAGTGTTAAGTGTTGTGTTGGGGCCATGAAAGTGTTAAGAGTAGTTTAAGTGTTAAGTGTCGTGGAAGTGTTTTTAGGTGATAGAGTATTGTTATTATTATTATTATTATTATTATTTTATTTATTTTTTTATTATTGGCGTAGAGATTAACCTAGCATTACATCACTCTTTTAGTTGTCTAGGCTATGTGTTTGTGTTGTGTTTTCTTGGTGCTTTAAGTATTACGTTATGTGCACTTATTTACCTAGTTGTATTTACCTAATGTGATATACAGGAAATGAGCTACGCTCGTGGGGTCCCGTCTCCGGTTCTCAATAAGTCCAATTTTGCTTTGAACTCGTTTTTTTTTTTAGACTGGGCGATCTCTTTGTCCAGGCCATTCCACAGGTCTATGCATCTATATGGAAAACTACCTGGTATATTTCTTGATATCCTTCAAGCAACCTGGCTTTTTCAGTTTCATTCTGTGTCCTCTTGTTACTCTCCCATCCTATACAAACAGATCTTCTCTGTCAATTTTTTCCACTCCCATCATGGCCCTGAACACTGCAGTCATGTCTCCCGTCTCTCTTTCTCCTAAGGTAGGCAGATCTAGCTTTTCCAGCCTTTCACCGTACGACAGATCTGCCAGGCTATCTTGGTTGCTGTTCTTTGTATTCTCTCGATCTTGTTTATATCTTTCTTTTTGTGTGGTGACCACACTACTACCGCATATTCCACCCTGGAGCGGATCATGGCCACTATCAATTTTTTCATCATCTCCTCATCCATGTAATGAAATGCTACTCTTATGTTAGTCAAGAGATTATACGTCTCTCTAACTATTTTAGTGTGCTTTGACTGTATTCTTAGTGTGCTGTGACGAGTACTAATAGTAGTAGTAGTAGTAGTAGTAGTAGTAATTAGTATTTCAGTAGTTTAAACCCCGGCCTTTGACTCGTCTTCTTCACTCTTTCCAAAGTTTCAAATTTACCTTTTGTTATTTTTAATGTTCTGTGTTTTCTCTAAGCTTTCTGATGCCTAGATATAATGTCTTTTCTCATGTTTGTTAACCTGCTACCCTCCAGTCTAAGGTTTTCTCTTCCCTCTCTTCCCCTTCCTAAGTTTTAAAAATGACTCCTCTCTAGTCCTTTCTTAGTTCTAAGTGTCCTCTTGCCCTTGCATGTTTAGTTTTCTTTCAGGACGAAGTAGGTTTCAGACGTTGAACAAGTTCGCCCGAAGATACCAAGATTAAAGCAAATTTTAGATTATAGGCCAAAGGGGTTAGAATAAAAGAAAATTATATCTGTTTATCTACCTACCTACCTAACTACTTACCTACCTACCTACCTACCTACCTATCTATCTATATCTGTCTGTCTATCTATCTATAGCCAGACCCATTAACCACATTAACCCATTAGCTCCCAGGGTTCCTGTGTAGGGATTGTGCTTGAAGGGTATTAAGTGTACTGCCCTCCGCCTGTCTGCTCGTTGTCGGGACGCTCATAGGTCCCTAGCCCGGGGTTCCCCTCCTTGTTAACTTTGAAAATACCCAGTTCCGTCCTGCACTGGGGGCACTGGATGCAAGTGGGATGGCCACAAACAAATCGCCTTGATGTCGCCCTGTCCCCTGCCATATCGCTGCCCTCCACCCGGCGTACACTCTCCTCAAAATGTAGCTCCATTCCTCCATCTCATCCTCGGTCTCCCTCTCCCTATCTACACATGAATCTATACAGTTCAGGAAAAAAATATGAAATGAAGAGGCAAGGCAAAGCGTAAAAGTTAAGCTGACATTATGAAAGGCTTTGAATTAGTTGAATAGAGGAGTTTAGAGGTAGCAAGGACAAAATATATAGGCGTTATGGGAGGCAGGGAAATGACACCCCACCCTTGTGTGTGTGTGTGTGTGTGTGTGTGTGTGTGTGTGTGTGTGTGTGTGTGTGTGTGTGTGTAGTTGTCATTATCTTGTGTGTGTATATGTAAGTTCTGTCATTGTGTGTGTGTGTGTGTGTGTGTGTGTGTGTGTGTGTGTGTAGTTGTCATTATCTTGTGTGTGTATATGTAAGTTCTGTCATTGTGTGTGTGTGTGTGTGTGTGTGTGTGTGTGTGTGTGTGTGTGTGTGTGTGTGTAGTTCTGTCATTATCTTGTGTGTATATAAGTAAGTTCTGTCATTATGTGTGTGTGTGTGTGTGTGTGTGTGTGTGTGTGTGTGTGTAGTTCTGTCATTATCTTGTGTGTATATATGTAAGTTCTGTCATTGTGTGTGTGTGTGTGTGTGTGTGTGTGTGTGTGTGTGTGTGTATAGTTCTGTCATTATCTTGTGTGTATATATGTAAGTTCTGTCATTGTGTGTGTGTGTGTGTGTGTGTGTGTGTGTGTGTGTGTGTGTGTGTGTGTGTGTGTGTGTGTGTGTGTGTGTGTGTGTGTAGTTGTCATTATCTTGTGTGTATACATGTAGCCTAAGTTCTGTCATTGTGTGTGTGTGTGTGTGTGTGTGTGTGTGTGTGTGTGTGTAAGCTTTATAATTATCAGCCCCATTTAACATTATCACTCAGCCATGATAAGTACATTCCACACTGTTTTCTCTTCATCCTACTTTTTTTTTTCATTAATTCCTCGTGCTTTGATGTGTGTCTTTGTTCTCTCTTTGCTTTCCCAGGTGTGTGTGTGTGTGTGTGTGTGTGTGTGTGTGTGTGTGTGTGTGTGTGTGTGTACCTTAATTTGTGTTTGGTTGCGTTTTTCTTCGATATTTTTCTTTAATTAGCTGCGGTCGTCCACTTCCTAAATCTCTGTCTGTCTGTCTGTCTGTCTGTCTGTCTGTCTGTCTCTCTCATGTTTTTGTTTTTTTTCTCTCTCTCTGTCGTGTCTGTCCCTGTATCGTCTGCCTGTCTGTTTTGTCTTTAAGTATGTGGCTGTTGATACTCTGTCTGATCGTCCAAGGGATTTCCTGAATTAATTACGTAACAGTGTGATAAGGAACACCACATTACGTTACGGGGTGGAGGGGGAGGGGTTCAGGTTGACTCGGGTGTAGAATAAGGAGATTAGTTTCCTTAGAGTTTTTCCCCATCTCCGTTTTGGGAGATTAGTTTCCGTAGAGTTTTCTTTTTTTTCCTGGTTACTGGTGCTGAGAGCCTTCATGTGGTGGTACAGATATAACTGGGCGGTGGAGCTACCTAGTTAGCTACACAAACATTCCTCAACCCGCCTCCTATTCCCCCGAGAGGAGGATGGTGAACTGCAGCAATAGGGCAACTTCAGCCAGCAGACCACCGGATTCACGTTCATATGAGACTGGGGTTGCAGCTGATCCACTTTCTTGCAGCCGTTTGATGATTTTATTCCGCTGAACCCCAACCCTATGATGACAGCTTGTTTTGTAATATACTCTTGCTACAGGAGCTGTCTTCCTCTGTATTTCCTACTGCCTGTGGCCTCCAGTCTGTTAAACGCTGAGTGCCCAGGCATCTCGAAATACCGAAACGGATCTTGAATTTGAATCTGTGGTATCTTGCTGTTGTTTTTTTCTTAGAGGGAATCATCTTGCGGGCTTCTGGCCTTTGGTTCCTTCTTCCTTGCATAAAAGAGAAAAGTCAGGGTCGCGTATTAGTTTATGAGAGAGGTGTCGAAGTGCAGTAGCCATCATTTACATCTTCAGTACGAAATAATATGAATAAAATTATGTGTATGTAGGAAGAAAAACTGAACGTGTCGGATTCAGTGTGGTTTAAATAGACGTTTTGAAGTGAAGGGATTATATGGTTAGGGTTAAAAGGGCTACATAGAACGTTGATATACCTGAATAAATTATCTGGAGGTAGAGGTAGAGAGAGAGAGAGAGACATGGGGATTGAGGTGGTAATTGTCGATTTTTTGTAATCCTTTCGCGGTAAAATTTTTCTCCCAGAGCTGAAGGTAATAAAGTAATTGTAGTGAAGGGTTAAAAACACCCTGAAGCACCGTGTGTGAATCAGTGTGTGTGTGTGTGTGTGTGTGTGTGTGTGTGTGTGTGTGTGTGTGTGTGTGTGTGTGTGTGTGCGTCGTGCTAAATGTCTGTCTGCCCCAGTTGTCCATCGTTTTTCTGTCTTTGGGTAATATTTTGAAAGATGATTTTCCCTGTTTTCACTTTTTTCTGACATTTCCAGAAGCTCTTTAACCTATCCTGCCCCGCCCTAACCTAACCTGCCCCGCCCAAACCCACCCTGCCCCGCCCTAACCTATCCTGCCCCGCCCTAACCTATCCTGCCCCGCCCTAACCTGTCCTGCCCCTCCCTAACCTATCCTGCCCCGCCCTAACCTATCCTGCCCCACCCAAACCCACCCTGCCCCGCCCTAACCTATCCTGCCCCGCCCTAACCTATCCTGCCCCGCCCTAACCCACCCTGCCCCGCCCTAACCCACCCTGCCCCGCCCTAACCCACCCTGCCCCGCACTAACCCACCCTGCCCCGCCCTAACCTATCCTGCCCCGCCCTAACCTATCCTGCCCCGCCCTAACCCACCCTGCCCCGCCCTAACCCACCCTGCCCCGCCCTAACCTATCCTGCCCCGCCCTAACCTATCCTGCCCCGCCCTAACCCACCCTGCCCCGCCCTAACCTACCCTGCCCTGCCCTAACCCACCCTGCCCCGCACTAACCCACCCTGCCCCGCACTAACCTATCCTGCCCCGCCCTAACCCACCCTGCCCCGCACTAACCCACCCTGCCCCGCCCTAACCTATCCTGCCCCGCCCAAACCCACCCTGCCCCGCCCTAACCTACCCTGCCCTGCCCTAACCCACCCTGCCCCGCACTAACCCACCCTGCCCCGTCCTAACCGTGCCCCGCCCTAACCTAACCTACAAGACCCATATAAAACCATACATAAAGGCTTCAGGAAATAACATAAAAAACAAATTAGGGAAAGTCAGATTTCAAAATCATCCTGCTTTTTGTTTACATGTGTAGCGCATGAGGGAGTGACGGAGAGGGATAAAAATAAGTCACAATAAAGAATAAGTTAAGATAATGACGAAGGAGAAGAAGACCGAGAAGGAGAACGATGATGGCAGCAAACAACACTTTTTTCCGGTAAGTGAGGTTGGCTGTTTCTCCCCCCCCCCCCTCTCTCTCTCTCTCTCTCTGTCCTCTTCCTCCTCCTCCTCCTCCCTTTAAATTCCTCTCCCTTTCCCCTCTCCACTCCCCTTCCCCGATCCACTCCCCCTCCCCCACATCCTCCCCCTTCTCTTACCTTTCCCCCTCCTCACCTGCCCTAATTTTGCCTTCCGTGACCCCCCACTTCCTTCCCCCCCTCTCTCCCTCCTTCCCTCCCTCCCTCCCCCTCCCCGTCCCCTCCCCGATCATGCTGTCCTCCCTCCCGCTTCCTCTGTTTCCCTCCCTCCTCCCATCTTTATTTTTCTGTCCCTTCCCATCCTTCCTCCCTATTGCTCTCTCTCTCTCTCTCTCTCTCTCTCTCTCTCTTTCTCTTTCTCTCGATCACCTACGCCCTTCCCAATTTCCCACGCGCATGCACCCCTCCCTCACACACACACACACACACACACACACACACACACACACACACACACACACACACACACACACACACACACACACTAGAGAGAGAGAGAGAGAGAGAGAGAGAGAGGTCCTGAACTGGCACAGCACAGTGTCACGTTACTGATGGTAGGTACCGTATTAGTGCTGAAGTGGTGGCATGTGAAAGTGTGTGGTGTCAATTTATTTTTCACAGTACTGGTTTCCTCTTGATTCTTTTCTTTTTTTTCCTCTCTCTTTCTCCCCTTCCCCTCCCCTTCCCTTCCCCTTCCCTTCCCTTCCCTTCCCTTCCCTTCCCCTCCCTTCCCTTCCCCTCCCTTCCCTTCCCCTCCCCTCCCCTCCTTTCCCTGCCCCTCCCCTCCCCTCCCCTCCTTTCCCTGCCCCTCCCCTCCCCTCCCCTCCTTTCCCTGCCCCTCCCCTCCTTTCCCTGCCCCTCCCCTCCCCTCCCCTCCTTTCCCTGCCCCTCCCCTCCCCTCCCCTCCTTTCCCTGCCCCTCCCCTCCCCTCCTTTCCCTGCCCCTCCCCTCCCCTCCCCTCCCCTCCCCTCCCTTCCCTTCCCTTCCCTTCCATTCCCTTCCCTTCCATTCCCTTCCCTTCCATTCCCTTCCCTTCCCTTCCATTCCATTCCCTTCCATTCCCTTCCCTTCCCTTCCCTTGCCTTCCCTTCCCTCCCTTCCGTCTGTCTCATCAGTCTCCTGCATCTCTTTAAGCAACCATATCCACCATTGCCTCTTCAACCTGTCAGGCTTTTCATCATCTGCCACCTTTATCTACCATATTCAGTTTATCTATCGGCCTGTTCTTTTTCATGTCCAATATACTTTCTTTTCAGAGAGTTTATACATTACAGCAGCGACGCAGGTACCTGGTCAAAGAATATAGCCTAAGCATCTTGAATACTTGCCTAATTCACGTATACTGTAGGTCAGATTGGTATTGTGTGACCTCTCTCTCTCTCTCTCTCTCTCTCTCTCTCTCTCTAGCCAGACGCCGTAATCCCGTAAGTTCTTTCATATTGACTGGCTCAAATTTTCGTCCTTTTGCAGCTTAGTTCACCATGGCCAGAGGTAGACTGAGACAATATTACCACTCTGCATCCTCTCCCCAGCACTTCTTCGTGACTAGCGCTGTTTTTGCGTTCATCTCATGTTACTGATCAGTATTCAAGACGAATTGAGGCCAGTAGTGAAAAGATTAGAATGCCATCATCACAGCTACCACCACAACCACAATTACCACTACAACTGTCACCACAACCACAACTACCACCACAACCACTACCACAACCACAATTACCACCACAACTGTCACCACAACCACAACTACCACCACAACCACTACCACAACCACAGTTACCACTACAACTCACCACAACCACAACTACCACCACAACCACTACCACAACCACAATTACCACCACAACTGTCACCACAACCACAACTACCACCACAACCACTACCACAACCACAATTACCACTGCAACTGTCACCACAACCACAACTACCACCACAACCACTACCACAACCACAATTACCACCACAACTGTCACCACAACCACAACTACCACCACAACCACTACCACAACCACAATTACCACCACAACTGTCACCACAACCACAACTACCACCGCAGCGACAACTACCACCACAACCACTACCACAGCCACAACTACCACCACAACTGTCACCACAACCACAACTACCACCACAGTCACAACTACCACCACAACCACAACTACCACCACAACCACAACTACCATCACAACCACAGCTACCATCACAACCACAGCTACCATCACAACCACAGCTACCACCACAACCACAACTGCCACCACAACCACCACCACAACCACAGCTACCACCACCACCACCACAATCATCATCATCAGTGTTCCATAAAATTCCACTTAAAATCCAATGTTGTAAAAAGGCAGCATTGTTGACCCATTTTCTTTAATCACTGTGCTTTTCAGTAAGTTTCGTTCTTTCCTGTGGTGTTGAGGGGGAGGAGGAAGTATGGGTGAGCGAATAATTATGGGACGGAGCGAAGGGCTGTGGGAAAAGGGGTGGAGAGAGAGAGAGAGAGAGAGAGAGAGAGAGAGAGAGAGAGAGAGAGAGAATCTGTACTCACGAGACACTATGTATAAGAATTAATTTTTGCGAGGTCACCCAGCCTATTATGGGTTTATGAATTATTTTTTCTTCCTCTTTTCATATTAAAAAAAAAAAAAAATTCAGTGGCGGAAGCTGTACATTTTCGACTGACAGAGGTAAGAGGAAGCAGGTTATATTTATTACTGAAATATTACACTGAAGCATATTGTTTACCACCACATTTGGGACAGGGATGTGTGTGTAGGGGGGAAGGAGGATTGTGTGTGTGGGGTGGGGATGTGGGGTTGTGTGTGTGGGGTGGGGGTGGGGGGTTGTGTGTGTGGGATTGGGGTGTGGGGTTGTGTGTGTGGGGTGGAGGTGTGGGGTTGTGTGTGTGGGGTGGGGATGGGGGATTGGGGGTGGGGGTGGGGGGTTGTGTGTGTGGGGTGGAGGTGTGGGGTTGTGTGTGTGGGGTGGAGGTGTGGGGTTGTGTGTGTGTGTGTGTGTGTGTATGTGTGTGTGTGTGTGTGTGTGTGTGTGTGTGTGTGTGTGTCACCTGGAAATTTTGAAGGTCAGAGAGAGAGAGAGAGAGAGAGAGAGAGAGAGAAATTTGAATGGAGGTAGGGTTCATTTTTCTATGGTGCTCTAATGATAGTTGCTTTTTTCACTGTTTTCCTGTGTGTGGATCCTGCCCTCCCGTTTATAACAGTAGCAGGTTCCGGTACTCTTGCTGTATTACGTTGGTTTTCATCTAAGGGAACTGGATCACTCACAGTAAGTTGGATGAGCCTCTGGGGTGTGAGTCTCCCTGGTTACTAGTCAAATCAACTCTCCAGTCTGTTTGACCGTGGCCATCAGCCGAGTTAAAAGGGGTTATAGATTATTGTCAGGGAGGTGATGGAATGGGGGGACTGACACCATCCACTCACCTGATGTATTGTTGTCATACTCCGTGAAACCATTTACCTTGGTGGGTGTCTTGGATATAACCAGTAAATGGACGCCTGGTGGTTTAGTGGCTTAAGATGCCCCAAACTTCTGTCAGGGTTATGGTGGTGGTGGTGGTGGTGGTAGGTAAAGGCAATGGTGATAGTGATGACGATGATGGCCAAAGATGATGATGACGATGATGATGATGATGATGATGGTGGTGATGATGATGATGGTGGTGATGATGATGATGATTGAAAGTGCAAATGGAATGTCTTAGAAAGTGTGGTAGACGAACGCATGTCTGCGAGATTAATGCTGAGTGAATGTGGATGTGACTAAAACGTTATTATAAATGCATTACGAGAGAGAGAGAGAGAGAGAGAGAGAGAGAGAGAGAGAGAGAGAGAGAGAGAGAGAGAGAGTGGGGGGAAGAGGAAGGGTGGAGGTAGGGTGAGATAGTTAAAGGAACAGGAAGCAGGTGGGATAAGATGAGAGATTGGGGGAGGAAAGGTTAGGAGAGAGGGAGAGAAGAGGAGGGAGGGGAAGAAAAGGGCAGAGAGAGAGAAGGGGAGAGGAGGAAAGATGGGGGGATTTGGAGGGAGGAAAGGGGGGAGGAAGAGAAAAGGGCAGGAGAGGGGGAGTTAGGAAAGGAGGGGAAAACGAGAGGGAGGGAGGCAGAAGAATAAGGGGGAGGAGCAGGAGGGAGGGAAAGGAATGGTTGGGAGAGAAATGGATAAGGGAGGGAGAGGAGAGAAACTGAGGATAGAATAAGAAAGGTTAGACAGGCTGACAAATGGAAGAGGAGAGGAGGTGGAAAGGAGGGAGAGGAGAGGGAATAGGGAAGAGGCAATGGCATTTAGGAAGCATGGATGTCCTCTGAGTTATGCGTGAGTCAGTGGCGTGATTGCTGAGAGAGAGAGAGAGAGAGAGAGAGAGAGAGAGAGAGAGAGAGAGAGAGAGAGAGAGAGAGAGATGTGAGCGGGGCGTGTCGTGTGGGTGAATACTATGAGGCAGGCTGACATAAAGGACAAGCAAGGGAGTCTCTGGTTCAGTGTGGTTCCTGTCGGTGAAGGGAAAGGGGACGCTGTTGAACTCTCCTAATTCCGTTAAATTCGTTACCGTTATTCCGTCTGTCCGTTCTGTTGTTGGTCTGTTGTTCCGTGCGTTTGTAGGATGGAGTGGTGTTGGTCTGTTATCCGTTAATTCAGTGCTGTTATTCCGTCTATGCGTTCTGTTGTTATGGTGGGGTGTTGAAGTCCCTCTTGCTTGTTAATTCCGTTTATTCCTTTGAATTCGTTACCGTTTATCCGTTGTGTTTATCTTTTATTCCTTGCATATGGACGATGGACTCTGTTGAAGTCTCCGTTGCCTGAAATCCGTTCATCCGTTTCCTTTGTTCCGTTTATCCGTTCTGCTGTTTTTGCTCTTCCGGACGTGTGGTATTCTTTGAGCCGTTCTTATGCTCTTTTTTAAAATCCGTAATTCTGGTGTTTTGCGTGTCTAATATCCCGTTCTTCGTTATCTGATATTCGATTTTTATTATCATTATCCATCCTCTGAAAAACCAAGTGTGGTTATTTATGTTCAGAAAAAACTCTAAGAGAATGTTGCGTATCTGTGTTTATAACTTGAAAATTTTGATGAATCAATTATATACAACAGATTAGTGTGTGAAAACCATAGAAATATGTATCTGATGCTCTTTCTGAAAATCTTAAGTGTTTTATAGCTCTAGGATAAACAGATCTGTCGTGAAGTTTGAAAAAGGTGTATGGGGTGTAGCTGGAAAAAGTTGTAGTAATAAAACAGGTGTATTGGGTATAGTTGGAAAAAGGTGTAGTAATAGGAAAGGTGTATGGGTTGTTGTTGAAAAGAGTTGTAATAGATTATCTTTGGGTTAGAGTCAAAAACATCAATTTTCTTTCCCAACCCGGATTTGACTGTCTTAGACATCAGTACAGGGAAAGAATCTCTCTCTCTCTCTCTCTCTCTGCGCCCTTCCTGCGAAAAATAAATCTTAGCTGCGGCAGAGAGCTGAATGTTTCTGAATTCGTATCATCATCATCATCATCATCGTAATCCCTCTCTTCCTCCTCCTCCATATCATCATCATCATCATCATCCCAGTTATAAATGAAGATATTCTTAATGGTTGGGGTGAGAAAAGAGAGGCAACGGGTGATTGCACGTACGCATGAAGATTTTAATTAATGAAAAATTACGCGAAAATATATGAAAGAGGTCCAGATGTATGCGTTGAGAGAGAGAGAGAGAGAGAGAGAGAGAGATTGACAAGTAGATACATAAAGGGTGAATGGATTGGTAGGTAATGGATGGATGGATGAATGCATGGGTAGATAGATTATTGTAGGTAGATAAATTTAGATAGATAGTTGGTGGGATATGTAATTTCCTGTGTGTGTGTGTGTGTGTGTGTGTGTGTGTGTGTGTGTGTTTTGGTCAGTGCACAGTCACGATTATGTTAACATTTTTCATCCCACACGGGAAACTGTAAACACATTCTCTCTCTCTCTCTCTCTCTCTCCCTCCCTCCCTCCCTCCCTCCCTCCCTCCCTCCCTCCCTCCCTCTCTCTCTCTCTCTCTCTCTCTCTCTCTCTCTCTCTCTCTCTCTCTCTCTCTCTCTCTCTCTCTCTCTCTCTCTCTCTCTCTCTCTCCGTCCAGTAAATATGTAATGAATGAGTCAGCGAGAGAGAGAGAGAGAGAGAGAGAGAGAGAGAGAGAGAGAAAGAACGTGTCCTAGCATCCTCTCAGGTGTATAACGAAGAAAGTGTCAGGTGACTCAGGCGAGGTTACGTGTCTTAACCATAGTAATAATAATAATAATAATAATAATAATAATAATAGTAATAAATATTCTAATAAAATATAATATAATAATAATAGAAGTAGTAGCAGTAGGAGGAGGAGGAGGAGGAGGAGGGTAGACATAGATGGATGTATAGTTAATAATTATAAATGCAAGAAAAACTCATGATTTAGGATACCAATGATGATGATGAAAGAAACGTGATAAAATATAGTGAGAAAGTTGTTGCTGTTGCTAAGGTGGGTTTGGGTTGATCAGGTAGACGAGAAGCTGAAAGGTTACGTTAATGAGAGAGAGAGAGAGAGAGAGAGAGAGAGAGAGAGAGAGAGAGAGAGAGAGAGCAGTGCGATTCATTAAAGAGCAACACAACGCATACACAACAATAGCACTCAAATTTTAAAATCTTTTGTCATTTGGCCGGGCAGCTTTTCCTGAAACAAGTATATATACAGTAATTAAGGCAATAAAAGACTTCAGCACCGTATATTAAAGAACAGCGTGGCGAAATTATGTATGTAATATTAGTTCTGTATGGAGATGTGCACAGGATGGAGGATGAGTGACTGGCTAGAGGAGTGTATCTTGGTGAGGGAGGGAGGGGCAAGTTAAGGGTGATATAGAGGGATGAAGAAATAAATGAGAGGCAGGGGAGGAAGGATAGATACATACTGTAGATAGATTGGCAATACAGTCAAAAGCAACACGCCAGAAATGGGAATAGCGATATAATTTTCATTCTGTCTTCCATTGAGGGATAAAGAAGTATGTTTGAAAGGGGGGTGTAATATGGGGGGAGGGCGGCGAAATGACAGGGGACACGGCGGCATGGAGGCGGTTTGTTTCTTGCCACCCCATGCGGGATTAAGATATCTGACTAGAGATAGATAGATAGATATAATTTTAGCTCCCTACGTTGCGGTAAAACTCAGCACACTACAAAAATATATAGCCATGTAATTTTAGCGGGTTTGTCCTTGAAGCGAGATGCCCTTTCCCCCTCCTCTTAAGTGTTGCTGCACCCGAGGCTAAGAACACTGCCTTAACCTGCCATGCATACCCGGGTTAACCCAGTTCCATTGTGTGTGTGTGTGTGTGTGTGTGTGTGTGTGCTCCTCTCTTTATGCCTTGTCAGGCGGTGTATGGATGGATGAATAGGTAGGTAGGTAGATAGATAGATAAACGTCGATAATGATGGAACAACTTGCCGTCTTACTACACGACCTGTGTGTGGTTATGCAGTGAACAGCACAGTATGGCACACTAGTCTGTTTCAGAGAGAGAGAGAGTGTGTGTAATGGGAGGGAGGAGGGGGGGGGAGAAAAAGGTTGGGAAGGGGGTAGGGGGTAATGAGATATTTTATAAGCATCAGCGTGACGGGAGGGAAGGTAGGGGAGATGGGGGGTGGAGGATGTGAGGAGAGAAAACGAAGAGAGAGGGAGGGTAGGAGAGGAACTGAGAGAATGGGAATGAGGAAGGATGGGAGAGGAGGAAGGAAGGGAGTGAATGGAATGATGAAGTGTAATGGGATGGAGAAGAAAGGAGGCGAGAGGAACAGAACGGAACTGAAAGGAAAGAAAAGGGAAGAGTTGAGAAGGGGAGGAAGGAAAGAGGAGAGGGAAGGGAAAGAAGAAGAAGGGGTAGGAAGAGCAGAATAGGTTAGGGAAGAGGATAGAATGGGAGTGAATTGAAGAGGAAAGGAGAGAAAGAGAGAGAGGTTTGGAGAAGAGTGGACAGAAGTGGTGAAAAGATAAGGGAAGAGATAAGAGGAGGAAAGAGAGAAAAGGGTAGGATTGGAGAAGAGAGGAGGAAAAAAAGAGCAGGATAACAGGACAGGAGAGGAGAGAAGAGGGAAGGAAAGAGAGAAAGGGAAAGGGTTTGAGAGTATAGGAGGAGAGAGGAGAGGAGATGAGGAAAGTGGGAAGGGGGGAGGTGGAGGGAATGGGGGTAATGGGCGGTGACTCAGATGATGTCATTACTTCCTTCCTGTCCCTGATCCTGTGTATTAGAGGGAGAGAGAGAGAGAGAGAGAGAGAGAGAGAGAGAGAGAGAGAGAGAGAGAGCAACAACTGTCACTTGTAAATGGGAAAGGGAAATGTCCCCCCGAGCTAGACCTCATGACATCATATAGCCCTGCTAGGTGACAGGAGGGTGCTACCCCTTCCGGCATGGCAGCTACCTGGCATCGCTAGAACTCATGACCCCCCAGTCCCGAGTTTGACGCTCTACCACTGAGCCACCCTGTCCCCCCTGTGTCACTTGTAAAGAAATTCCTTAACTGTTGATCCCACGTGCCTCTATGGTAGTGGGAAACTAAGAAATGATGATGATGACAGAATCTGCTTTCATGTTTGTGTATTTATTTGAACTTGCGTGTCCTCTTTAGTTGTGGGAAATTGGGCAATAGTGATGATGATGATAGTGATGATGATTTGAAAAATGAGGCTGAAAAGCAAAGAATACAAACAACACGAATACTTAAGGAATGCTTAGTAAATAATTGGTATGGAAGTAATTAAAAAGATGACATAACGTTAAAAAATGTATAAATAATGAATTCTAACCAACAAAGCCTACTTAACAAAAGAACAACATGAACTGCATAGTTAAGGCAAGCAGTGTAAAATGTGTGGTGGTCTAGTGGTTATAACGCCCCAGTCAGAGTGACAGACCTACATAGGTTTCATCCACGAAAAGGTGGCTGGAGGTTTTTATGGCTTGTGGAGAAGATGGAGGATGACAATTGGGTGCAGAAAGTGAGAAGTGTGAATGTTGGGGGTGGGGTTGTGAGAGGCAGATAAAAAAAGACCTGGTACCTCAGAGGAGGTCGTAGAGTGTGACCTCAGGGATAAGGGACTGAGTAGGGAGGCTGCCAGAGATTGAGCAGTGTGGAGAGCCACCGTTATGTGACCAAGGGTGATGCATGCAAGCATGTTGGAGCCTTTATAAACAAATGAACGAATATGTTAGCCTTGCCTCTACCCCTAGGCTATACCTCAAAGGGGTCACCTACCCTGTAAATATACTGGACTACATTGGCCTAGCCTCGGCTGCCACACCTTGCGAGGATAATATGGGAATTGCTGTTACCATTTTTTTATGTCAGTGTAAACAAAATTGCAGCAAATAACAGGATGTACAGTTAAGAAAATAAATATTTGTGTAAGGACATAAAGAAAAGCATGTAAAGGAAAACAGAATTATTGAAAACCATGTGATGAAATAGTGTCATGGAGATTGGGTGTCATGTGAATGTGGACTTGTTTTGAAGTAAGGCGGTGTCATTTAAACCCTGGAGGGCATGAATGGGGAGAGAGACCATGAGGTGACCACTGTGGAGGAGGGAGGGAGGAGAAAAGGGAAAGAGACTGGAGAGAAGAGGAAGGAGTGGAGAAACACTGGGGAGGAAAAGAGGAGCCCAAAAGAGGACAAGGGGAAAGGGAGAGGAGTTGGGGAGGAAAGGAGGGAGAGAGGGAAGGAGGGCACATCAACACCTTCCTTGTCCGAGAGTCTTTACTTTGAACCTGATGGATTTGTGGTGGACAGGAAGAGGACCAAGATGAAAGAAAATATTATCACTCAGAAGTCACCTCCAACTCCTTCTTCTCAAAATATGATCACTTCCTCTCAGAATAGGACCCCTGCCACTAAGAATGGGACCCCTGCCAAACAGAATAGGTCCCCCTCCACTCGGAATGGGTCTTCATCCACTCGGAATGGGTCTTCCTTCACTCGGAATGGGTCTTCCTCCACTCGGAATGGGTCCCCCTCCACACGGAATGGGTCCCCCTTCACTCGGAATGGGTCCCCCTCCTCTCGGAATGGGTCCCCCTCCTCTCGGAATGGGTCCCCCTCCACTCGGAATGGGTCCCCCTCTGCTCGAAATGGTTCTTCCTCCACTCGGAATGGGATCCTCTTGGCTCGAAGTATGGCCTTTACTACACAGAATAGGACCACTTACAATAAGAATGGGGTTTCTTCCACACAGAATGGAAACTTGACCTCTTCCACTCAGAATGGGATTGCTGCCACACGGAGTATAACCCTGTCCACACAGAACAGAACCACTAATGCTAAGAATGGGACCTCACCTTCCCAGAACAGGACTTCCTTCACAAAAAACAGAAGCCCACCTACTCAAAAGGGGACCTCATCCACTCAGAATGGTGCCTCCCAAGCTCAAGATATGGCCTGTACCACTCAGAAATCAGCCTCATCCATTCAGAAAAGAGCCACCACTCAGAAAATGGCACCTTCCACCCACAAGGTGGCCTCATCCATTCATAAGTTGGCCTCTACCACTCGGAGTTCTCCCCCTTTTGTGCAGAAAATATCCCCATCTACTCGGAGTTCTCCCCCATCTGATCAGAAAGTGGTTCCATCCACTCAGAGGTTTCCCCCATGCGAACAGAAAATGGCCCTGTCCACTAAGAAAATGACCCCAACCACTGAGAAATCCATACCAGATGCACAGCAAACAATGGCTATAGAAAGGAACTCAAAGAGAAATGATATCAAAAAGGGCAGGGGGGGAGATCTGAAGGGGACTGGAGGTGGGGAGAGGGATACAGAAGCAGATATGAAGGGTACTGGAGGAAGTGTGACAAGTTGTGGTGACAGGGAATCAGGATGGGGTGCTGAAGGAGGCAAGCGGGACTTTGAAAGAAGCATGAGGGAAGATTGGGGCATGGGGGGAGAGAAGAATGGCATTAGAGGAATCATAAGAGAAGATCTGGGCATAGGAGGAGAGAAGGGCATTGGAGGGGGTGTGGGAAAAGATATGGGCATTGGAAGTAGTTTGGATGAGGTTGAGGGCATGAAAGAAATTATGGAGGGCATTGGAGGAAGTGCAAGAAAAGTTTTGAGTTTGGAAGGTGATGAGAAGGGCACTGGAGGGATTAATGGAAAGGGTATGGATATGGAGGGACACTTGGAAGGTACTGGAGGGAATATGAAAGAAGTTAGCAGCATTGAAGGGAGTGTAAGAGGAGAAAATGGAAAGGAAGTTAGCAGTATCGGAGGAAGCATAAGAGAAGATAATGGAAGAGACATTAATGGTATGAAAGGGAATGTACGAGAAGTTAGTGGCATTGTAGGGAGTGTACGAGAAGGTATCAGTAGCACCGGATTACGAAATGTGCCAAAGAGAGGGTGGAACACAGTAGGGTCAACCAAGGTCAACATATATGAGACTGAAGACTTGCTCCGCCATGAAGCCTTCCGCCACTACACCGCGGCTGGTGTCAGTCTGGTGGTGCATCCTGAGAGTGGGGTTCATGATGGAACCTGGAAGCCGGCCCTCACAGATTCTGCCAGTGTTGACTTCCTCACAGCTAGAGCGGTGTGTGTTAAAAGAAAGAGAGAGAGAGAGAGAGATAAAATGCATTTGTTCTAACTATATTTTTTTACACTTTTATATTTTTAATCTTAGTGCACTAGCCAGTGATTATTATTACTATTATTATTATTTTTTTTTTTTAATGTGTTTATAAAGTATATTGTATTGTCAGTCCTTTAAGATTGTTATGTTTAGTAATTAATATTTTGTTATTCCATTTATTACTGCATGTTTTTCTGTGATTCTATTATTATATTACTGTATTATTTTGAAAGTTATTGTAACAGTATTTCATTGTTGTATTAGTGTTCTAATGCTGGAGGGGGACATTGGGCCTCAATTGTGGTGGCACTAATATATCTGGGAAATTATACTGCCTTGTTATAGAAATGTCTCTCAAGTCCCTCCATATCCCCTGAATGAAAGGTGGTGGGCTGTAGGGGAAGGGCAGTTTCGGCCAACAGCCCACTGATCTGATGTCCTTATGAGCCTGGGATCACAGCAACAACAACAACATTATGCTGTCATTGTTTTATTTAAATTAATTCATTCCTCTGTGCAGGGTGACTACATATGGATTGAGCCAGTGTCGCGGCGGGAGTTTGACGTGGCCATTGGTGCGCGTGTGGTGAGTGCAGAGGGTCGACGCATACAGGTGCAGGACGACGACGCTCAGGTGGGTTAATTATAATTTTGCATAGCTAGCTTACTTTGGGTTAGGTGCATTAAATTGGGTTTGGTTTGGTTTGGTTTGGTTTGGTTAGGTTGGATTAGGTGGGATGGGTTATGCTGGGTTGGGTTAGGTGGTGTTAAATTGCATTGGTTGTGGATAGGTTGGGTTGAGATTAGATTGGGTAGGATTAGTTTTAGTTGATTCAGGTTGGGTTGGGTTAGAGTGGGTTGGTTTGGGTTGGTTTGAGTTAGACAGGTTAAGTTGCCTAGTCATTCAGTTAGCCAACTAGCCTACCAGTTTGTGACTAGTCAACCAAATTAAACAGTTATACAGTCAGTATTTCACCCAGCCAATCAGTCAGTCAGTCAAGCAACTCTGGTAAGTCACCTTTTTCTCACAGGAACAATGGCTGACCCCGGAGCGTCGAATCAAAGCAATGCACCCGACCTCAGTCCAGGGTGTGGAGGACATGATCAGCCTGGGCGACCTGCACGAAGCCGGCATTCTCAGGAACCTTCTCATACGATACAACGAGAACCTTATTTATGTATGTAATGAGGAAGGAAGCTGATAGCTGGTTTTATTAGTCATTTAACACCACTTGATATTAACAGTGTAAATTGGTAGTGATACCTCAGACATGCCTAAAGGCTAAGCAGATGAGTTGGGTCCAGAGGCACATGAAGGAAGGCATGAGATTAAAATAATATTTATTAACCTGAGGCCTAGAAGTACAGTACTACTAAAGCACTGGAACAGAAGTACAGTATTACTAGAGAACTGGCACTGAGATAAACCAAGGAAGACATGGGACAAAGATGTGTGTGTGTGTGTGTGTGTGCAGACCTCAGATCTAGAAGTAAGAGTAGAGAACAGAGGAAGGTGTTGGAGTGATATGATGTGAATCAATATGCCACATTGATAACAAGATGCACCTACCTGTAGTACAGTAATAGTAGTAGCTGCAACCCATGGCTCATCTGGATGTGAGCCTGGTGGACTCCATGCTTAAGTTGCCCTTCTCCTACAGTCCAACAAGCCTCTTTTTGGGGGTTAGGAATGGAGTTAAGGGACATTTGTATACCAAGGCATAGCTGTCCAGTTATATCAGCGCAACCATGTGTAGGCATTCCTCTCCAGCTCCATAACAAGAAGTAAAACTGAAAATGATGGTGAATTGATGGGGTGAGAGCAGTTTTAGGCCAGGTCAAAGTAAAATGACTAGCAGAGTAAAATGACAATGGTAATGAGCTGGTGGAGAAGAAAACAAGGTGGAGGAGTGCATTCAGTGAACCTGTCTGCTGCATGAATAACAGACAAAACTTGATGATGATGATGATGGTCACATTTTTTAACACATTAATGATTTGATGATGGATGGATGGACGACCATTAATGACGGCAGTGTGTGTACATTGCCTCCCGTGCTGTGATATGATAGGGTTGCATATTTCCAAGATAGGGGGTTGGTTTTGAGATAAGGTATCGAGGCCTTATCACTGTCCACTTTTATTGTCTTCATAATACTGTATGGTGCTGCTGGGGATGTCTCTGTGTGGTGGCACTGACATAACTTCTTACATGCTTAAAAAAAAAAAAATAAGTTTGTAGTCAATGTATTTTCCTTTGGCAAAATGGGTCCACTCACGCAACATTAGGTTGTGGTTGCATGAAATTCAGTGAGCTTTAGTCATGTGGAAGGGAGGAAGGAATATCCTCAGTAACCAGTCCTATTTATTCACAAGTCCAGCCACACCTGGTCATCACCTGAGCTGCAAAGGGTTTAGGGATCTTTGTTAGATGAAAACAAACAAACTAGAACAGTGGAATGTTAATTAGGTAGTACTGATGATGATGATAGGATAGGATGATGATGGATGTAGGGTGAGGATTGTGGTGATGATAATGGAGGCTGGGCTTGATGATGATGGATACAGAGTATGATGATGATGCCCGGATTCTGGAAATAGATGTGTGATTAGGATGCTGCAGCTGCTGCTGCTGATGATGACGATGATTCTCCCGAACCCCACAGACATACACAGGATCAATCCTTGTGGCTGTCAACCCATACCAAATCCTTCCGATCTACACCGTGGACCAGATCAAGCTGTATCGGGGCAAGAAGATTGGGGAGTTACCACCTCACATCTTTGCTATTGGCGACTCCTGCTACAACAACATGAGACGCTTCAAACAGGACCAGTGTATTGTCATTAGGTGAGTGCATATTATCTTTCTCTACCTATTTACCTACCTACCTTCCTCTGCCTACCTACTTCCTCTCTACCTACCTGTTACAACATGAGGTGATTCAGATTGGACGAGTGTATTTTTATGAGGTGGGTACAAGCACTCAGGATAGGCCTTTGTCATATCCTGTAATGTCTTTCTACTTGTCTGTTCATACCTAACTACCTGCCACCCCACCTACGTTTGCCTGCTTACCGTTCTACCTCCATACCTACTTTTGTCTACGCACCTACCTACTTCCCCACCTGCTTTTTCCTACGTACCTACCCCTTTCTGTTGCTATGTCTTTCACAGCAACATGATTTGCTTTAAACAGGACCAGTGTATTGTTATTACTCAGTACAGTCATGTGTAATATGCATTTTTCTTCAATTTTTCCATTTGTACTTACCTACATGTGTATCCATAGAGCTACCTTCCTAGAACCTGCCTACTTGTCTTTCTCCTTTCCTTTATCTCCTGTTTTGTCTTCTCTCCCCTTGCATTTCCGTTTTCTCCTTCTGCCTTAACCCTTGCCTCTCCCCCTCCTCTCCTTTTGCCATTCTGTCTTACCAGCCCTGCTTCTTCCCTTCCCATTCATTTCCTTTAACAAATATCACCTCTCTTCCTTGTCCCAATCCCTAATGTTACCTCTCCTTTTACCTACAGCGGTGAGCAAGGAACTGATAAGACTGAGAACACCAAACTGATCTTGCACTTGGCCACCTTGTCATATCTTGCTCCATTATCTTGTGTCTTCTCTCCTCTCTCATTTTCTCTATCTTATCCTGACATATCTTACATTCTGTTCCTGTCTTTCCTATTGAACCTTTCTTACATTTCCTTTCCATTTCTTCCATTCCGTTCCTTCCCTTCCCTTTCCTTCCCTTCCCTTCCCTTCCCTTCCCTTCCCTTCCCTTCCTTTCCCTTCCGTTCCCTTCCCTTGTAATTAATATTACTTCTTTTCATCCCTACAGTGGAGAGTCAGGAGCTGGTAAGACTGAGAGCACCAAGCTGATCCTGCAGTACCTGGCTGCCATCTCTGGAAAGCATTCATGGATTGAACAGCAGATCCTGGAAGCAAACCCAATTTTAGAAGGTTTGTGCACTGACATTTGAGTTACCTGTAGGTTTATGTTAAGTGACAGAGTTGCATGAAATTATATGAGCCTTAGAGTTCTTGGTTACTATTTAAATGAACCCTCCAGTCTGGCTACATTTGCCCATTAACTGAGCTGAAGGGGGTTAGGGATCTTTGTCTTCCTCTCTTGTTTTCTCTTCCTTGCTTTCTGAACCTTACCTCACCCCATCCTTAGGAGGGAAAAAGAGGCCAAGATGATGATGGTGGGTATGATGAATATTGATAATAATAATATCAATTCTCCCCATCCTCCAACAGCCTTTGGTAACGCCAAAACCATCCGCAATGACAACTCGTCCAGGTTTGGCAAATACATTGACATCCACTTCACCAAAGACGGGGTCATCGAGGGTGCTTCCATTGAACAGTACCTCTTGGAGAAATCTCGCATTGTATCACAGGGAGCCGATGAGAGGAACTATCATATATTCTATTGTATGTTGGCCGGGATGACCAGGGAGGAGAGGCAAAAACTGGAATTGACTGATGCATCGCAATACAAGTATTTGATAGGGGTGAGTAATATGTTCTTCTATGTCTGCCTGTATGTATGTATGTATGTATGTCTTTTTATCTATCATATTTTAGTGTATGTTGGCCCAAGATGACCAATTAAGATGTTGGGACAGACTGAGGTTTTACAGTATGTGGGTGCACTTATCATCCACTCACTCGATGTAGTGCTGCTCTTGGGTTTATGCCCTTTCCTCTCTTCCTTCCTTCTTTCTTTCTGCCCACTTCTGTCTTTTTTCCTTCATTCTTTCCTCTTCATTATGCCTACGGGTGACCACGCTTCCTCTTGTCTTTTTTTTTTTTTTCCTCTTCGTCCTTTCCTCTTCCATCTGCTTGTGGGTGACTCTACACTGAGTGACAAACCAAATGGTTTCCTGTACACCAGGAACCCACTTTCTAAGCTGGGTGGTAACCATATAACCAGATTATGGCACCTGGTGGTTTAGTGAGTAATTAAGGCACTCCAGTCAGATTGAGCATGTGCAGGTTTATATCCAAAGGGTGGTTGGGGTTTATTGCTCACATAATGCCACTCAGGGATGAGTGAGGCTGGTCACTCTCATCTTAACTGTCAGGACCAACTTGCTTAGCCCTGGGCTTCTACGCTTCTCATGGAGCAGCACAGGATTAGATGATGATGATAATGATGATAAGGGTGAGTACTGTATGGATATATTAAGAGTCATTCTCTGTCTTATATATGTCTTTCTATCTTTCTGTATGTTTACATCAGTCTGTATCTTAGTTGGTGTATGTTTTATATCCATCTATCTGTGTATGTCTGTCTGTCTGTCTGTTATCTCTGTCTTTGTTTATTTGACTATCACATATTCCACTCTATGTTCGTTTGGATGACACAGAAGAGGCAAAGGCTTGACCTGACAGATGTAAATAAGTAACTGATGAGTGAGTATACTTGTTTCTTTGTTTGTCAGTCTGTTTATCTGTTTCATCATCTTTTTCTCTTTCAGACTTTTGTTTGTCTCTGTCTGTGTCTTTTGTCTGTCTGTGGTATCTCAGGATGATAACTTTGATACTGATGATGATGGTGGTGTCAAGAACAGAGAGCTTAAATATTAATATGTAAGACCTGGTTTAATTTAGATGATGATGGTTGTACTGCAGGGTGGGAGCATCACGTGTGAGGGTCGTGATGATGCAAGGGAGTTTGCCGACATCCGTTCTGCAATGAAGGTGCTGATGTTTAGTGACTCTGAGGTGTGGGAGATTATGAAAATATTGGCAGCAATATTGCACATGGGCAACATCAAGTTCAAAGGAAAAGTTGTGGGTGAGTACAGGGTGTTTAGTATACGTAAAGTATAAGGCAAATTCACCTAATATTTGACCTCTTCTGCTTGACATTTTCTTCTGCTGGCTAATATACCAAAGCTGAGAGAAGCTTGGTATGTTTCTTTGTTCATAGTTACAAAATTTTGCCAAATGTTTGACTTTTTGTACTTGCCACTTGAGAGGAGCATGTGGAGTGACGTGGAGGGACAGGTTGACGAATGAAGAAGTGAGGGAGCGTTGTGGGGTGGATGTGGATGTGGTTGAGAAGATTAGGAGAAATGCACTGAGGTGGTTTGGACATGTGGAGAGAATGGAGAATGAAAGACTGACTAAGAGGGTGTATGTAGGTGAGGTGGAGGGAGGGAGAGGGAGGGGTAGACCGAGGATGAGGTGGAGGGATGGAGTTGAGAGGTATATGAGGGTGGGGGTGAGTTGGGGGGAGGGGAGTCAAATGGTGGGTGACAGAGTGACTTGGAGGCGTTTTGTCTGCAGCCACCCTTTGCGGGATTAGGGCGTCGGGCTATAGATAGATAGATAGATAGACTTTCCTTTGCTAATATCCGAAAGCTAAGAGGCTTAGTACTGTATATTTTTCTGACCATAGATTATTATCTTTGATATGGTGCATCAGGGAGGTGTGTGACAGACATACCCTAAGTGTTAACTGGTTTCAATGGAACAGAGGCCAACTAGACATTAGAAGATAAGATAACATGGGTATACAGGTAGATGGGTATGCAGTTAAACTGATATACTTGTTTCGTTTAGTTTTTGAAGACTCCAACATCCTTGCATGCGTCGGCCTTGGTCACCTAGTGATGGCTGTCCGTGCTTGCTCAGTTTCTGGCAGCCTCCCTATTCAGTCCCTTAACCCTCAGGTCACACTTTATGACCTCGTCCCAGGTCTTTTTTAGTCTTCCCCTTGCAACCCCACCCCTAATATTAATGCTTCTTACTTTCTGTAACCAATTCATCCTCCATCCTCTCCACATGCCTAAACCACCTCACTCTACCTCTCCTCATCACAGCAGCAATACACTCCAATCTCATCCTCTCAACTCTTCCATCATAAACCTAGCCCTCCCAGGCCTTGCACTGAGGGATGCACTGCACTTCCACCAAATCATTGTCATTTCTGTACGTTTGAGCCTGCAAATATCCTCTTCCTTTAGTGCCATGGTCTCACTACCATACTGTATTACACTCCTAACACATGCTGCATACAAAGATCCCTTAGCCCACAGGGAGAGACCTCTCAATGTCAGGAGAGGCAACAGCCCCCTGAACTCCCAGCCACTCCTCACTGTAGCCACAGAGCCGGCTCCACCTCCACCGTCAGCGTATAACATGTCTCCCAAATAACAAATCGCTTCCACACACTCAAGAAACTCACGGCAAGATCGGTCCTTTCACACCTGACAGTCTCCACACTTTCTCCCTGACACACCACACACATAAAATCAGCATTATCTCACAGTCTCCCTCTAATACCACTACATTTCTCATGCACCCACTTACCACAAACACTGCACAAGATGGAATTACCTCCCACTTTCTTGTGGCAGATTGCTCATGGCCACTCTCCCTCTTCTATGACAGTACCACCACCAACCCTAGATACCATCACTTTTGTTTTATCTGTATTTACTCTTAAGCCCTTGTGCCCCATACCATCTCTTCATTTCCTAAATCTTTCCTCTGCCTCCCATTCATTCTCTGCAATCAACACCAAATCATCAGCATGCAACATCTCCCATGGAAGTCCATTTCTGAAGTCACATGAGAGGGCTTCAGGTACTATTATAAACAACAAGGGACTCAAAAACTGATGTACTGTATAGACAAATAGCTAATAACAGTAGAGGTAAACAGATAAATGGTTATACAATTAAACAGATATATAGACAGAAAACGTAATAACAGTTTTGCCTACCAGACAACCTGGATGCATCCGAGATCCCTGACACAACCTCATTAGTGCGCGTGGCCAGGTTCCTGGGGATGGAGCCTCGTGCTGTGAAGGAGGCACTTACCACCCGCACCATCTTTGCGCAGGGAGAGACTGTCGTAAGTTATTATTTTGAAGCTGTATTTATGGTGGTGTAAGTTATATTTATTGTTAAAAAATGGTAAATGTCAATGTGGTTATGGTGGAAAGCATTAGAAGTACCTTGAGGTGGTTAATGTATGTTTATGATGTGTTGATTGTGAGTGATGCATGTATGTTAATTTTATGTGATGTTTGTGAGCAATGCATGTGTGAAATTTTTGTCTGTTTTTTGAGAGTGATGCATGTGTGATATTTGTGTGAGTGATGCATGTGTGATAATTTTGTTGTTGTTTGAGAGTGATGTGTGTGTGTGAGATATGTTTGCTTGTGCATGATGAATTTGTGTGTGATGATGTTGTTACATGATGCGTTTGTATGTAGAAAACGTCTCTGAGATCTGTTTGTGCATGATGTAGTTGGTGTGTGCAGCATTTGTGTGTGATCTAGTTGGAGTGTAATATGTTTATGTGTGATGCATTTGTGTGCAATGCATTGTTTGTGCATGATTCATTTGTTTGTAATCACCTGGGTCCCATACAGGTTTCCAACTTGAGCCACAGTCAAGCGACAGACGTGCGTGATGCGTTTGTAAAGGGTATCTATGGCCGACTGTTCATCTGGATTGTCAGCAAGGTCAACGCTGCCATCTTCAAACCCAAAGCATCATTCAGGACATCCATAGGAGTACTGGACATCTTTGGATTTGAGAACTTCAAAACTAACAGGTACTAATCCCCTTTTTAGTCATCTGTAGGTGCTGGAGAGGAATGCCTTCATGTGGTGGCATTGATGTAACTGAGCGGTGGACCTGCCCAGCCATATAAATGTCCCTCAGTTCACTCTCTTTCTCCCCATGAAGGAGTGATGATGATAATGGTGTTGACTGCTGCTGAACTTCCTTAATGTCACCTCACTTCCTCCATTCCACTCATTAACAGGCCATCCTCTCTCCATCCCCCAGCTTTGAGCAGTTCTGTATCAACTATGCCAACGAAAACCTGCAACAGTTCTTTGTGCAGCACATCTTCAAGCTTGAACAGGAGGAATACAACTCTGAAAACATCAACTGGAAACACATAGAGTTTGTGGATAACCAGGACACTCTCGATCTCATTGCCATAAAGCAGCTGAACATTATGGCGCTGATTGATGAAGAATCAAAGTTTCCTAAGGTAGGTTGGATTTTTTTTGGTTAGGTTTGGTTAGGTAGGGTAAGGTAAGGTAAGGTATGGTATGGTATGGTATGGTAAGGTATGGTTATATTTGTAAAGTTGGGTTAGGTTTGGTTTGTTACTTCACTAATATAACCCTTTTCAAATTAGAGGTTATGTAAAATAGAAATATCAGTACATAGGATGATAGTCATTGTTTCCTACTGTAAATCATATACAGAAATATGTCAACATCATGAACTAGACAACTGTGTGAAAGGAGAGTGGTGGCCGAGTGAGTCTGGGAGAGAGACTAGTGTACCTCATACTGTGCAGATGAGTTTGTTCAGTGATAGAAAATGTCATATTTCAATGCATGCCATGTGTTATCTACGTTGTATATGTTTTGAAATAGTTTCATGTACTTGCTAATCAGCCCACTGCATTCAGAACAATACTGCAGTGAAAACACATGTAATGGGTGAATAAAATATCTGAAAAGGTCTCACATATACTGTAGGTAGTAGGGAGTGATTCACATAAATAAGTAGATCGTTGGATGAGTGATTACCTAACTTGTCCTGCATGTTTTTCAGGGCACAGATCAGACCATGTTGCAAAAGCTGCACAAACAACAGTCACACCACAAACAGTACCTCAAGCCAAAGTCGGACCTCAATGCATCATTTGGCATCAACCACTTTGCTGGCGTGGTCTTCTATGACACTAGAGGTAGGGTGGAAGGAGTCAGTGTGTGAGATGGAGTGTATGTGTGAGTGTTGGAGGTAGGAGAAGGAGAGGTATACAGTACTGAATATGAGGTGTGAGAGTGATAGTAATGGGAGATGGAGTGGTAGGGTGAAAATGAGATGTAAGAGGAAGTATGTGAGCGTTAGAGGTGTGAGAAGGAGTGTATGTTAGTCTGTGTGTGTGTGTGTGTGTTAATGAGAGGGAGGAGTGTGTGTATGAATGTTAATGGGAGGGAAGAGGAGTGTGTGTGAATGTCAGAGATGTGAGACGGTGTAAGAGAGAGTGTGTTGGAGGTGTGAGTGTGGGTGATGTGATGTGGGTGGATGATTTTGTGTGGTGTGATGTGAGAGGGTGGTATCAGGTGTTAGGTTCTGTGGTGCAGTGTGAATTTATTAAGTCTCTGAAGTCAACACCTCATTTCTGAAAGGATGGACAGGGCTGCTGCTTCATTGGGGGGGGAAAAAAAAAAATGTGGCACAGTCAAAATATTTAATAGAGAGCTACTACAGTGATTACCTTTTCCATTTTAGGGTTCCTTGAGAAGAACCGAGACACTTTCAGCGCAGATCTGCTACAGCTGATCCACAACACATCCAACAAATTCCTTCAGCATCTCTTTGTGGAGGATATTAGTAAGTACATGCATACCCTGGTTTAACAGTGCAATTGGCTAAGCAGAAACCTGTCGCTAGGCGGGGTATTGTATCTCGTGGTAGATTTAACATGTATAGGGATGCATTTTTGAGCTATGGGTTTCCCTCCCAACCAAGTCCTAAACCCACACAGATAAGTCCAAAAACAAGTTTCTAGCTAACCTAAACCCCCAAATAGCCTTAAAACAAGCTAAATTAAGCCTAAAAGAAGTTTATAACTCGCCTAAATCCAAAAATAAAATCTGAAAATCATCAAAAATGTCTGGAAAAAATCAGATTTAGTAAACTGTACCCCAAAATGACAGTGTTTATCCCACCTATGACTAAAACACGTTAATCTAAAAACAGTATATAAATCAGCCGAAACACAAAATGTAACTTTAAAATATCATCAAATATGGTTTAAAAAAAAAAATAAAAAAAAATAAAATAAAAAAAAATAAATCATTATGCCGGGGTTTGGCCATCATTTGGTGGGGTAGGGTGGTATTTCTACCCTTGTTGCTATGCCGCAGTACCGCATATAGGGGTATCATATCTCGGGGTCTGCCTGTGTACACCTGTGGAAGTAATCAGTTGAAATAATGCTTATTTTGGTGATATGGTTTTGTGCGCTGTCCTTGTTTATGGATCATACCTTGCTTCATCTTTAGGTGGGAAAAAAGTTAGAATGATGATGTTGATGAACTCTTATTTGAGACTTAAGGTTGTAATGATGATGATAGTAATAGTAGTAGTTGTAGGAATAATAATAAACAGTAATAATGGTAATAATAACAATGAATATGTTGTTATATTAACAATACAGTAAACAAATCCCCCCCCCCCTCTATGGTCTAACAGGCATGGGTTCTGAGACAAGGAAGAGAGCACCCACACTGTCAGCTCAGTTCAAGAAGTCACTGGACATGCTGATGAAAACACTGTTGTCATGTCAGCCATTTTTCATCAGGTGCATCAAACCCAATGAGTTCAAAAAACCCATGGTAAGAGACTCTGTGTGTGTGTGTGTGTGTGTGTGTGTGTGTGTGTGTGTGTGTGTGTGTGACTAAAAAGTGTTCCCCTGAGCTAGACCTTATTGGATCATATAGCCCTGCGAGGTGACAGGAGGGCGTTACCCCTCCCGGCATGGCAGCTGCTGGGTGTGGCTCGAACTCACGACCCTCAGGTCTTGAGTCTGATGCTTTGCTGCTGAGCCACCCTGCCACCCAATGTGAGTGTAAGTGAGTTTGTGTGTGTGTGTGTGTGTGTTTTAGAGAGAGAGAGAGAGAGAATGTTTTTTCAGTGTACATTATTTATTAATATTTTTTTTGTATATTAGGTGATGATGATTTGCCTTTTTTCTATTGATCTATCTGTCTATCTATCTATTGCCAGATGTTTTAATCCTGTGAGGGCTGGCCACAAACAGATTTCCTCCATGTCGTCCTATCCCTCTCCATTTCACTGCGCTACCCCCAGCCCACATCCCCCTCTCTCACATACCTCTCCACTCCATCCTTCCATCTCATCCTTGGCCTCCCTCTCCCTCTCCCCCCTTCTACCTCACTCATAGACTCTCCTTGTTAGTCTCTCACTCTCCATCCTCTCCACATGGCCAAACTACCTCAGTGTATTTCTCCTAACACTTTCTGTCACATCCACATTCACACCACAGTGCTCCTTCACTTCCTCATTTGCCAGTCTGCCCCTCCATGTAACTCCACATGCTTCTCTCAGATAACTATTTTTTTTTTTTTTTTAAATGAAATCTCCATTTTTTAAATGTTTATTATATAATAAAGTATTTTTTGTTGTACTGTATCTCTTGTATATCTGACTTTGTTGTATGTTTGTCATATACTGTATCAGGTTTTGAGAAAAGCAAGAACACAAAGTAGCCATGAGGCTTAAAGTTCATGTATTTAAAGCCCTCAAGTTTTAGATCATTTTATTCAGGTGAAATTCTCATCATGGTAAAGGCAAACTAACTAAACCATTCTTTGGTATAAAATAGAGCAATGAAAATGATTGCCATGGAAAACGGTATATACTTGTATTTGTGTACATGTTATGTCAGTTTTTAATTTTTACATCTTCTGTTTCCATCTGTGTTGTCAATGTGTTTACAGTAGTCCCTGTATCAGTATTATCTGTCTTAATGTATTTGTGTTTCATGGCACCAGATGTTTGACCGTGAGTTGTGTTGTCGTCAACTGAGATACTCCGGCATGATGGAGACAATCAGAATCCGACGGGCAGGCTATCCCATCAGGCACACATTCAGGGAGTTTGTGGAGAGGTACAGGTTCCTTATCAATGGATGCCCTCCTGCCCACAAGGTACACACATCTTGCTTTTGTATATTCTGTATGTAGAGAGAATGAAAAATTAGAGATTGAATAAAGCTCATTTATTTTAATTTGGTGGAGATTTTTGTCCTTTTCCTGATTATTTTGTACAGTTCAGTAGCAGAATAAGGCAATATTATGGTGTGGCATCCTTTTCATAGAACTGTTTTGTGACTAACATCATATTCTGATGTCATTGTCTTGTTACAGCTCAACATTGAAGATGGAGAGGTGGCAGTTGTATGGCAACATAAAGTGAACAAAGTATAATTCCAGAATTAACTGTTTTTGTGTATGTGCAGGTTGACTGTCGTGCTGCCACCAGTAAGATCTGCCAGCAGGTGTTGGGCCGTGCAGACTACCAGATGGGCCACACCAAGGTGTTCCTCAAGGATGCACATGATCTCTTCCTTGAGCAGGAGAGAGACAGAGTCCTCACCAAGAAGATCACCATCCTCCAGCGTTGTGTCCGTGGATGGTACTACAGACGCAGGTGTGTGTGTGTGCGTGCATGATGGAGGTTGGCACAGATTGATGCATGCTTTAGTGATTTAGAGAGCACGCCATGTACTGTGCTTAGATGTTAAGCAATTAATTCTACTTTAGGGCCATTGCTTAATGCCAGGAAGGGCATCTGATTGGAAAGTGCTACATGCTGCAATAAAGTACTTCAGTATAGGGACAAAACTTCAACCTCTCAGTAGGGGACAGGTTGATTATGGTTATGTTGGCTCATAAAAGCCCTCAGCATCCTCCTAGTGCTGAGCTTGATGCCAGTACTTGTGAGATATTACTGAATGTGTATGAGGGAGAATGGTATAGACCTCTTTGTAAGGTATGTGAAGAGAGGAAGAGGTTTAGTGATTGCTTGATTGGCAAGTATTCATGCTTTGTCTCATTCTGCAGGTTCCAGAAGATGCGAGAGAGTGCCATTGTTATACAGAAATACTACCGTGCTTACGCCCAGAAGATGCGTTACCAACACATGCGAGTGGGATACATGCGGCTACAGGCTCTCATACGATCACGAGTCGTATCCCATCGCTTCAAGCATCTACGTGGCCACATTGTGTCACTACAGGTATGTAGGTTTTCAGATTCAGTGATAATAGGGAACCTCTGCATTTCCATTAGTTTTGTTTATAAAGACTCCAACATGCTTGCATGCATCAGCCTTGGTCACCTGATGGCAGCTCTCCACACTGCTAGATCTCTGGCAGCCTCCCAATTCACTCAAAATTGTGGGAAGAGTAGAATTTAGCATCTGTGTGGCCATATTGTATCACTGCAGGTCTTCCGTGAAGGGTAGACTGAGGTTGAGGTGGAGGGATGGGATGGAGAGGTAGATATGAGAGGAAACTTTGAGTTGGAGAAGGCAGCTAGATGGCAGAGGAGGATGACATGGAGGTGATTAGTCTGTGGCCACCCATTACAGGAGTAAGGCATCTGAAGATAGATGGATAATAGGGAACCTGTCTTTTGAGGTCCTAAAATTGAGAAAAGGTGTAGAAAAATATGTAAATATATATATGGACATTTATGGGACTGTCTTCAGGTTTATGATTCCTGGTTTTCAAATGGGTTAAGGCACTTAGTTGTGTAGGGCTCACAAGGGTGTCTGAAGGGTGGATGTCATTTATTACTCACCTAATGACACTTGAGAAGCAAGCAGGACTGGGCACCCTAGCCTTGAGTGTCAGGACCAAGTAGCCTAGCCCCAGGACCCTATGCTTGGTATGGGGGAGGGAAGAAAAAAAATTATATGGCGGATGGATGGTTGGATGGCACTGATCATGTTTTAAACCCACACAGGCGCGGTGTCGAGGGTACCTTGTTCGCCGAGAGTTCCAGCACAAACTATGGGCTGTAACCAAAATCCAGGCACAGGTGAGGGGACTTATAGCACGTCGACAGTACCGGAGGCTGAAGATGAGGATGGAGGCAGCCCGGCTAAAGGAGGAAGAAGAGAGGGCATTGAGGCAACAGATGGACAAACGCAAGGCCAGGGAGATAGCTGAAATGAAGTACATTGTGAGTACAGATAAGTGTTTTGTTTTAGGATACATGTTTTATTATCTAGATGGTGGTTTTATATTGTGTGGCACAAGGAGTAGGAGGAGTAGAGGGCACTGGGGCAACAGATGGACAATCGCATGGTCAGGGAGACTGCCAGAATTAAGTACGTAAGCTAAATTCAGGCTTGGTTATGGGGGATTTGTTTTATTATAGGGAAGGCATTTTGGTTTGATGTGGCTCAGGGAGGAGTACAGGGCACTGAGGCAACAGATGGACAAATGGAAGGCCAGGGAAGCTGCTGAATATTGTGAGTACACACTGTGTTAGTGGTGGGCTGTGTTGTGTAGCTATTATGTAGGATTTTTGTTGGAGCCACAGATGGATTACAGTATAATAACATAAACAGTAATATAGTAATCATCATCATCATCAGCAACATGCAGATCTCCTTTCCCATTCCTAGGGCAAGGTGAGGAGTAGCAACATCCAGACAGCCTAAGTTTGCCCGATTCAATGGGCCACGTTTCCTTTCACTCATCATTCAAGTCCACAGAATCCTGGCTTCATCTGATAGGCCAAAAAAATTTCACCACATTCTGTAGCTTCACATATACCTAATAATAATAATAATAATTCCAGGACTTGAATGGTGGGTGAATGAAGGTGTTGCTCATTTAGTTAGGCAGATTGTTGGTTAGTTTCTCTGTCAGATTTTTCTTGCTGTGTGGAACCATACCTCACCCTCATCCATAGGTGGGAAAGACCTAGATAAGTAATAATAACTAATAATGATAATAATAATTGTAACAGTAACAATAATGCAATTCCCACATGCAGGAGCGGATGAAGGAAATGGAGAGGGCTGAAGAACAGCGAGCGTTGGAGGACCGGGAGATGATGGAGCATAAGCGTGCGTTAGTTAGGGAAGCAGAGAGACAACGAGATGAACCTGTAGACGACTCAAAATTGGTGGACCAAATGTTTGAATTTCTGCCACCAGACTCATCATCAGAGTCACATGCACCACCATCAGCCTTCAAGGTGAGAGAGAGAGAAAGAGAGAGAGAGAGAGAGGGAGGGAGGGAAAGAGGGAGGGAGGGAGGGAAAGAGGGAGGGAGGGAGGGAAAGGGAGATGGGGGGGAGAGGGAGAGAGGGGGGAAAGGGAGGGAGAGAGATGGGCAGAGATGCAGTATTTAGCAAAGTCATCATGTTTGTTTGTGATAAGGAGTGTCGTGTAATGTGAAAAGACGGAGGGGAGTGGAGGGTTTGGAAAGGGAGGAAAGAGGAAGGGAGGGCAGGGCAGGAGAGGAGAGGAGAGAAGATTTGCTGTGATGTGTAGAACAGTGTGTTATGGCATATAATAGCAAAGGTAAACTAATATAATCCCCTCCTCTCCCCCAGGACTTACCCCAAGCAGGCAAGGGTACAGTGTCAGGTGAGGACATCATATCCGGTATCCCACGACCAGCTGGTGACCAGGATGAGGACCTGTCTGAGTACAAGTTCCAGAAATACGCAGCAACATACTTCCAGGGCAACGTCAACCACCAGTACTCACGCAAGCAGCTCAAACAGCCACTACTGCAGCTACAGACACAAGGAGACCAGCTGGTAAGTAGGTGCATGGATGCAGAGTAGAGGACCTGTTTTGAGGAGCATTGTAGATGCTATAGCAGACCTTGTAGCACCTCTTCCTTTGAAATTTCAGTTTATTCCATATTACACCTTAATGTTCCCTTTTTTATTATTTTTATGATTTTAATACTGTATTGATTTAATAAGAATGTACTTTACTCAAGGGTCTTATTAACAGAACTAAGGTAACCATACCAGTAACACAAGTCTAATGTTTTTCTTGCTAACAGGCAGCATTGGCTGTGTGGCTGGCAGTCCTGCAGCAGTTTAATAAAAGTGACTTATAAAGAGGACTTAATTTATTCATAACGAGAGCAGGAACAGTATTAAGATACACACCAATCATCATCATCATCATCCAGACCTCCTTTCCCACTCTAGGGCAGGGTGAGGAGTAGCAGTGTCGAGACAACCTAAATCTGGTCAAATCAGTGGGCCACACTTCCATTCATTCATCATTCAAACCCTTGAAATTCTGGCTTCATCAGATATAGGCCAAAAAAATTTCACCACGTTCTTTAGCTTCACATATATGTATCTGATAGAGCCAGTCTAAATGCTGTCACATTAGAAAGGGGTGCCCAATCCCTGGTTATGCATTTCTCTGCACAAAATTCATCCAGCCAGCATGATCCATTGTCAGTCCCTTAGCCTCACCAACATCCATATTTCTCTTCCTCACACACTCATCTACCATATCCCTCCACCTTCTTGGCCTACCTCGCCTCCTCCCTCCTTCAGATTCGCTCAGATATACCTGTTTCACCACTCTGTTGTCATCCATTCTCTCCACATGACCATACCATTTCAGTACACTGTCTTTCATTCTGGTGTCCACAGACGTCCTCACTCCGCATCTTTCACGAATCACATTATTTCGTACTCCACATACATTCCACAGCCATCCCATCTCCACTGCTCTTGCTCTTGGCTTTTCATTTTCATGCCACTCCATAGTCTTATATCCATGTGTTAAAGTTGGTACTAACGCTCCTTCATGTAAGCCTCATGCAGCTGCAACACTCAAGCCTCTGTTTCTTATCAAGGACTTCATAGCACCAGCTACTTTCCGTCCTTGTGTCACTCCACTTTCCATGTCTTTTGCACATTTTCCTCTCTTTTCTATCACTGTACCCCGGTATTTGAACTCTCTCACCAATTCCAGTCTCTCTCCATTCCTGTAATATCACACTGGGAGTCACCTTCTCTCTCAATAACCATCACTTTACCCTTTTCTGTGTTTACTCTCAAGGTATGACGCTCGCAGACATCTACAAAACTCTGCATTAGTCTACCAAGTTCTTGTCTGGTATTTGCAAATAGTATTGCATCATCAGCATGCAACAAATTTGAGATATTCCATCCATCACCATTCAATACCAACGGCATCTCTCTCTCTCTCCGTTACTCATGTTTTTACTTCTCTCATCATCCCATCCATATATATCTTGAACAACCATGGGGACATCACACAACCTGGTCACACACCCACAGTGATTGTGAACCATTCACTAAGATGCCCATTAACCCTTACACATGCCTCACAACTATCATGAAAACACTTGATGGCACCTAGTAGCTAACAATCTACACCATATATGTGCAAAACTTTCCACAGTCCTACTCTGTCTGCTTTGTCATATGCATTTTCCAGATCCTTAAATGCCATAAACACCTTATAGTCCTCCTCACAAGCTTTCTCCACTATTTGTCTCAGAGCATATATTTGATCCACACATCTGCCACTCCTAAAGCCACTGTTCATCACTCACTAGGACTTCTGATATCTCTCTTACTTTCCCTCTAGTAATTGTTCCGTGTGCCTTCCCGACAATACCCAATAGACTTATGCCATGCTAATTCTTGCTCTTGCTTCACTCACCTTTATTTTTGTACAGTGGTACAGTCACTGCCTTTTTCCACTGTACTGGCACAATACATATCTCCAGCAAGCACTTCATTCCTCTTTCTCCACTACACCTAATCACCTCTGCATACACCTCATCAACCCCTGCTGCTTTCCCATTTTTTTTAGCCGCTTCACAGCGTTCTTCACCTCAGCAGGTGACATGTTTCCTGGCACTGCATTTCGTCTCTGTACACCCTCCAAATCAGTCATGTTAAGTCATTGTGCTGTCTCCATTCCCATTCATCAGACTTTCAAAATATTTTTTCCATCTGGTCCTTGCTTCCCCATGGGTTAATAATCTACCATTTACCTCCTTCAAACTGTCACATTTCTGCAACACTTTCCAGAATGATTTCCAATTTTCAGAGTAATTTGCATTCATTTTTCTTCCTAGATTATCATTTACCTCCCCTTTTTTCCTCTTCACTAGTCTCTTTACATGCTTCTTGCTCTCAGTATGTTCAGTTTTCATTTCAACTGAGCCCCTGTTTTGTATCCGCTGTAACTACTTCTTCCTCTATTCCTCCACTGCCCTCTTGACCTCTTTATCCCTCCAGTACAGCAACATTATGTATTATGTAGTACAGTAGTAACAGTAGTAGTAGTAGCAGAATGTGAACACAGGACTGCAGGCTAAAGTTGTCCTTCTTCTGTAGGCTACTATCCTCCTTTTGGGGAGCAAGGAGAATGAGGAGCATTTGTATAACCATGTAGTTCCATCACCTACTTATAGTGGTGCCACTACTTGAGGGCATCTTTCCCTAGCACCCCATAACAGTAACACATCGTTTCAATTTCTCGGCAACAGGCGGCATTGGCTCTGTGGGTGACCATCCTGCGATTCATGGGCGACATGGCTGAACCCAAGTACCACATGATGGACCGGGACAACACTTCTGTCATGTCAAAGGTGTCGGCCACACTCGGCAGGAACTTCATCAAGAGTAAAGAGTTCCAGGAGGCTCAGATGATGGGCATGGATCCTGTAAGTATCTGCCTTTGTATCAGCTGTGTCTGTATGTATCTTTTTGTGTCTGTATGTATCTTTGTCTTTACCTTTCTACATCATTTTTTTTTTTTTTTTTTTTTTAGTCACTTCAGAAAGTATCTGTACTTTTTATCATCATTACATTTTGAAATTGGGTGAAAGGTTTGAAAATATTCTCCAGTAATTTCTCATGATGTGGATATCTTGAACTGTTTTTAATACAGCACAGAGAAGGATCTGTATCATCATCATCATCATCTAATCCTGTGTTGCATGTAACACATAATGTATTGTTACATCCCCATCCCACACTGCCTCAGACTCCAACAGCAGTAGTTCATTGTAGGAAGGACGTTGCCCAGTGAGTTGTTCTTCTTATGGTCTGTCTTTTGGTGTGCAACAATGAGATCAGATCAGGTGTTGTAAATAAACATTGGCTTCTTGGTTAGCTGTCTTTATTTTCCAGATAATTATTGTGGTAGGTGGGGGCGCTCACCATCCACTCACTCGATGTAGTGCTGCTCTCGGGTGTCTGCCCTTTCCTCTCCTCCATCTTTCGTTCCTTCCATCCTCTTCTTTTTTTCTGTCCTTCATTCTTTCCTCATCCTTCTGCCTACAGGTGACTTTACACTCCCTCTTCTGTCTTTCTTTCCTTCATTCTTTCCTTCCTTCGGCCTGTGAGTGACCCTACACTGAGTGACAAGCCAAATGGTTTCCTGTACAGCAGGAAACCATTTACTACGCTGGGTGGTAACCATATAACCAAATTTTGGCGCCTGGTAGTTTAATGGGTAATTATGGAGCTCCAGTCGGATTGAGTCGGTGAAGGTTTATATCCAAGGGGTGGTTGGGGTTTATTGCTCACATACTGCCACTCACGGATGAGTGAGGCTGGTCACTCTCATCTTAAATGTCAGGAGCAACTTGCCTAGCTCCGGGCTCCTACGCTCTTCATGGGGCAATGTAGGATTGGATGATGAATGCTGAATGAATTAAACTTAATGCTTGCCAACTTCACTGTTTTTACAAGCACCAGAGCTATACAGTCTTACTAACAACACTGACACTGAACTATACTCAAACTGAACTGAAACGATACTGACCCCAAGAGGCTTTTCCACCTCCTTATATAAGCTCTCTATTTACTTGAATGATGTACTATCTTCTCGGGAAAAGCAACAGTTACCAACTCGGAGACATCCAAAATATCCAGAGTTTTCTTACATTACACAACACTCTGACTGCTTTAGCATACAGACTGAAACAAAATTACATAATTTAACAATGACATTAATAAAATATCATAGAGAAAAAGAGCACAAAAATTAATTGATAACTTTACAAAATAACTCCCCTCATAATAGCAGGCTAACTGGCAACTCTGACAGGTAATGGAAGAATGCGAAAAGTACTGAGAACCCTCTAGACTATCTAACAAGCAAATCCTGCTTCTCAACAGTATTGTACCAGTATGTTCTGATGTATTTATGAAAAACATACAACCATAGCTCATGTGGAGGAGTAACCACATCCTGTGAATTCTGTGTGCATATACTTGGAAAGAAGTGTGGGATGATTGCATAGGTCAGCCAGATTCACCAGGCAGTAGGTGTCCAAGTTTCACAGTCTTCTGCAGCAGTCAGGTCCCTTAACTCTGAGGTCGTTCTATAAAACTCATCCCACAACTTTCCTTGGTGTGTCTGCAGGAGCATGGGCTTCCTCAACCTCAGTCTACCTCCTTGTCATCTTCCACTCTTCTACTTGCACTACCCATTCAGAGGGTGTTATTTTGCCTACAGGTTGTGTACATGTCCCAGAAGAACCGCAGTATTCGTCACAAGCTGGTATCACTGACGTTGAAACGCAAACACAAGCTTGGTGATGATGTGAGACGCAGACTGCAGGAGGATGAATACACTGCCGAGAGTTACTCATCCTGGCTGGACTCACGACCCACATCCAACCTTGAGAAGCTACATTTTATTATTGGACACGGCATCCTCCGTGCTGAACTGAGGTGACTTAATATTAATGCAACAAAACATATCCTAACTCTCCCCAAAACACTTACCAGTTCTATCTTAAATTTTCCTTTTCCTCAGACTGAGCTGAACCTTACCTAACATAACACTGTCAAACTAAACTTTCCTTATCCTTTGATGCCCTGCCTTACCTTACCAAACCATACCCAACCCTACCTTACCAAACCATACCTTACCCTACCTTACCAAACCATACCTTACCCTACCTTACCAAACCATACCTTACCCTGCCTTACCCTGCCTTACCAAACCCTATCCTATCCTACCCTACCCTTCCCTACCCTACGTACCCTTATTGTTTGTAACCTAGCCAACTGACTTAACTAGTGTATCTTAACTCAGCATAGCTTCACGATGATGGTGACAACAATGTTGATACTAATGCTGAAGCCATAGTATACTTTGCTAATCAGTATGCTTCTAATCCTCGCTCTTCAGAGACGAAATTTACTGCCAGATCTGCAAACAATTGAGCAACAACCCTTCAAAATCCTCACATGCACGAGGCTGGATCCTTCTGTCCCTGTGTGTGGGATGCTTCGCCCCCTCTGAGGATTTTGTGAAGTACCTCCTGTCATTCATTCGTGAGGGACCACCAGGGTACGCTCCCTACTGTGAGGAGAGACTCAAACGCACATTTGCTAATGGCACACGCAACCAACCTCCCAGCTGGCTTGAACTGCAGGTGCTGTTTTTAGTTTTTCTCAGTTTATTTTAGGTAATTATGCCCTGAAGGGATTAAAGTGTCTGGCAATAGATAGATAGACAAGATGCTCTTCATGCTAATAATGATGATGGTGATGACTGGGAATGAATAATGATATCAATTATGACAGTGATTGTGAATTTGGTGACAGATGTTATAATGTAGATATAAAATACTTCAGCTTCCTGACATCCCTATATTTTTTCTACATGCAAGAAATCCCTCAAATTTTGTTTCCCACCTACAAGAGCAATTAAAAAACAATAAATTTACTGGTGACAAAAATCCTCCTCCCCCCCAGATTTTTCCAGTATTGATTCCCCTCCCCCCACAGGCAACAAAATCCAAAAAGCCACTGATGCTGCCAATCACCTTCATGGATGGCAACACCAAGACCCTGTATGCAGACTCGGCCACAACTGCGCGGGAACTCTGCAACCAACTCTCGGACAAGATTGGGTTGAGAGACCAGTTTGGCTTCTCACTGTACATTGCACTGTTTGATAAGGTATGTCAGTGTATAGTTAGGTCTGTCTAGGTGTAATCAGTTTGTCTTTTGTAGCTGTGTATATATACTGTATATATTGTCTGTGTGTTAATGTTAATCTGTGTAATCTACTGTCTGTTGTATCTCTGTATACATGTCTGTCTGTCATACCTGCTCGCAGCTGCTGTATATATTTGTCAGTTTTGCTATTGCATCTATACATGCATCAGTCTGCCTTATCTGTGTATATGTCTGTGTATGTAGTTATCTATAAATGTCTTTCTCTATCTAGTTATCTCTGTCTGTCAGTCTGTCTTGTTATCTACATATCTGTCTGTCTGTCTATCTGTCTATGTATGTTTCGGTCTATCTTTTATCAGTCAGTCAGCAACCAGCTCTCAGACCAGCTCGAACTGAAGGACGAGTTAGAGTTGTCTCTCTACATCGCTCTCTCTAATAAGGTGTGTGCTTGTCTGTTGTCTGCCTACCTGTTTATGTATTTGTCTGTCTGTATGTGTCGTCTGTCCTTGACTGGGTTGGGTCCCATCTGAGGATAGACAGTGATGAGGGAGCAGTAGTGTGTCCTGCCATGTGTTCGTACATGTTTGCATCAAGATGAGGTTTCCAGTGTTAAATTCAGTATACTGCACATGCACTTCTCACCATACATACAAAAGCCATCCACACCTACTGTGTACCTGTATGTAAAACAGTGTTAGTGAGTAGCAGCAGGCCTTGCCTTCAGTCATGGAGTTTGGTGCTGTATGGTAGTGAGACCTGGACAGTGAACATAAGAACATAAGAAGAGAGGATAACTGCAGTAGGCCAGTTGGCCCATGCTAGGTAGCTCCTAGAAGAGTAACTGAACTGCTAGAATGAGATAAGGACATCAAAGAAGTGGGGGAGGAGGATGTTCGTGGGCTCAAGCATACAGAAGTAACGGTGATTGGGTGGATATGTAGTCTGTCCCTGAATGTGAGGCCTGGAAGGGCTAGGTTTATGACTAAAGAGCTTACAGGAAAGATGAGAGGGGTAGACTGAGATGGTTTGGGCACATGGAGAGGTTGGAGGATGACACCTGGGTGCGGAATGTGAGAAGTGTGAACGTTCAAGGTAGGGTTGCAAGAGGCAGACCAAAAAAGACCGGGGATGAGGTCATAGAGTGTGACCTTTGGGAAAAGGGACTGAATAGGAAGGCTGCCAGAGATTGAGCAATGTGGCAAGCTGCCATTAGGTGGCCAAGGCCAATGCATACAGGCAAGTTGGAGCCTTTGTAAACAATACGACGAGTGGTATTCCTTGGCTCTGTGGATCAGCTGCCCTTCAAATGAAGACCTATAAAACATAACTTGAATATGTATAATAGAGCTGCCCACCCATGCCACACCTGTACAAGTTAACTACGTCAATACATTCATGCCAACTCGCAAACATGAATGCATTTGGAGGACCAGTTTGGGTTCTCCCTCTATACCACACTGCCCAGCAAGGCTTGTGAATAACTGTCTGTCCATCTGTATGTGAAGGTCTGTATCCGTTTAACTGTCTTTGTGTATTTAACTGTCTGTCTGTCTAAATGTCTGCCTGTTTGTGTACGTGAAGGTCTTTGTCTTTGTACTTGGAGGTTTGTGTTTATGTTGCATGCTTTTGCCTTTGCTGTGCATGCATGTGTAAGCCTTTTCACTGTTGATGGCAACTAACAGTGCTGCTGGGTGCCATGCAGCTTTAGGTCTGCTGGTGATCTTGCCAACAATTTTTTTTTTTTAATGCCTTTTCAGTTGACAATTGCCAATCCTTCCTAGGGCCCTGTGTTTGAATTAATTTTTTTTTTTTTTTTTTTTTTTTTTTTTTTTTTTAGGCCAGCTGCCATCCAAGGCTAGTGAGTCCAGCATTTTGCCCAAATACATTATAGATTTTGAGGACTGATGCTATGTGTACCAACTCTTACAAGATACCAGAACTGTACAGTAATACTATAACAATATGTAACACGTGTCTTGTTTTCAGGTGTCCTCGTTGGGAAGTGGTGGTGATCACGTAATGGACGCCATCAGCCAGTGTGAGCAGTATGCCAAGGAACAAGGTGCACAGGAGAGGAATGCACCGTGGAGGCTGTTCTTCCGCAAGGAGATATTTGCACCATGGCATGACCCCACTGAAGACCCTGTTGCCACCAACCTTATATATCAACAAGTCAGTTTATCCCTCTCTCTGTTACTAACCTCCTACTGTAAATTAGGCAGATTAGCTCTTCATCCCTTATATCTATATATCTGTTACCAAGCTTGTACAGTATATCTCTTGGTCAGTTTTTCATCTATCTCAGTGTTTGTCTGGTTTGTTTATCCGTGTCAGGAATATTTAAAAAAAAGAAAAAAAAAAAATCAAATTTTTGCTTGTGAAGCCAAGATTATTGAGTCCTTTCATTTTAAATTAGATAAGCCTTATGTCCGTGGATGTTACTTATTTTACAGTGATAATGAATTTGTGGATGATTATGAGGATAATGATGCTAGTACATAAATATCTCCAGGTCGTACGAGGAGTAAAGTTTGGGGAGTACCGCTGTGACAAGGATGAGGACTTGGCCATGATCGCAGCACAGCAGTACTACATAGAGTTTGGCACAGACCTCAACCCAGATCGCCTGTACACCAACCTTCCTGGCTACATCCCAGACTATTGTGTGTCGGCTGGGGAGAAGGCCGTCGATCGCTGGGCCAGCCTGGTGACTGCCGGATACAGGAAGAGTTATTATGTCAAGGAGAGGGTACAGGCACTGAAGGTCAAGGAGGATGTTGTCAGCTATGCAAAATTCAAGTGGCCTCTCCTCTTCTCAAGATTCTATGAAGCATTCAGGTAAGTATTTAAGTCATGCAAAAGGATATTAAAAATGTCTGTTTCAAAGAGAGGGTACAGCCATTGACGGTCAAGGAGGATGTTAACTGTGCAATATTCAAGTGGCTACTGGAGGTTTTGTAAAGCATGCAGGTGAGTTTGTCTTAGTTTTTGACAGAGTCTCAGGATGTGCTGCTACTTGATTGGGAGGATTTTGACCCCTGACTGAGCACCCATACTTGATCATTTGAACCCATTTGTTTGAGTGCCTGGCTGTATTTTTATGTACTGTACTAAAAGTTTGGTGGTATTTTCATGCTCTCTGGACCCAGTCTCAGCCCATCCATAGGTAGGAAAAAAGGTTTGATGATAGTGATTATGGTGGTAGTGATTTTTGTGTTAGGAGAGGGAACGAAGGAATAAAAATAGTGAGCCTGAATAATTTCCTGCCTCACACAGTTACTTGTGGTCCAAACCTGCCAAAGAACAATGTGATAATTGCGGTGAACTGGATTGGCAAGGATTTTTTTTTTTTCCCACCAGTTTTTATACAGAAAAGAGAGAGAGAGATAAAAAGTGAGAACCTCAACCAGTGCCTTCCTTTACACAGGTACTCTGGCCCCAACTTGCCGAAGAATGACGTGATAATTGCAGTGAACTGGACGGGCGTGTATGTAGTGGATGACCAGGAGCAGGTATTATTGGAACTGTCCTTCCCAGAGATCACCACTGTGTCATGCAACAAGACGCAGAAGGTATACACACAGACATTCACCCTGGCAACGGTGCGGGGGGAGGAGTTCACCTTCCAGAGCCCTAATAGTGAGGATATCAGGGACTTGGTGGTGTACTTCCTGGAGGGGCTGAAGAAGAGATCCAAGTTTGTCATTGCATTGCAGGATTATAAGGCTCCAGGTTGGTCACAGGGTTTGGTGCTTGTCATTTTCATAATCTTCATCTTCATCTATATTTCCATTATCTTTATGTTTATCATCAAGTTGGTTGGTTTATTTTATGTGTTATTTCTATGTTCTTCATGTTTATCTATACTTTCACCAAATCTTTTTTATATATTAATGACAGCCAACTTTCTCTTATCTCAGGTGAAAACTCTTCCTTCCTGACATTCAACAAGGGTGACTTGATCCTGCTGGAGGAGGACTCGTCAGGGGAGACAGTGATGAACGCTGGGTGGTGTGTGGGTCGTTGTGAACGCACAGCGGAAAAGGGTGACTTCCCAGCAGAGACTGTTTATGTGCTGCCCGCTGTTACCAAACCACCACATGACATACTGGTGAGAGAGAGGCAAAGGGAGGAGAAGGAGGGGGAAAAGGGGGAGAGAGGATGGACTCATATTGTAGATGGTGATGATTGCTGCTGGGTGGTGTGAATGCACAGGAGAAAAAGGTAACTTCCCAGCAGACTGTTTGTTCTCCTAGCCTTTACCAATGAACTGGTGAGAGAGAGAGAGAGAGAGAGAGAGAGAGAGGGAGGAGGGGAGGAAGGGATGGTTGAGTAGACAGATGGATAGATGGATTGAGGGTTAGAGACAGATAGGTAGACAGATATAGACAGAGAGACAGAAACACTCTATGATTCTCCGGCAGGCACTGTTCACAGCAGAGGGGGCAGAACACGGGCGCAAGCTGTTCACACCACAACTGAACGGCAGTGATTCACAGGAAAAGCCACATACGCTGGAGGAGTATTCCCTCGATCACTTCAGGTGCGTTGTCACCCATTAATGTCTTAATAGTTGGTTTGTTTTTGCCTGATGGAACTCAGCCGCTCCCACAGCTTGCAGACCAAGCTGTGGTTGCATTAAGTTCAGTGAGCTTTAGTTATGAGATAGGAATATTGTTAGTTACTAGTCAGAGCAACCCTCCAGTCTGACTACACCTGACTATCAACTGAACAAAAAGGGCTTAGGGATCTTCCTCAGATTAGGACAAAGTTTTCCTTGTCATATTCTTTTTGCTGTTGCATGAATTCACATAGAAGAGGAGAACCCCCCCCCCCAAGCTTTGTTTAACTGAAATTAGAAGGAAATGAATTTAAATTTGATTTAGCATGTTAAGTATTAACTTTGTGTATTGACAAGAGTATTAGGAACATATCCTTCATATGTGTATTGACAAGAGTATTAGGAACATATCCTTCATAGATTATGAGGTAACACAATACAGTTTAACAGTATTTTTTGTGTCTGGTCAGAGCTCCACCCAAACGCACTGTATCCCGGGCCATCACCCTGACATCAGCTCGTCGACCGACCACAGACGTGTTGTGGAAGTACTCCCGAGAGCCACTGAAGCAGCCGCTGTTAAAGAAACTGGTGCAAAAGGAGGAACTGGCACAGGAGGCTGTGTATGCCTTCAATGCCATACTTAAGTACATGGGTGATTTGCCGTCAAGGAGGAACAGACAAGGCAATGACCTCACTGACCAGATATTTGATGGCCCACTCAAACATGTGAGTTGGTTGTACCTGTTATTTCCTGTGGTATTTTTGTGACTCGCTGCTTTTGTCTTAACTGTTCATTTCACTAATAGTATTTACATTATGGAGACATCTGAATTGGTTGAATATTTCAAGGGGATCAGTGGTTACCATCATCCCTGGGAAGAGCTACCCTGCAGTTGGCCTTGCACAACATTATCTGGCAGGAAACTAACCCACATTTACACAGTCAAAGTACAGGCTGAGATTACTACCCATACACATATCTTGCACAAAACTACAGTGTTCCCTAGGGTAGGCTTGGCTGCCTTGGATGGCAGCTGGCTGGGAGAAGAAAGACTCAAAAATTCAAACCATCAGTCCTAGGTAAGGGCTGGCATCAATAAGGGCACATAGCTATCTTAAAAAATAATAAATAAATAAATAAAAACTTGGCCTAACCATTTGTTGGTGGCAGACATGCTGGAGCTGCCTAGCAAGCAGTATCACCCTTAATTGCCACCAACAGGTAAAATAAGCTTACACAGATGTGGATGGTCAAGGACTCACAAATATAAATGTAGTAATTAATACATTATTGTCTTTTTCTGTTAAGGAAATCCTGCGAGATGAAATCTACTGCCAGATAATGAAGCAGCTGACCGAGAACCGTAATCGTCTGAGTGAGGAGCGTGGTTGGGAACTGATGTGGCTGGCGACAGGACTCTTTGCTTGCTCGCAGAACTTAGTCAAGGTACTGTGCAGAATTAGTTGGTGGCAGTGTGTTCAATTGTGTTTAAGTGAATGACTATGCAGCCCATCTCACTGGCTGTTCTGGTGGTTCTTTCACTTCTATACTTTCTCTGTCCTTGTTTCAGGAACCTGTAAATCCATCCTTTGGTAGGAAAAAAGGTCATGATGATGATGATGAAACATAAGTGGCATGTATCACAGTGGTCCTTTTTTTTTTTTTTTTTTTTTTTTTTTTTTTTTTTTTAAGTAATGATCAGAGGCAGTCCAATATTTTGAACTGAACAGATATATGATACTGATGTACTAATTTATTTTTATATTTGCAGGAGTTGTCCCAGTTTCTGCGCACCAGACGTCACCCTATTGCCCAGGACTCACTGCACCGTTTGCAGCGGACGCTGAAACATGGCCAACGCAAATATCCACCACACCAAGTGGAGGTGGAAGCCATACACCACAAGACCACACAGATCTTCCATAAGGTAGGTTCTGTAATATTCGCAATTAGCACCAACATTCAGAGTTTTCATTTTCTGATTATAATTTTCAGTTGTTCCAGGCAAAAATTGCCCTTCTCTTAACAGTCTACCATCCTTGTTTAGAGGCTAGAGAGGGAGTTGAGGGACATTCTTATAACTGGGCAGTACCAGTAGCTCTGCCGAGGTATGTCAGTGCCACTGCATGATAGCATCCCTTTCCAGCACCAGTGGCCAAGGTGCTGTACTAAAATTAACCACTCAGAAACCCTTGAGTTAGCAGCCCCAGCTCCCATCACATCCTCCTGCATCCCAGTTGGATGCTAACAGTCTTACCTTCTTATTGTAAGTAATTATCTACCCAGTTTCCCACATTCATTCTCATGCTACTAAATTCCACCTCCTTTGCACAGGTGTACTTCCCTGATGATACAGATGAGGCGTTTGAGGTGGACTCATCTACCCGTGCTAAAGACTTCTGTTCCTCCATTGCCCACCGCCTCAACCTCAAGAGCTCTGAGGGATTCTCACTCTTTGTCAAGATAGCAGACAAGGTCATATCCGTACCCGAGGGAGACTTCTTCTTTGACTTTGTACGGCACCTCACTGACTGGATCAAGAAAGCTCGACCGTCACGAGATGGTGGGTCTCACTGGGTTGAGGTACATTGGGAGAGAGAGAGATTGAGTAAGAGAATGTAGCTGTGTGAGTGAGGTGGAGGGGGAGAAGGACACTGAGGACAAAGTAAAGGGATGGGGTAGGGGTATATGAATGAAAGAGGGAGGGAAAAGGACAACATGGAAGGGATTTGCTTGAGGCCATATCCTTCAGCATTAAGACATCTGGCTATAGATAGAAGCTTGGTTTGGTTGCACACTTGGGTAGGCTGAGATTGCTGTTATTAACCCCTTCGCAACGACGATGCTTTTGTCGTCAATACCCTCCAAAGCGCACGTACTGTGACGCCCCCATGTTGTCACATATCGATGTTACGAAAGACAGCAGAGGGGTTCATTTATTGTGCTAGGGCCTTTCATATTGGCTGTTTTTTTTTTTTTTTTTTTTTTTTTTTTTTTTTAAAAATAAATAATATGAAGCCAATCCCAATATATATGGGAGGTCACATGATCACTGGTGCACTGAATAGGAACACTGCATGCTGCCATGATCAGGCTCTGCTGCGAATCATAGGAGAGTTTTTGTTGCTCCCTCCACAGTGAATTATAGCTGAATCACAAACTATTCTTGAGGAATCTAGCGATTCCTCAAGTGATGAGGAGTATATTGGACTGAACCCAGCAATTAAAGAATCTGAAATTGTGACACCTTTGGATGCTTTCAAACTAATTTTCGTTGCTGATGTGGTGAAGAAAATGTCAGTGGCTCAGCTAAGATACTCCATAGCCTGGGCCAAGCAGGGGCCACAAGGCCAAGAAAATGAGGGCTTAGATGTGCGTTCAGAGGCAACGTTTCTAATAAGTACTGTAAGTACATTGAATTAATTTCGTTTTGTTTTGTTTTTGAAGGCTCCAACATGCCTACATGCATCAGCCATGGTCACCTAGTGGTGGCTGTCCATGCTGCTCAATCTCTGACAGCTTCCCTATTCAGTCCCTTATCGTGAGGTCATACTCAGTGACCTCGTCTCAGGTCATTTTCGGTCTACCTCTCGCAGCCCTACCCTTAACCTTAACACTTCTGACTTTCTGCACCCAATTATCATCCCCCATCCTCTCCACATCCCCAAACCATCTCAGTCTACCTCATCTCATCACAACACCAATACACTCCAGTCCCATCCTACCTCTCAACTCTTTCATTGTAAATTTAACCTCCCCAGGCCTCACACTGAGGGATGCACTGCACATGCACCTAATCTCTGTCATTTCTGTACATTTGTGTCTGTGTATACCTCTTCCTTTACTGCCCAGGTCTCACTACCATACAGCATTACACTCCTAACACATGCTGCATACAAAGATCCCTTAGTACAGAGGGAGAGCCCTCTCAGTGTCTTTCACTTTTTTGTATTATTTATGATAAACCTACTCACAAATGTCTTTCAGTTTATATTATTTTTATTACAAACACAAGCAGTGGCAGATTCAGTCTTATGCACATAGGCCTATACTCACTCACTAATAATAATAATAATAATAATAATAATGATGTGCAGAGTTTTGCTGATGTCTGTGAGCATCATGCCTTGAGAGTAAATGTAGAGAAGAGTAAAGTGATGGCTATTGAGAGAGAAGGTGACTTCCAGTGTGATGTCACAGTGAATGGAGAGAGACTGGAATTGGTGAGAGAGTTCAAGTACTTGGGTACAGTGATAGAAAAGTGAGGAAAATGTGCAAAAGAAGTTGAAAGTAGAGTGACACAAGGAAGAAAAGTAGCTGGTGCAATGAAGGGCTTGATAAGAAACAGAGGCTTGAGTGTTGCAGCTGCACAAGGCTTACATGAGGGAGTGTTAGTGCCAACTCTAACATATGGGTGTGAGACTATGGTGTGGCATGAAAATGTAAAGTCAAGAGTAAGAGCAGTGGAGATGGGACTGCTAAGGAATGTATGTGGAGTACAGAGGGTGGATAGGATATGAAATAATGTGATTTGTGAAAGGTGTGGAGTGAGGAAGTTGGTGGACACCAGAGTTGAAGAGAGTATCCTGGGATGGTATGGTCATGTGGAGAGAATGGATAACAACAGAGTGGTGAAAAAGGTATACCTGAGCGAATTTGAAGGAGGGAGGAGGCGAGGTAGGCCAAGGAGAAGGTGGAGGTATATGGTGGATGAATGTTTGAGGAAGAGAGGTTTGGAAGTTGGTGAGGCTTGGGAACTGACAAGAGATCGAGCTGGCCGGATGAATGTTGTGAGGAGAAGTGCATGATCAGGGATTTTGGCACCCCTTGTGAGCATGGCAGCATCCAGATTGACTCAGTCGGATACGTTTGTGTGAAGCTGCAGAATGTGGTGAATGTTTTTGGCTTATCCGGTAGAGCCAGGATTCCAGGGGCTTGAATGATGAGTGAATGGAAGTGTGGCCTATTTGGATTGGGCAAGTTTGTGCTGTCAGGACATTGCTACTCCTCACCCTGCCCTTGGGTGGGAAAGGAGGTATGGATAATGATGATGATGATAATAATCTGGTCTTTTGTTTCTCAAAAGTGCCAGTTTTCTCATAGGGAATTCACTAGCACTTGACACACAAATACATTATTTTTCCAGTTACAAGAATTGTGACATCTCTCATATGCAATACAAACTTCATCAGCAAAAAAAACATGAAAGTGGCAGTAATTAAACCCTATAATCATCCATCATAGTACCTCTCTCCAGGTCATAGCATTTTGAAAAAAGAAAGACTTCCAGCTGTCTCTTAAAAGATTCAACAGAAGAGAGTTGTCTTATGGACATTGGTAATCTGTTAAATAATCTAGGGGCTCTATAGACAAAAGAATGATCAGAGAAAGATGATTGGTGAATGGCTCCAGGGTCATCAAGACACAAGGAATCACCTTCACTGCACAACGTCACACCCGGGCTTGCTTATGGGAGTTTTGACAATTCAGCAAGATACTTCGGTTCGCCAAACTTAAGAATCTCGCATGTAATAAGACACAGTTTAAATTCAGCACTAGCCTTTACTGGTAACCAGTGCAGTTCAGTTAGGAATGGGGTAGTTGAGGTTCTCAGGGGAAGACTAAAGATAAGCCGTGCTTCCCTGTTCAACACAGGGTGAACTTTTGTTAATATATTATTTGGAATTGTGGTAGGTGGGGGTACTCACCATCCACTCACTTGATGTAGTGCTGCTTTCGGGTGTCTGCCCTTTCCTTTCCTCCATCCTTCTTTCCATTCATCCTCTTCTGTCTTTCTTTCCTTCATTCTTTCCTCTTTCTTCTGCCTGCGGGTGACTTTACACTCCCTCTTGTGTCTTTCTTTCCTTCATTCTTTCCTCTTCCTTCTGCCTGTGGGTGACTCTACACTGAGTGACAAGTCAAATGGTTTCCTGTACACCAGGAAACCATTTACTACGCTGGGTGGTAACCATATAACCAAATTTTGGCTCCTGGTGGTTTAGTGGGTAATAAAGGTGCTCCAATCGGATTGAGCCGGTAAAGGTTTATATCCAAGGGGTGGTTGGGGTTTATTGCTCACTTAATGCCACTCGGGGATGAGTGAGGCTGGTCACTCTCATCTTAAATGCCAGGACCAACTTTCCTAGCCCCGGGTTCCTACGCTCCTTATGGGGCAACGTAGGATTGGATGATGAATGGATGGATGGATTATTTGGAAGACCAATCCACAGTGAAATACAGTAATCAACACGAGACAAGACCACAGGATGGACCAGTGTTAAGAGGCAATGTCTATTCAGGAATTTTTCTCACAGAGTACATTTGCAAGTTACACCCTCAGACAACTTGATTAACCCCTAACAGGCGGGCGACATTACATAACATCTGTGTGTGGGGAGGTGGGCAACATTACGATCAGCCATTTTCGGTATTTATTTATTGGTGAAATTGGGCGATAAGGCATCTTTGTCACCTACTGTCCTGGCCTCTACTCTCCCAAGCCTTGAAACAAGTAAAATAGAATATACATATAGAAGTTGTAGTGTTATAATTGTTCAAGTAAAGTAGTGTATACATATGTAGGTTTTATTGTTATAAGTGTTCAAGTATAACAGAAAACACATACAGTACGTAAGATTTTTAAGACAATGAATAGTGTAAAGAATGCATAAATGATAGTGTTCAAATAAGTGAATAGTTTGCTAGCCTCACCCCAGGCGTTCCTGGTGATAAGCTGCCAGCCCGGATTCCTCCCTCATTCCTCCCTTTCTCCTCCCACAGCCAGCAGAGACGTATTACCATGCTTTTTTTTTTTTTGCATAGGCTTCATAGCCTGCTATCAAGGCCCAGCAGTCCTCCTACATACCATACGCCTCTACATGTCACCACTTCGGCGCTGACACCCACCATCCATATTGAATACATGCTAGGGCTGTTTCATACAGGACTGGTGTATTGGTATTAGCAGGGGTATTTTTACGACATGTCGGCGGGTCTTCTGGTAGATCAGTAAAGCCTGATTTAATTAAATTCAAATCCTTAAACTGTTCCCTCTCCCAGCTGGGATTCGAACCTGGGTCCGTTAGGACTTCAGGCCACCTCTCTACCGATTGAGCCACCGCATCCCCTCTTGCCTTCGTTTTTCATCAATTTTCATCGATTTATGCATGTTTAGTCTTATTCCTTGATACATTATTTTTCCGAAAATATGCCGCCCCACACGGTTGTATATTTGACAAGTTGCCCGTTCATTAGGGGTTAATATGTTCTTTGTACTGTAATTTAACTTTGAATTAAAATAAACACCCAGATTTCGAACAGACCTGACTGGATGAAGCTGTGACATGCCAATGTTCAAAGCCAGGGCATTATTGGAGTCATCAACCCTTCTGTTTCCTCAAATGATGATGATCTCAGTTTTACCATCATTCAGCTTTAGTTTCCTCTTAGCCATCCAAATCTTAATATCAGACATTAGAGATTTAAGCTTTGTCTTAGTATTGTTGATATCTGACATCTTAACATAGAGCTGGGTGTTGTCAGCATAAAAATGATGGGACACATTGTGATTATCAAGTAAAGATGATAAACTACTTGTGTAGACAGTAAACAGAATTGGACCCAAAACTGATCCTTGAGGGACTCCAAACAGATGGGGAGCAGAATCAGAGCTAGCGCAGTCAACAACCACTCTCTGAGATCTGTCCGACAGACTTGACTTAAGGAGCGAAAGGGCACTATCATGACCGCCATAAAAATACAGATCATCCAACAATAGTTTATGATCTACTGTATCAAAAGCTGCAGACAGATCCAACAGAACTAGGAGAGAGGACATCCCACTACAAGTGTTTGCCACCAAGTCACTCTGAATCCTTGTTAGTGCAGTTTCAGTTGAATGGTATTTTCTGTATGCTGACTGAACAACAGGAACAACTCTGTTGTGTTCCAGTAGTGGTAAGAGTTGATCAAGTATGGCATGCTCAATAATCTTGGATAAGAAAGATAGGTTAGAGACAGGACGATAATTTGTCGTGCTCTCGACATCAATGGCAGGTTTCTTGATTAGTGGCCTAAGCAAAGCACGTTTCTCAGACTGCACAAAATTACCTTCTAAGAAGCATCTATTTATTATGTTGCAGATAAAGTCTGCTGCTCCTACACATCAGGCAGTTGTGACAAGTTACACCAGTTGAGTGGGCAAAATGTTTTGTTAAGTTCTCTGCTGTAACATTTGACTTTGTTTACATCCAGTGGATGAAATGTTGGAAGTAATTGACCCCCTGTGTTCCGTGATTGGAAGTCAGCTGAATACACCTCACTAAAAGAATTGTTGTCTAAATTATTTCTTGTGCAAGATATCTTAGTTTTAAAAAAATGAAGCAAAATCAGAAGCCAATTGGGCATCAGATACAGAAGCTGGTTTAACAATTACAGTGGAACCTCGGTCCTCGAACGTCTCACATGTCGAACAAATCGGACCTCGACCAAAAAATTCAAGAAACTTTTGCTCCAGAGGTCGACCGAAATATCGGACCTCGACCAACCTGAACGTAGCCGAACGAAGGGAAGCTGGCTGACCGACAGTCACGAGTCCACCTTTGTTGTTCGTCAACGTGGTTGTCCTGCTGTGCTTCACATTTTTTCTTGAGTCAGTGTAGTATTAGCCCCTAATAATGGCTCCAAAGAAAGCAAGTTCATCCAGTACAGCTACTGGCAGTGAAAAGAGGAAAGTAGTGCCGAAAATAATTGAAGAAGTGGAAAAATTATTGCTTATCTTCATCAATGAGAAACAGTTAGCAGGAGACAGTGTTAGTGAGTATATAATTTGTGAAAAGGCAAGAGAAATATACAGTTACCTCGTAAAGTGCTGAAACTTAAATAGGTAAGCATCTGGGGTCTTGGAACGGATTAAAATGATTTACATTATTTCTTATGGGGAAAATTAGTTCGGTCCTCGACCAATTCGGTCCTGGAACAGCCTTCCAGAACGGATTGTGTTCGAGGACCGAGGTTCTACTGTACATTCCTTCAACCAACCAAATTGTTCACAATTGCAGACTTCTTTTTTTTTTTTTTCTTTTTTTTAAATCACCACCACATGAATCAAGTCACACGCATACACACAAGCATACAAAACACCATAGCTTTTTTTCACAAGATAGCAGCTTTTCCCTGGCAAAGCAGTGTGGGGAAACGAATGGGGAAGCCTCGTACAGAATACCGCATGAGATTATTCACCCTCATGGTGAAGGGGTTAAGTTACTGATGAATTACTGCAAAACACGTTGTATGCCACACTGCATCAGGATTTAACTTTAAAATTGGTGAAAAGTTAGGTGAAAACTTTTAAATCTTGTTATCCATGAGTCAGTTGCTGTTTTTGTTACTGCAGCACCAGGTTCATCTGCATGGAAACTTGATGAACTGCAGATTGAAGCTGCCCATTTCCTGCATTCCACTATCCCTGTTTCAGTGGAAAGGGAGGAACTTGAGGGATGTAACACCAGGTGAAGGCATCCCTCCCCAACACCAGCCTTGAGCTTGATTTTTTTTTTTTTTTTTAAATAGATAATGAAAGGAGGAAGGAAAAACGAAGGGAAAAAAAATAAGTCCATGTGCCTAAAGGCATTCTCCATTCATAAAATATTTATAACAACTGGATTTTAATTGAAGTGGATTAAATGCTTGTGGGTAACAACTCCCAGGAAGTGAATTCCAGAGAGTAGTAGTTCTGGGGATATATGAATTTTGATAAGAAGAGGTTTTGCATTGCAGGGGAGATAGTGTGAGTTCATGGGCGCTCCCAGCTGCCCGAGTATTTCGGGAGAAAATGTGAAGGGGAGGCACAATTGAAGCCAGATTGTCAGAGCACTTATGGTAAAAATATCGACAAAATGTGCATCACTTTAAAGATTTGTCATTTTATGAAGTATTTTACATGCCGTTGTCATATGTTATGGTGGAGTCAGGATTCTTGGGTTTGAATGGTGAGTGAATGTATGAATGTCCCTTTTAACTGGGCAGAATTTTGCTAATCATTTACATGTTAGGTTTTTTTCTTGCTGTCTGAACCCTACCTCACCCAATGTTTTAGTGGGAAAAGAGGTGTGGTTGATAATAATGATGAAATGGTACTTGTCCTTTAATGCTGACCTGTTATATTGTTTTTCAGGAACAACACCTCACTTCACCTACCAAGTGTTCTTCATGAAAAAGCTGTGGACCAACACCATACCCGGCAAGGACCGCAACGCTGATATCATTTTCCACTTCCATCAGGAGCTGCCCAAGTTGCTCAGAGGTAACACATATTCTATACCTAGGACTTTTTATTTTTTCTATCCTTACTACACCCCATCCATAGGCACAGAAAAAAGGCTGGGTGGTGGCTGCAGTGGTGTGCTTGTGTTAAGTCAGGAGTAGATTGGTCATATGCCCAAATTATGGGCTACGGTATCATAACCTTAGGCCCCTACACTCATTAAGAGTTGCATTATATTAGATTGAATGTTATATTTTATACCATACTGTACACCATGTTGTATTCTTCATATTCATTGTTTGAGCTAGGTCAGTGGTGTGATGGATAAACATACATTTCATTGAAAGAAATTGGAACAGTCAGAAGTTTAAGAAAGTCAGATGAATATGATTAGGCACAAGAAGGTTATATCAATCAAGAATCCTTTTAGTATTCCAGCTGTGTGATATACAGGTTATCTGTTGTTGAAGGTTTTGAGGATTTTGGATTTCCAGTGCTTTTTTCAGTCCCTTAGTTCCAGAGTCTGTCTCTTATTATTCCAACCTATAGTCAGTGTTCCAGTGTTACATTTTTAAAATATTCCAGAATTTTTAAGTTCTACTATAGTATTCCTTCATTCTGGTACTTGTGCTTTTGATTCATCAGCTTTTATGTGTTCATGTATATAATATCAGTCCCCTCCCCTTCCCCCAGGCTACCACCGGTGCACCAAAGATGAGGCAGCGAGACTGGCGGCGCTGGTCTACCGTGTCCGCTTTGCAGAGAGTAAACAAGAATTGTCCCTCATACCGTGAGTACCTACACCACCTAAGTTTAAACACATTTAGGCACTGGAAAGGATGCAGACTGAGAGACAGACTAATAAAGTGTATGTGAATGAGGTGGAAGGGGAGACCAAGGATGAAGTGGAGAGGTGTATGAGACAAGGCGGCCAGATGGCAGAGGACAGGGTGACATGGTGGTGATTTGTATATGGTCACCCCTCAGGCAGTTAGGGCATTTGGTGATCAATAAGACACTTTCATCATTCCAGTCTCTCTGTAGTCAGAATTTCTAATACTGTATTCTAATTTTCCAATATCCCAGCTTCCAGGTATTAAAGTTGATAATGATGATGGTATTAATGCTAAACTGTTTGATGCAGGAATATGTTGAGGGACCTGATACCCGCTGACCTTGCCAAGTCTCAGAGCACCAACGAGTGGAAAAGAGTTATTGTACAGCACTACAATGGCGATGCAGGTATGTCATCCATTAAAAGGCCTCACACTTGTATGGTAGTAGATGAATGACTACCATCAACCCTGGGGGGTACTACTGTGAGGATAATTGTGGCTGCAAACATGGTAGCTGGCCACACAGTCATCACTCTTAGGCAGGAAGCATTTAACCACAAGTACAGTAACTCGGTGATTCTTCTGAGTGATTGAATGTACAGTCATATGAGTTTGAGTCCAGATAGAGATTCTTGCATTGTTACAAATCTTATTACACATCTCAAATTTTTTTTTTACCTGACAACTTCCAGCAACTGCTGGGAAGTAATTGGCTGGCTTTGACACTTACTTTAGCCTCCAGTCCATACAAAACATCAGCTCCAATACAGAGTTTCCTCAAGAGGAGACATTGCCTCAGTTTTTGATAAAATATGATTCTTTCTAACTTAATAATGACACAGTTGGAAAAATTTAATAGTAGTAGATTTTGCATCATGGTTATATCAGTTTAACCAAAATGGAATAGTCTGCACAAAGCCAGGATTCTGGAAGTTTGAATGGTGAATGAATGTTAGTTCACCCACTGTAATGTTTGTTACTTTTCCTTGCTTTCTGGACCTTACCTCACCCCACGTGCAGGTGGCAAAGAGGCAGAACAATAGTGATGATGATTCACAATTTTATTGCTGAGAATGATTTGACAGTGCTAAAAACTTTGCTTTAAGGAATGAGCCCTGAGGAAGCGAAGATAGCGTTCCTGAAGGTGATCTACCGGTGGCCAACGTTTGGTTCTGCATTCTTTGAGGTGAAACAGACAACGGACCCGAACTACCCTGAGCACCTCCTCATTGCCATCAACAAGCAGGGAGTCTCACTCATACACCCAGTCACTAAGGTGGGTATTTTTTGTACTTTTCATACAGCATTTCTTATAGGCTTTTGCTTTATTAACCCCTTAAACGCGGCCGTGAACAGTCGACCCCCCCCTGAGTGGCGGGGTTGTATTGCGGTCTGAGTACCTGTAGGAAAATATTAGCCAAAAATCAGAGATTAACCCTAGAACATTATACTTGGTATGGCAGATAGTACTTACATTCAGCTTTCTCCAGAGACAGGTGTTGAGCCTTCGTGGACTACCCAAGGACTTGTGGAGACTTGCAAAGTTGGGTAACCAAATCTTCACTTTCACACCTCCAGCAACCCGGTTTCCCCTCTACAACAGCCTCATTCTGTCACAGTAAACTTTATACTACAACGTAAAGGTAGTTTGGAATCCGTATTTGTACAATAAGCACTGAAAATATGGCTAAAATCAACGGAGCGTACGGTCGACATGCACCGTGGCGGCGGTCTTCCCGTCACTCAACAAACATTTTCATTTTCACAGCTTTCACATGTATATTACATTATTTTCAATCATATTACTTCCCAAAAGATCACCACGGCGCGCTTTTTATTCTGCGCCACTTTATTCTCGTTCCTGTCGGCCGCTTGCACTGACTCGTAAGAGTTAGAACTCCATAATGTCACTTTGAAAGCCTGCGGTAAACTGATGCTAAACAGGGGCAAACCGTGAGAAAAAAAGCTAGTGTTACAACTGGGGAAACAAGCGTTTCCTATTAGCATAAACTGCTTGTGAGAGGAGAGCGCAGATTTACAGTTCTGAGCGCTCAGAGCGCTGCCATGTATCACAGCCAGGCTGGCCTGGCCGTGGTGGTGGTGGTGGGGGGGGACGGGGGAAAAACACGATACTTGGCAACAACTGAGGTCAGTGGTACAAAGGTAAAGTATGCTAATTGTAGCTAAAGGGTGGTGGTACTGATAGACAATACCAGCTGGAGCCTGCTTGCCCGCGGTTATTCAAAATTGACTAGAATCGCAAATGCGACAATCCGCCGTTATGTCCTTTTTGCCGAGCGTCGCAAACGAGACGATCCGCATTTAAAGGGTTAATAAAAAAAACATTATACACAGTTTGATGATGATGATGATGGTTTTCATGTGGTAAAGATCCCTAACTCAGCCACTAGGGTAAGTTATTTTGTATTTTTCATAGTGTTTCTCATTTGCTTGCAGTTTTACGTTTTTCATCTTACTCCAAAATATGATTACAGTCTGTTTCTTTTCACCTGGAAGAGATCTCGAACTCCTCACAGCTCAGTTGATGACCATGTGTAGTCCGATTTGAGAGTTGATTTAACTAGCAACCATGAAGACTAAGTCATACCTCATAACTAAATCCATCCATCATCATCCAGTCCTGTGTTGCCCCATGAGGAGCCTATCAAATTTTATGTTATCACAACTTAGCATTCAAGTTGTGGGAATGGACCAGTCCTGTCAGGTGAAAACAAAGCCACAAGTAAAATCATTACAATTATTGCAATTTACTTACAGTTGCAGACAGAAGTGTGAAATTAATGTAATACTTTATAACAAACTTCAGTTTACCAAATTTGACTGTAGCAAACATCTTGTGCTAAGACATGATGCATCACAGCTGCAGTGAGAATGAGGCATCCCTAACGCACCAAACCTGATATTGCCTTATTTAGAATGGGTACAGCATCCCATCAGGAGGCACCAAGAGACTGAGTATGTCTCTACAGATCACTGCATCACATGCCATGACAATTCCTCATGTTATGTGTCATGAAAGCTGAAGACCAGACATAGTAGCTCAAAGAACAAAAGATAGTACCTGTTAACATCCATGTGTGATGTTACCATCTTCAGAATGGGCATAAAACCCCATCATATGGCATGAGAAGAAGCCTAGATCTGTATAGCACTACAGCCAGCATGATGCTTGTAAAAGGTGGGAACAGGTTTGAAAAAAGGCATCCTCACCGAGCCAGGTTAATGCTGTGAGGCGGTTAAAATTGTGAGAGACGAACTGGCAGGATGTATCCAAGGATGGTGGGAGTTGGTTCACGAGAAGTCATTCTTCCTACCTGGAAGATCCCGCTCTTGGACTCTGAATCAATCTGAGGGAAACTGGTATCCTGCAGAGATTGTCAGTGGAGAGCTCAACCAGGGAGGGAACACAAAATGCATGACTCTAATTAAGTGACCCAAAGGCTGCAGAGAGAGGGGTGGGGGGGGAATGTGGTAGACCCACCTGTAGCACTTGCCTCCCCAGCAGCAATAGTTAGGGGGAAATGATCCAGGGTGGACTGAAGCCCATAAGACAGAAGAATCCTTGTCCCATAGGGCAAGGCACAAGAAAGGCCTGGAAAACACAAACAAGAAGAACCATGAAAACAAAAGGAATAAGCAAAGAATGAAAAGCATTCCAAGAATGGAGGAAAGAGAAAAAATGGAAAAGAAGTCAAGTCAAATCTTGATCAGATCACATGGAGGGAGTAAGAATAAACCAGTAAAGTACATGTAATTCTAGGGGTTAGTCTTGCCATCTGTATGCATGGTGTTGTGCTGTGAATATTAATCTTTATCTGATGCGGCATCTTTGTCAGAATGGAGAATCAGGCTGTAGGGTTTATGTAAGAGCCCCTGAGTGGCCACAAGCACATTTTAGTACAGTACAGTACTGTACTCACTATTGAGGTAAGAGGCAGATAGAACGCTGTACTGTAAGAGCCCCTGAAGGGTCTCAGGTACAGTAGTGTCCTGGACTCACTATGAAGATTTTGAGTCAGATAGAAAGCCTATAGTAAGAGTCCCTGAAGGGCCTCTAGTACAGAATTGGACTGTACTATCTATAAAGGTAAGCGGCAGATAGAAATAAATCTGTAGTGTATGTAAGAGCCACTGAAGGACCTGTAGTACTGTGCTGTACCCATTATAAAGATTGAGAGTGAGATAGAAAGACTCCTGTATGTGTTTAAGAGCCCTCAGGGGCCTTCAAGTGCAATGTTATACTGTATCCACCATAAGAAGTTGGAGCCAGATGGAATGAAGTCTGCAGCACAACATGATGCAGAATGAAACTCAAGGTAATTGTTACTAGAATGACATGCCATGACACATTGGATCACAGAACACAGATCTAGACAAGACACAGTACAGAATGGCACCACAAGTAACTTGCAGTTCTGATTCTTGCAACTTCAAGTACAGTCCTTAAGTACTGGTAGTTTGGTGTAGTGGGCAAAAATCAACTGTCCCCATGATAATGTCGGTAACATATTCTTTCACGTCCTTTCTCCTGGTAAGGCAGATGCCATACCCACAAATGTTTGTTCTGGTGAGACTCCTCACATGGTAGGGAGGGAGACATCCGCTTTATTAGATCTTGTAAAACTCCATTTATTTTGTCATAACTTAAAATTTCTTCATCCGTCTAACCGTCTATCTGTTGCCAAACGCCTTAATCTCGTAAGGGGTGGCACAAACAAATCGCCTTCATGTCGCCCAGTTCCCCGCCATTTCGCTGCCTTGCTCCCGGCTCACACCCCCCTCTCTCATATACCTCATGACTCCATCCCTCCATCTCATCCTTGGCCTCCCCTTCCCTCCCCCCCCCCCCCTCCATCTCACTCACATACACTCTCCACATGACCAGACCACCTCAGTGTATTTCTTCAAATGCATTCTATCACATGCACACCACAATGCACCTTCACATACTCATTTGTTAGACTGTCTCTCCATGCAACTCCACATTCTTCTCTCAAGATTAGGCTCTCACTCTTGACTTGTGTCCCTCCAGCAAGGTCCAAGCTTCACTTCTATACAGTAGAGTTGGTATCACAATATTGTCATGCAGTAACTTTTTTTTACTTCCATGCCCACTTCCCTGTTTCTCATCACTGCTTTCAAAGAACCAGCAACCGTTCTTCCTTGTTGAACCGTTTCAAACACTTCACCCTCCAAACATCCATCCTAACTCATCACACTACCCAAGTATTTAAATGCACTGACATTTTCCATTTTCTCATCATCCAACATCACTGTATATCCAGTGACTTCATTTCTTTCAAAAAGCAGGACTTTACTCTTCCCTATATTCACCTTTAGATTCTGTTTACACTCTTCCAGACTCATTCACCAAGCCTTGAAGTTCCCCTTTGTCTTCACTTAACAATACAGTATCATCTGCAAACAACAGTACAGGGAGTTTCCAAACGTTGACCTCAGGTTGTGGCGCTAACCTTCCACTCACTCGATATAGCTGTGCTCTCGGGTGCCTGCCCTTTCCTCTCACCCTTGTTTTCATCCATCCTCTTCTCTTATTCTTTCCTTCATTCTTTCCTCTTCCTTCTGTCTGTGGGTGACTCTACACTGAGTGACAAGCCAAATGGTTTCCTGTACATCAGGAAACCATTTACTACCCTGGGTGGTAACCATATAACCAAATTATGGCGCCTGGTGGTTTAGTGTACAATTAAGGCACTCCAGTCAGATTGAGCCGGTGCAAATTTATATCCAACGGATGGTTGGGGTTTAGTGCTCACTTAATGCCACTCATGGATGAGTGAAGCTGGTCCCTCGCATCTTAAATGTCAGGGCCAACTTGCCTAGCCCCGGGCTCCTGCACTCTACATGGGGCAACACTGGATTAGATGATGAATGAATGAATGAAAGCCCTTTCTCATTAAAGTCACTCCAACATCCACTGCGCTACCTTGTATCTCTTTCATAACCCCATCCATATACAGATTGAACAACCATGGAGACGTGACTCATCCCTGTTTCAGTCCAACCTTCAAATAGAAAAATTCACCTGGTTCGTTGTCCACACGCACTGCAACCTTAGCCCCCTCATATATACCATTCACGGCAGTCGGCAACTTCCCATTTACTACATATATTCTTAATACTTTCCACATTCCCTTTCTATCTGCCCTGTCATGTGCTTTCTCCAAATCCATGAAGGCCACATGCAATTTCTTTCCCATCTAAGAAGCTTTTCTATTAAAGACCTAAGAATATCTGATCTATGCAAACTCTTCCTTTCATAAAGCCTCCCTGTTCTTCACCAACTAATTCCTGTGTTGCTTCCTTAACTCTTTCAATAAGTATCCTACCATACACTTTTCCTATTACACCAAATGATTTCTTCCTCTCTTCTCACCTCCCTCCTTCTCCCAACAATTCCCCAGCCACTTATCCTCGCATCACTTTCATTCTCTATGCTTAACAGTTCTTGAAAGTGCTCTCTCCATTGGCTCACTCTTTCTCCCTTCTCCACTAGCAATCTACCATTTTTATCTTCACTTCTTTATCATATATATTTAATGTATGTTGTTGGTACTGTACTATGATTACCATGGCAAAATCTTTTCCTAATTACAGAAACATTTTGATAAAACATACTGAACATTACTGAAGGCCTGTAGGATTGCTGACGTCTAAGTAGTGAACCTCTGTCTCCTAGAATACCTGTATTACATTTTTTATGGCAAAATTTACAAAATCAGGTACAGTAGTAAGTACTGTATATCTTTACTAACATGACTTCAGTAATGATAATCTTCCATAATACTGATAGGCCTATGTACTGTAAAAGCTAGTGATTCATTTGTCGTTACTAAAAGTGGTCGATAACTTGCAGGAAATCCTTGTGACCAACCCATTCACGAGGATCAGCAACTGGTCTTCTGGCAACACCTACTTCCACATGACCATTGGCAACCTCGTACGTGGCACCAAGCTGTTGTGTGAGACCTCCCTCGGATACAAGATGGACGACCTCCTCACATCATACATCTCACTCATGCTTACCAACATGAACAAACAGAAAACACTACGGCTAAAGTAATTTGTGCACTGTATAGTATATTAAGAATGGTGTTCCCAGAGGAATATATAGGACTAACTGAGACTGCAGTCCAGAAACTCTTAACAATTCTAAGAAAGGGAATATATTATTGGACAGAAAGAAATTACTCAAGTAAGTTTAGGATTCTATGGAAGTGTACAGTATATAAAAACAGTTGTGACTGCACTGAATACTATACCTGGCTGTACTGAAACTGACATTTAATATACAATATATTTCAGAAGACTTTAAATTTATCTTCACAGGGCAACTGTATAAGTTAAAAAAAAAAAAAAAAAAAGTTGTCCCCCACAATAAATATAAATTTCTTTCTTTAGATCTGAAAATGAATGAAGTATTTAAGATCATACACAGTATACCCTTTTAATCTGTGTTTTCCAGCCATCCCTGTAAAGGTGTTTAGAGCATACAAGCTAATGTATTCAAAATACTATAATGGTGAAATACTTCATCATTATTGTCCATGGCTGATTCATCATCTCCCTCATTAACTCTATAAGGAAGTAACTAAACATAACCACTGGATATATATATGCTACTTACTGAAAATTGTTTTTTTCCTTTGCCAAGTGCACGCCCAAAATAAACCCTGGCAAACTATTTCAGCTGGTGCTTTTCGGCTGGATTTTCTCCGTAATTTTTCAAGGGATAACTGTTATAAGGAAACAATGCAGCTAGATTAATTCTCAACTATCCACAAACTGCAACCATGTCCCTAACACATGTGGTTACTTTGGACCATATATTTTTTTTTAGCAAACTGGAATGTGGGAAATGTTAAAAGTTACCAAATGATGCACATAATAGTAACTTCTGCAGCTCAAATGTGTCTCCCCAATAGTAAAATGAAAAAATGAGGAAGTAGCCAGAATGTAAAGAAAAAGATGCTCAAGGACTGAATGAGATTTATAGAAAGGTAGCATTATCTGGCAATATGAGTAAAAATTAAAGAAATCTGAATAATGTGACTTTGTAAAGTCTGACACACTATACCGTATTTATAAATAGTTTTGTGCTTGGAATGCCGTGTGTTTTGTTAATGACGTAAAGTTATGAATATAAATAACAGTTCACTTCCCTATGATGAGGTTAGCAAATGACCCTTTCCAGTATGATGATAGATTATAACGCATACTGTATATTTGTAAGGAATCTTGTGTATGGAATGCTACATTTGTTAATGAGGTACAGTACTGATATGGACATAAGGATCGCCTCGCATCCTTATGATATATAATGACGTGGTGAACAAGAACTTTCATGACCTGGTGATGCAATCTGTGGGGTCTACTGAGCTTTCACAAATATTATGTTGAGTTTTGTAATTGTATGAAAATATAAATACATGTCAGAATAAGCGTAGGTGTTGTAAGAGGAATTTTGAAGGCTCTGATAATTTTTATATTGCTATTTAAATGTATATGCATAATATCAGATATGCTATGTGACTCTGACTAACGAATGGTAAAACACAGTTCAGTGGATTACATTGTAGGAATATTAATTTTAGTTTGTGTGAAAGTTGTACGTGTGAGTGATTAATGTGTATAGCACAGTATTCATTAACAACTAAATATGATGATAATATCCGGCAGTACTTTGAAATATTGCCATTTATATAACCAGGGGCACAGCTGGGATATTAAAAAAGGGGTGGCCCTAAGGAGAATTTGGGGTTGCCATTGGGGTGTCCCTTGGGTATGCCACATTGTATATAAGTATGGTAGGAGCTGGTAATATTTTGAAATATTGCCATTTCAATAGGATGGGGCCAGCAACCGAGTGAAAGGAAGTGTGTTTTAGCAGCTCAGCCGTATGTTGTTTCAGATTTCATTTGTTGGGTAATTTTTAAGTTTATATATGAGAGACGTTTAAAACCCCTAAACCTTGGTATGTATTTTGCAGTTTATTCTCTCTGCCTCCAGGCAGTTTTATTGAATTTTGAGGAGACCTTTTATAGTGAGGTAGACTTATTGTGAGATGACCAGAGAAACATTTACAATACTGGACTTCACAGTTTTAACAGATTTGGCCATGGATGTTTAAGTTTCATTAAAAGCAACAGATAGTAATAAATTATTGCCTTGCAGCTCCAGTACCACCAGTGTATCACCAAGTACAGGGCAATTTTTTTTTTTTTTTTTTTTTTTTTGACCATATGTCCGCCCAGCTGCCACGCCTGCCCATGGCCTCAGGTTTGAATTTGGAGTTTCCCCATCCCCTAGGCCAGCTGCCACCCAGTAATAAATTCAGCCCACTCCAGGGAATAGACTGTAGTTTTATAGATGAGATATATACGTGTGTGTAATTGTCTCAGCCTGAACTTTGTCTAAATGTGATTGAATTCCCACCTGGGAGTGGTGTGCAAGGCCAGTTACTGTGCTTATGACCTCATGGCAGTATCATGCAGGTTGTAGTTTGAAAAGTCTCCACTATACAGAAAAATATATAAAATACTTGTCTGTGTGCAGCAAGAATAAAACTAGATATCCTTGGTTTGAAAAAGGTTAACCAAACAGATATATATGGTTGTATATTTCATTTATATATTGCTGATAGGGCACAAGCTGAACTATAGTAATGTAAGTACTCTCAAAGATTTAATAATAATACTGTAATTTTTTTTTTCATTCATCGTCATAATCATCTTCATCGTCATCATCATCATCATCATCATCATCATCATCATCTAATCCAGTGTTGCCCCATAAGCATAGCAGCCTGGGTTTAGGCAAGTTGGTCCTGATGTTTAAGATGAGAATGACCAGCCTCACTCATCCTTGAGAGGCATTACGTGAGCAATACACTCCAACCCCCCTTGGATATAAACCTGCACCGGCTCAATCCGACTGGAGTGCCCTAACTACCCACTAAACCACCAGGTGCCATAATTTGGTTACCACGTAGTAAATGGTTTCCTGGTGTACAGGAAACCGTTTGGCTTGTCACTCAGCACAGAGTCACTCGAAGACAGAAGAAAGAGGATAGAATGAAGGAAAGAAAGACAGAAGAGGAAGGAAGGAAGAGAAGAAGAGACAGGCACCCGAGAGCAGCACTACATCGAGTGAGTGGCTGGTGAGTGCCCCCACTGACCACGAATAATAATAATAATAAATAATACCCCTTCAGTATGAGCTCCTTCCTGGATATAACAGCCTGTTGGCAGAGTGAAACAAAGATGTGGTAATGACAGGAGTACTGCAAATTTGTAACTACCCATATAGTCTGTTTACATCTGAAGGAACTGAGCCACTCTCATAGCTGAAGTTGTAAACTGTGGTTGTAAGGAAGGTATGAGTCTCCTTGGTTAGTACTCAAATTTAGCCACCAATCTGACTACACCTGGTAATCAGCTAAGCTGAAAAAGGGTTACAGATCTTGTCAGAGGAAAACAAACCAGCTTCAGTGGCTTGCTAAGGGGAATAAATTGCTGGTAGATATCCAGGATGAAACAGCAATCGTACAGAAGGGCCAGTGATGCTGATGGACCTGTCATATCTTTTTACATTTACACAGAATGACTTGGGAAATGTGTGTGAGAAATTTAAGCATGTTATTCTTGGACTAATTTTGAGTAATAAGTGGTATATTAACATGGGCATAGTTCTTGGCCACTGTAGAGCTAGAGTTACTGATTACCATATGGACAAATGGCAGTAGTAGTAGTAGTAGCTGCAATCTCAGGCTTGTCGGAATGTGAACCTAGTGGACTGCAGACTTAAGTTGTTCTCCAGCAGTCCACTACCCTCATTTTGGGGGACAGGGAAGTAAATGAGACATTTAAGCTGGCAGTTAAGCCTCCTGGTTATATCAACACCACCACATGAAGGCATCCTTCTCCAGCACCACTGGTACTGTAATGTATGTCTTTGAGGATTCTATTCAGCCTGTTTCACTTGCTGACAAATTAAGGCTTTGGAAGTGCCCATCCAACCTATCTTATTCGGAGTTGGTTAGATTATGCTTATGTACAGTTTTCTTAGTGGTGTATATATTGTGTCTGTGTAAATTTCATTAAAAAATTAAAATGCATGACGATAGCAGGTGGACTGGGTTCATTAGGGATATTGGCTTCCTCCCTTTTTATACATGTGGCATCTACTTACATATTACTGTTCACACAAAGATGAATTGTGTAAGAGATTTGTTGACACTGTTATATTTGCAGCCTTCCTTTAACAGTTACAGGCTGAGTGTTAGAGTCACACTGTTGCCATATGCCTGTCGTTGACTGTGGTGTTGCCAATATGGCTGCTGGTTTTTGCATGAATCAAAAGGCAATTGTATTCTGAATGAAATTAAATCCCGTACATTACTTCATAAAGCTGGGCTGTTTTACATCTGAACTTGCCCCATCCATAGGTGGAAAAAGAGGTCTGAATGATGACAGTAACGATGATGATTATTAAAGAGACAGGAAACCAGTTCATTATGAGGGGGAGAATTTTTGGCTACATAATTGAAGGCTTTTTAAATGAAATGATACGATAAACGATATGAGTCATTAGTAACTGCAGCTCTGTAATGACAGATTTGAACCCTTCTTGATATAGCATTTTATTATCACAGTTGACTCCCAAATAACCTGAAGCTTCCACACATGCTTCTTGGGACATCTGTATGTTCTTTGACTTCACAGCTGAACAACAGTGATTTAAGTTAACATTCAGCCTTGTATTTATGAAGCTTTGTGTAAATATGCCTTCTGTACCACTCTGTATATCTTATCCTAGACTTAAACAGTGACAGAATAAGCTTGTTCATAATTTATTAGCCTACTGTAGTTAGCCCTGTGAATATGGTGATTTACATTTAGTTTACTCTTGCTATCTCCAGGTGATTTTGTTCAGTTTAAGGACATTTTAGATTGGAGGGGTTGGATACACAGTGGAGAATGAGAGATTGGCTAAGAAAGTGTATGTGACTGAGGTGGATGGGGGAGGAGTAGGGGGAGACTGAGGATGAAATGGAGGGATGAGGAGTATGAAAGACAGACTTGGAAAGTGTATGTGAGTGAAGTCGTCGACAGGGAGAGGAGGAAGGGGAGACTGAGGATGAGATGGAGCGTTGAGGCAGAGACGTATAAGGGGGGTGGGATTTGTGAGTTGAAGAGAGGGCAGACAGGATGAGGTGATGGAAGGGGTGGAGATTCAGAGGTATATGAGAGAGCAGTTGTGAGTTGAAGATGAGGCACCCTGATGGTGAGGACAGGTGACATGGAGGTGATTTATTTGTGGCCAACCCTTACAGGATTAAGACAACTGGGTATAGATCAACACAGATACAAACAGGATTAATTACTTGTACATCTGGCTGTTAAGATAAATCAGTATAACCCATTAAGGTGTCTTGCTATGGAGTGATACTGATAGATATGGGAGGAAGGTGTCTGGCTGTTGATAGACAGATATAGCCTTCCTCATGAAATAAAATCATCTGGTGGTAGGTGGAGTAAATTTAAAAATACCATCATACAAGGGGTTGATAAGTGATATGAGAAGGTAAGAACAAAACTGATTTGCAAAGGCCAGTTGAATGAGAAAAATAATGTAATAACTTTAATAATAATAATAATGAATGATACTGCAGATACTGATCAGTGGATATTAAGAGTGTAACATTTGAACAAGATTGTCAACAAAGCTGAGTGCAGCTAAACAAGAAAAGAAAAAGGGAGAAAAGAAAAACGATAGAAGAAAAAACAGATACTGAAGATTGATTATGCCTAGTGAAGCAAAGGGCAGCGTTACTTTAAAACAATTTATAACAATGCAAACAAAATTTAAGGTAAGCCAGGGATAACAGTAGTAACAATGCAGATTTTTGGTACTGGTATGTACAGTAATTTGCTCAGAGGGGAAGGGGGAGACAGAGGATGAGCTGGAAGGATGGGGTGGAGTAGTAAGAGATGGAAGAATGGGGTGAATATGAGCTGGGGAGAGGGCAGCCAGATAGCAGAGGACGGGGAGACATGGAGGCAGTTCCTGTGTCCCCCCCCCCCTTCTGGGACTGAGGCATCAGGCTACAGATAAATATATATATATATAAAAGTTACTTAAGGCTAAATGACAAAACAAACTACTGTTCAAGCTGTTTGGAAATTTGTGTTTCTATCAGTGGCCTCCTTGAAGTCAGTATTGTTACACTGTATAATTATTTTGTAATGATTTATGAATAAACACTGTTAGCAAAAGTCAGTGTTGTCATTTCACACAGATAATAGGTTTTCCTGTTAATTAGGCTTCAAATTCGGTGGGTTTTAAGGTCATACTCTAAGTGGATTTTGAGGTTCAAAACCCCTCTTTATTGGAGATTCATTCACACATTACACATTAATATCCTCTTGTATGTTAATGGGGCAAGAAAGGATATGCTGATGGGTAAACAGAAATAATACTGTATGCCATGTAATGCATGTAATGAGGCCAAAGATTATTCTGTCATTCTTTACTTCATTCATTCCTCGTCCTTCTGCCAATGGGTGACTTTACACTCCCTCATCTATCTATCTTTCCTTCATTCTTTCCTCTTCCTTCTGCCTGTGGGTGACGCTACGCTGAGTGACAGCCAAATGGTTTCCTGTATATCAGGAAACCATTTACTATGCTGGGTGGTAACCATACAACCAAATATTGGCACCTGGTGGTTTAGTGGGTAATTACAGCACTCCAACTGGATTGAGCCAGTGAAGGTTTATATCCAAGGGATGGTTGGGGTGTATTGCTCACGTACCGTAGTGCCACTCAGGGATGAGTGAGGCTGGTCACTCTCATCTTAAATGTCAGGACCAACTTGCCTAGCCCCAGGCTCCTACGCTCCTCATGGGGCAATGTAGGATTGGATGATGGATGGATGAATGAAAAAAAAAAAGAGGGGGGGGAGGGTATGTTACAGACATACCAGATGGGAGCTACAGCTGGGTCATCACTTGAAAAAAAAAAAGTGTTTGCCAGGTCAGTACTATTATATACCATCTTATCTTACAATGGCATTCCCATACAGTTTTCAGAACCTTCCAGTATTTCACCAGGTCACCGAGGGACAATGAACCAGATCCCACTGTACCGATACTTATGCCAGGTCTTACTGTATAACCCTTCCGTTGCCATGAACAAACTTGGATAATGGTAACAATATTAAATCAGATGTTGAACAAAACTCATCACTACTCTTGCCATGATTACACACTAGTATGACAACATAAGTCATAATGTTTTGTAATACTGCACTGTACTCAATTGCTTTTTGTGAAAACCATATACTGCATTATTTTCATGTCATCTACTATTGTAAAACTTGGTATTAACAGTAATTCTCACCATAATTACATACTGATACCACAACATAAGCCAAAGTTTTGAAATACTGCACTGTACCCTTTGTTGTTATTAGGATGATTATTAACTATTTTATGTCGAGTTACTGCAAAATATCTATTGTATTATCAAAAAATTCCCATCATGATTACATAAAAGTAGGACAAATTGACAACATAAGTTGCAAAATTTTAAATACTGCACTGTACTCTAGCATTTTTTACCATATATAGTACTGTATTACTTTTGTATCGCCAGTTACTGTAAAACATGATCATTTCGTTTCGTGTTGTTTTTGAAGTCCAACATGCTTCCATGCATTGGCCTTGGTCACCTAATGGCGGCTCTCCATGTTGCTTGATCTCTGGCAGCCTCCCTGTTCAGTCCCTTAACCCTGAAAATCATAATTTTTTGGTTTTCCCCTCACAATTCCATCCCTAATATCAACGTTTCTCACTTTCTGCACCCAATTATCATCCCCTATCCTCTCCACATGCCCAAACCACCCTAATCTACCTCTCCTCATCACAACACCAATACACTCCAGTCCCATACTACCTCTCAACTCTTCCATCGTAAACCTAGTCCCTCCAGGCCTCACACTCAGGGACACACTGCACATCCACCTAATCATTGTCATTTCTGTGCATTTGAGCCTGCGATTATCCTCTTCCTTTATTGCCCAGGTCTCACTACCATACAGCATTACACTTCTAACACAGGCTGCATACAAAGATCCCTTAGCATGTATGAAGAGCTCTCTCAATGTCAGGTGAGGCAACAGCTCCCTTAACTCCTTCCAACCACTCCTCACCCTAGCCACAGAGCTAGCTCCAGCCCCACCTCCAGCACATAACATCCAAAAGCAAAACTCTTCCACACACTAAAGAGACTCACCAGCAAGTTCAATTCTTTCACACCTGGCAATCTCCAGTTGCTCTCCCCTACACACAACACATAAAATTGGCATTATCTCGTAGTCCACCTCTAATACCACTACATCTCTTAAGCACCCACTCGTCACAAACACTGCAAAAGATGGAACTACTTCCCATGCCCTTGTGGCATACTGTACATGGCCACTCTCCCTCTTCTTTGACAGTACCATCACTAACTCTAGATACAATCACTTTTGTTTTGTCTGCATTTACTCTTATGCCCTTGTGCCCCATACCATCTCTCCATTTCCTAAATCTTTCCTCCACCTCCCTTTCATTCTCTGCAATCAACACCAAATCATCAGCATACAACATCTCCCACAGGAGTCCATTACTGAAGTCAAGTGAGAGAGCTTCAAGTACCATGATAAACAACAAGGGACTCAAAACTGACCCCTAATGCACACCAACATTCATGGAAAACTCATCACTCAAATCTCCATTCACTCCTACCAGGGTGTGAACACCCACATACAACTGTACTGTACTTTTTGTCTGTTGATTTTTTTGTTATTTACAACATCCGTACTGTATACTGTACTATTTTTATGTCACCTGTTTATATTCTTCCTACCAACAGTCAACTTTACTAATGGCAGACATTCTCATAATACTATAAAGGGGCTAAATTTTGGTACTCCGAATACCTCTGACCCTCACACCTCTTAGCACTGATGTTGAGCTGCTCTTGCTTGAATGTTTGAGAGGCAGAGAAGTGGTTAGTTCTGTGCAACCAGGGGGAAAATTGTTTACCTCTGCCTTCACATGCACAGCTAATTCACTGATCTCCGTTTTGACCTGTCCTGTTAAACTGTCAATGTTGTTTGTGTCATGCATTGTTAAGTCATTGATATTGTTTGTGTTATCTTTTGTTAAATTGTTGGCCTTAGCTAGCTCATGTGAAACTAAATTACCAAGATCATTTTTAATTTGCATGGTTATTTCGCCGAGATTTTGTAAATCACTGACATCGTCCAAATCTGTGACTTCAACATCGCTAACTTCCATTTTGACATGTGCAGGTATGTCACTGTGCCGTTCTTTCATGTGTCTTACTAAACCAGTCTTGTGCAGGAAACAGTTACCACACTCCTCACAGTCAAATGTTTTGACCTCAGAGTGGCTCTTTAAGTGTCTGTTCCGGCTGTTGCTGCGGGGAAAACGTTTGCCACACACGATGCACTCATAACTTTTGATACCAGTGTGCATGACAAAGTGTCTATCGAGTTCATTGTTAGTTCTGAATGACCTCCCGCATGTCTTACATTTAAAGTTCCTCACCTCAGAGTGTGTGAGCGTGTGTCGACTTAGCTGGGAACTACGCGCAAATAATCGACCACACTGCCTGCACTGGTGTTCCTTTAACCCCGTATGAACAACGCTGTGTAACAAAACCTCGTACTTGGACTTGAACATCTTCCCACACTCATCGCACTTAAACTTCCTCACCTCAGAGTGGGTCAGTGTGTGTCTGTTGAGGTTGCTCACAGAAATGAATAGCTTGCCACATTCTGCACATTCATAGTCTTTCACTCCAGTGTGGATCCGATAATGCTTGCCCAAATCGCTCCGGCTTTTAAAAGACTTCCCACATTCCTCACACTTGAACTTCCTTTCAACCCTGTGATTGTAGGTGTGTCTGTTTAAGAGGGCACTACAGGGGAACCGCTTGCCACACACAGAACACTCATAATCCTTGACATTTGTGTGCGTCTTGGAGTGCAGGGTGAAGTCACTCTTACGTGCAAACAACCTCCCGCACTCCAGGCACTCAAACTTCTTCAGTGAATGAATTACTGAGTGCTGGACGAGGTGCCGCTGCATGGCAAAAAATTTACCGCAATCGGGACACTGAAATTCCTTAACGTTGGTGTGCGATTTTAAGTGTCGTGTGACATTTGACTGGCACGAGAATGTCTTGCCACACTCGGGGCACTCAAACTTCTGGTTCTTTACTGTATCTGAAATACTCGGTGTTACGGCCTGTGATTTATGCCGGTGCTTCTTCCTCCTCTTCCTACACTGTTCGCTTACCTCATCTTCGCACTGTGCACTCCTGTCCTCGTCTAACTTTGCACTATCCCCCTCTTTACACTGTTCACTCTTCATGCCTCTGCACTGTGCACTCCTGTCCTCATGTACCCTCTCCTCCTCTCTGCACTGTTCATTCTCTCCTTCTATGCATTCTGTATTTTCAATGCTGTATTTTTCATCCATCATAACACTTCTGATTTTATAACTTCTGTGCTTCATCTGATTCACTTTACCATACCTTAATTCTTTCACTTTTACTTGGCCCAGACTACTGTCCTTTGTGAGTTATTTCTCATAGTTCAGTGGCAGAAAGAGACAGTGCTATGGCTTGTGCATATTTCTCACATTTCAGTAGCAGAAAGAGACAATGCTATGGCTTGTGCACATGGCTCTACATCTTGTCATGTGTTCACTTTGCCATACTGTAGTCCTTTTGCAGCTTATTTTATGATGCCACGTGGCAGAAAAAGGTAGTGCTATGGCTCTTCATCTTTTCAATAGCACTTCTTTGTGACTAGCACCATATTCTAGTGTTAATTTTCTGTTATAGCTCAGTATTCAAGATGGAGAGATGGCAATTTAGGCCAAGTTAAACCATAGTATAGTACTGTACCTGTATATATCCAAAAATGAACATATCCACTGACCAAATACACACACATACCATAATACTGTACTGTATGAATAATTTAGGTTGCAGTATGGCTATAATTTTACATGTCTACCAAATAATTCTACAAATGATGTGTCTGCCCTCCTCTCTTCCTATTTCTCCAATCTTTCCTGTCACTTCATATTGCTTTTCTTTCTTTTACAGGTGGCTTTACATTGAGTGACAAGCCAAATGGGTTCCTGTAAGCCAAGAAACCATTTACTACGCTGGGTGGTAACCATATAACCAAACCATACGTGTTCCCTACGTGTCAACAAGTGGGTTGGTGGAGGATTAGTGCCCCTCCCCATAAAAGAAATAACTCAAAGTCAAATGGCCACCCCTTACGGGATTGTGGCATCTGGCAATAGATAGATAGATAGATAGAAAATAATTATGATACAGTACCAGTCTATTCCTATGGTTCAACATCTACTAGCCACAGGTTCCAATCTTATAATAACTACTAGAACATTCTTACAGTTCAATGGTTCAGTAGATCTAAATTTTCTACAAATACATATCATTTTCACAAAACCTTCACTTTGGTGTTGCTGCTACTCTCAGTGACGTGCAGTAGTGGTGGTAATGTGGTGCTTCAAGATACACACAGAGGAGGCAGGGACAACAGCTGTAGTGGGGGTCTTGCTGCTGTCACAATACTTGCAGTCTGAAGCCAGCTGTGAACCTGAAATTAAATAATTACTATCATCATCATCACTTAGAAATACCTATGGTAACAGTTGAAATAAAATAGCTGTAGTGGCATCCTTTTACCTCTCACTACCTGCAGTCTGTTGCCAGTTGTGAACCTGAAATGAAATCATTGGTTGGGGGAAAAAAAAGAACACCCAACATAAGTTCTAAATTCATCCAAATTTGTTTCAAATAATTTTTAAAAATACAGTAACTATTCCCCTGTACAAAGGAAAAGGGGAAAAAGAAGTGTTTGACAATCATAGGGGCTTTTGTCTTATTAGTGTGCTAACAGGAAAAGTGTATGGTAGAATACTTATTGACAGATTTAGGGAAATAACAGAGGAATTACCTAGAAAAGAACAGGGAGGTTTTAGGAAAGGAAGAGGCTACATAGATCAGATATTCATTCTCATGTCTTTAGTGGAAAAGTTTCTAGACAAGGGAAAGAAGTTGTATGTGGTCTTCATGGATTTGGAGAATGCATATGACAGAGTGGATAGACAAGGAATATGGAAAATATTATGAATATATGGAGTAGATGGGAAGTTGTTGAATGCCATGAAGAGTATGTGTTAGGGTGCTAAGGCTGCAGTATGTGTGGACAGTGAATTAAGTGAATTTTTCTATCTGAAGGTTGGATTGAAACAGGGATGTGTCAAGTCTCTATGGCTGTTCAGTCTGTATATGGATGGGGTTATAAGAGATACAAGGTAGGGCAGTGGATGTTGGAGTGGCTTTAATGAGAGAGGGCAACGTTTGGAAAGTCCCTGTACTGTTGTCTGCAGATGACACTGCATTGTTGAGTGAAGACAAAGGGGAACTTCTAGGCCTGATGAATGAGTTTGGAAGTGTGTAAAAGACAGAAGCCGAAATCACAGACGAGCAAGCAACTCACTCAACTAACTTAAGTCATACTCTGATACATCACATTCTTTTATACTCACCCAAAGTTCTTCAATGGATTTTGAGCTAAAGACGATTCTCACGATAATCAAATGTTTTCCCTGACGTGATATTGACCTTAGTAAATCGAGGTGTGTGGAAGTATTATGACAGGTGTTTATCAGCTGGCGTCCATGTAAATGTTTTGGTTGTTCAATCAGCGATTCAGCGTTGCCAAGTTGCCGATGTTGATAAACTGAATATTAAATTCGCTAGAGGCTGAATTTCTCAATATTGCTGGTAAAATGCAAACAGCTTTGGATCATTGCTAAAATAACTAGAATAGCTTGAGGTGTTATATTACTATTCAAACAATTTAATAAAATGCTGCTAAACTTAAAATCAAAAAGTGCAAAAATGAAGCTAGACATAAAGAGGTTATTCACCATTAGACTGGTTGGTTACGTCAATAAACCATTTAAAACATTTTACAAGTTGTGATATCATTAGATTAAATACCAGTGTAATTATATCGAAAAACAAATTCGTAACACGGCGCTAGGATGTAGCAAGACAAGTGATATAATGCTGTAATCGTTAGTGACTACTGTCATTCTCAACAATTTCAGTTCCTACGGTAGATGTGGTGATTAAACTTGCAAACAATTACAAAATTAGTCTAAGACTGTTAAGAGTGAAAGTTAACAATCTTGTGTTAAGAGTGGAAGACACCAAACTCAGCTGTTATAAACGTGAGGAAGTATCTACCTATTTTCTCGTCTTCATCCGTTAAACTACGGTTTGTGTCAGTAAGGATTCACTTTTCCTACTAAAATGTTGACACTCTATTAGTCTGGACACTTAAATCTTTCTTTTCTTCAAAACTTGAGCACCACAGGACTCTACAAGCATTACCGGTACATGATCATTCCACTCTGAAAAGGTGTTTTCTTGGATGAAGTGTTGACAGTGTCTGATAGTCTTTATAGGTTAGTGCATTTTTTTTTTCTTTTAATGTTCGTAAGTGGGAGGGTACTGTTCGTTATTGTTCCGTGCAGTGTATATAACTTTGATTTTATGGAACAGGAAGTTAATTTTATCGCCGAGCATTGTTTTACTAACATAATCTCATGGAGTTTCCTGTCTGCTGTACTGAAGGTTTGCTTTATAATCACACCTACCTTCACCATTGCATGGTCATGAGGCCAACAGAGTAGCTCAGCAGTAGCGCTCATGCTTCCTGACTGTAGGGCTGGCAGTTTGAACTCACACCAGGGTAGTGTATTTCTGGTGAGAGATATATTAGTAGTGGTCTCTCCAATGCTTTCTTTTTGCCGTGCAGAGCTATATGGTCCATTGTTCCTAGTTCGGGGGATTCACCCATTTTAGTATTAGCTATTGTTTATTTATTGCATGGTCATGTAGTGGTTACTGAATGTGTCATGATCACCTACAGTAAGTCTTAATGCATGATACTGTTTTGGTGCAGTTTTTACCTAAGGCACATTTTAGTTTGCATGCTGTGAGGCAGGTTATAGTAATTTAGGTGTCAACACTCCTTCAGTCAGGTTTCCACCACTAGGTATATGTTTTTAAACTTTGTACATTTGAGTTTGTTTGGTGCCCTGATGTGTCCAGTTGGCAGGATCTTTAGTAAGCATGCTGTCGGAGAAGTTCAGGCAGATTTCTCAAGCATAGCAAAGTGGGTTTATTTTGTTTATTCTCTTCAGTGTGGTACCGTATGTGGTGGCAACCATCATCCACTCATTTGATTTATTGCTGCCTACTTCGCCCTTCACCTCTATTATTCTTTTCCTGTGTCTTCCCTTTTCTCTTCCTGTTTCTCCCATCTTTCCTGTGACATTACCATACTCCTCTTTCCTTTTCAGGTGGCTTTACATTGAATGACAAGCCTAATGGTTTCCTGTAAGCCAGAAAACCATTTACAACACTGGGTAGTAAACTTATCACCAACTTATACATATTCACTGCGTGTCAACAGGTGGGTTGGCAGAGGATTAGTGATCCTCCCCATAAAATAACTAACTCAAATGGCCATCCTTTATGGGATTTTGACATCTTGCCATAGAGATAGATAGACTCTTCAGTTTTTTCTGTCTAAAATCAAATGTTAATTACATGCAGTGTACCTAGTACCAATGTTTTTTCCTTAACCCCTTCGCCCCCGTAATGTAATGTTTCGTTTGCCTTTGCTACTTTCAGACGATTTTATTAACCTCCGGAGTGATAATCTGAAGTCTATCTATCTATCTATTGCCAGACACCTCAATCCCGTTTGGGGTGGCCACAAACAAATCGCCTCCACGTCACCCTGTCCCCCGCCATTTCACTGCCCTGCTCCCAACTCACACCCCCCTTGCTCATATACCTCTCCACCCCATCCCTCCATCTCATCCTCGCCCTCCCCCTCCTTCTTCCCCCCTCCACCTCACTCACATACACTCTCTTCGTCAGTCTCTCACCCTCCATCCTCTCCACATGGCCAAATCACCTCAGTGTGTTCCTCATAACGCTTCCTATCACATCCACATCCACACCACAACGCTCCTTTATATCCTCATTCGTCAGCCTGTCTCTCCATGTGACTCCACATGCTCCTCTTAAATAACTAATTTCCACTGCTCTCACTCTTGACTTGTGTCCTTCCAACAACATCCAAGCTTCACTTCCATATGTTAGAGTTGGTATCACAATACTGTCATGTAGTAACTTTTTCACTTCCATGCTCACTTCCCTGTTTCTTATCACTGCTTTCAAAGAACCAGCAACCTTTCTTCCCTGCTGTACCCTTTCAAGCACTTCACTTCAGAAGTGAGGGGGTTAAATATAACTTTATTTAACCCTTTCAATATGAGACGTCTGAAGAAAAATCATCTGGAGATAATGACGGTAAACAGTATAATATGTCATTGTAGTGAACAGGTTAAGAACGTGAGTTTGTAAGAAAACAGCCTGAATCACTGCACAATTGTCCAAATATTTTACTAAGAGGTGTTTTTAATCTTAAGTTTACACCTGAATTTTTGAAACCATGAGTACACACAGCATAACATTATGTCGGTTTCAACAATCCATCCATCCATTATCCAAACTGTTTTTGTCCCATCAGGAGCAAGGGGATCCAGGACTAGGCAAGGTCCATCATTTATGGCAAGGGTGACCATTTTTTCTTATCCCTGAGTGGCATTGTATGAGACATAAATTCCAACTAACCCTCAGATATGAACCCAAAGTCAGGTTAGAGCACTTATGTGAGCAATAAACTCAAACCACTTCTCGGATAACCCTTACAAGCTCAGTTGGATTGGACCACATTAACCCAGTAAACCACCATGCATTATTTGGTTATGTGGATACCACCAAGTGTAGTAAATACAGGTACCGGTAGTTTAAATGATATGTCCCGTTATACTTTCAGAGTTTTAGGGTATCCACATGTTGGACTTCAGTAGCTCGGACAGCGAAGATGATGTGAACTTCTGAGAGGCTTGCTACCCAGTGCTAACAGCTGCGTATGAGAGGAGAGGAGAATGTGAAGAGGAAAATTTAAAAAGCACAGACATTCTCTATATGGTCCTTATATCTCTCCATCCTATCCTTCTATCTTATCTTCAGCCTCCCCTGTTCCACTTTTACCTTCCATCTCATACAATTATACTCTTAGTCAGTCTCATTCTCGTGACAGTCAAACTATCTCAACATCAGTAATATTTTCAGAGGTTTAGAGGTGCCCACATGCCAGACTCTAGCAGCTCTGACAGTGAAGATGACACAAAATTCCGAGAGGCGTGCGACCCAACGCTGGCAGCCAAGTATGAGAAGAGAGGAGAAAATGAAGAGGAAGATAATAAAGACATTGATAAAGAGGGAAACACACAAAAAATTGCCAGCACAAACTTGGATGATGCTGACACAGAGATGAGCGAATCATTTTTGTTGCTACAGAAGGTCAAGAAGTCTATGGCAACTCTGCAGACTAAAAAAGGTACCGTACTGAATTTATATCTGGTGCAGTGTGGTGTGGTGCTTGATGGGGGCTTTGGTGCTGAGAGGGATGCTTTTATGCTATGGCACCAATATAACTGTGTGGCTTCACTGTCTGGCTGTACAAATGTCCCTCAGCTCCCTCAGTATCCCCTGAAACAAGACTGTTGTACTTCAGGAGAAAGGCAACTTCAGCTAGTACGGTGCTTTCATGTTGTGAAACATTTATATAACCAGGCAGCATAGCCACCCAGTTATTTTGGTGCCACTATAAGCAATCATCCCTCTCCAGCACCAGCTGGTACTGTATATTGGCAACTCATCATGACAATTAGCAGTGTAATTGTTAAGAGTAGTTTTACTTATGGTTGGGCCGATTAATCGGCAGGTAATCGGCAGTCGGCCTCCGATTAATCGGTAATCGGCCATTTGACCAAATAAATGAGGCCAATTGGTTGAACAAGCTTATTTCTTTCTTTTATACTAATCTGCTTAATGTAGTACTGTCGGTACATGAGTACTGTATGGTGATGTTACCAAAACTCTGATACCTTCTCCAAAGCATTTATTTCAAGCAAGTTCCCATACAAAACTATATTAGTTACCATACATTATCTATGCAGTATTAGTTTTATGTGCTCCTTCTGGTTATTTTTACCATTTCCCATATTACGGAACAGATAAACAGATAATGAAAATAGAAGAACTGAGTTTTTCATCTTGTTATAGTTCTTCATAAAGATTAACGAAAAGGAATGAACGAAAACTCTTCGTTTCAGAACTTTTACAGATGCATGTGTTGTAGGGAAATAGTAGATGTTGGTGACTTGGTGTGTGATATACAGTATGTTGTTGGTGTGTCATGTTTTCTCGTGGATGTTCAGGCAGACTCTTATATTTTTGTGCAATTAGAAAATTACAATCAAAACATACTGGTATGTGTTTTTTATTGGAAATAAAAATCAAGAGTGGTATTTAAAGCAAACACACACTGTATTAAGATCGCAGACAAAGAAGTTAGTAGAGGGTTTGAGAGAGTGATACATTTTTTGTACACTACCATTTCTAGTAGCATCTAGGATCACCACAAGAACAAGAAAAATGGCAAATTCTAACAAATTACAACCACAATGCACAGAATGAGATGTTGCAACAACACAAAACTAGCCTGTAGAAGAGTGGCAAATGACTAAAACTATTTGCTTTCTGTACAGATAACGGTTGGGCAGTAAGCAAAATCAAACATAACATAGGGTGATGTCTTTAACTTTGTGCTACCAATAATTTCATGAAGATTAATCACATTTAAAATATCTTAATAATTGGCCGATTAATCTGTATCGGTCAAATATTGACTACCAATTAATCAGTAGCAAAATTGTTTATCGGCCCAACCCTAGTTTTACTGTAATGCATTGTGACTTAATATCAGAATGGAATACTGGGATGGGTAGCTTATCACAAGGACTCAGCAGTTGTTTTGGATGTGTGCAGGGTGTGCATTGATCAGACCCATACGTGGTGATGCTGGTGGTGGTGGTGGTGTGGTTGGTGGCAGAACCAGCATTGTCCTTAGCCACTCTACCTCCACACTCTCACCTTACTTGGCCAAGCAGCTCTCAACCATATTGGACAGGTTAGTGTTCACTGGGTTGCATCTTCTCATTTAACCATTTAGCTCAGGTGACATTTATTGTCTCAAGAGGCCAAGCAGGGAGAATGAAGAATAATAGATGAAGAATAAGAATGGAATGGGAGACTGAGGGTGAGATGAAGGGATAAGGGGAAGAGGTCTGTAAGAGAGGGGGTGTGAGTTGGAGAAAAGGCAGCCTAGACAGGTGGGAAATAGGTTGGAGAGGGCATAGTACTCATCATCATCATCCGGACCTCCTTTCCCACCCTAGGGCAGGATGAGGAGTAGCAACGTCCAGACAGCCAAAGTTTGCCCAATTCAATGGGCCACGCTTCCATTCACTTGACATTCAAGCCTTCAAAATCCTGGCTTCATCAGATAGGCCAAAAAAAATGTTCTGCAGCTTCACATATTATCTGATAGAGCCAGTTTGAATGCTGTCACATTAAAAAGGGGTGCCAAATCCCTGGTTTTGCACTTCCAGCTTTATGAAAATAATGTCTCTCACCCTTGTAGTTGGAGAAAAAGAAAAAGTTTGGTCTGTGCACCAGTGTGGTAAGGATGACAGGGAAAAAAGAACAGTTTGTGACAGCCTAACTGGAGGAGTGTTCAGAATAAACAAGGATGTGGTAGTGGTCACAGGTGACCAAAATGGCCATGTAGGTAGGTAGGTGGAGATGGGTATCAAGATGCCCTGAAAGAGACAAAACAGACTTGCAAGATATCAGTCAGGGAACGTATATATAGCCAGTTGATAATGCACTGCTATGTATATCAGACAGAAATTCAGTCAAGGACATAGGAACGATATGGTAAGCAGTTTGTAATCTAACAGCAATTTTTTTTTTTTTTTTTTTTTTTTTTTTTTTATGTGTCCGACTCTGGGCAAAGGCTTCAGGGCCTATATCTTGGGGGCAGTAGCCTATCCCAAGGCCCAGTAGTCCTCCTACACCTCCACATGTCACCACTTTGGCGCTAACACCCACCGTCCATATTGAATACATGCTAGGGCTGTCTCATACAGGACTGGTGTATTGGTATTAGCGGGAGTATTTTTACGACATGTCGGCGGGTCATCTGGTAGATCAGGAAAGTCTGCTTTTAATGAAATTCAAATCCTTAAACTGTCCCCTGCCCCAGCCAGGATTCGAACCTGGGTCCATCAGGACTGCAAGCCGCCTCTCTACCGATTCAGCCACCGCCTCCCCTTGTATATGAATGCATGTTTAGTCAGTGAAACATGAGGGGGCATTGTTACCTAGACCAAAAATGCAGTAGTTGAAAGAAGAGGCTGTTAAGGAACTTTTTCAGGTGGTAGACTGCAGAAGAAGGGCAGCTTCAGCCTGTAGTCCACCAGGGTCACATTCAGATGAGCCGACAACAGCGACAGCCACAGTGCCAAACTATTTTCATTTTTGTTTATCTTTCAGAAATGTAAATCTGACTACCAAGAAGGAATACATTCCAAAATCCGAAGGGCAGAAGACAAGGGCAGACCAGAGCTCTGTTTGTTTACTGAGGAACATGAAGTTTGAGCCTGAGGAGAATTATGAGGATGAGAGGAGGAAGAGGAAGAGAAAGGCAAACAAGGCACAAAGGAAGTCTGCATATTTTGATAGTTCTGATGAGGTGAGTAACTATGGGGAGAATCCTTTACAGGTACAGTTGATTTGTTTTCTTTGGGGGAAATTTGGCCACTCCCACAACTACATGAAATTCAGTGTTCCATAGTTATGATAGGACTGAGCCTCCATGGTTACTAGTCAGATAAATTCTACAGCCTGAGTACACCTGGCCATCATCTGCACTAGGAGGGGATTTAGAATCTTTGTCAAGTGAAAAACAGACTGACTGTAGTGGTTATAATACTCTAGTTAGAGTGACAGCCTTGCATAAGATTGATCCCCAGGAGGTGACTAGAGCTTGTCACTCATGTAATGCCATCAGGGGAAGCAAGCTGGTCATCTGCCTGGAAATGTACTGGACTGTGGTAACTGGTAAGCCAGCTTCAGGCCCCTACACCTCAAAGGGGAAAAATGGGAATGGCTGTTTTTAACTTATTCTACAAGTAAGTCAAGGGTGAGTTCCAAAATATCACAACTTTATCCTTCCAACTGGGATTGTAAATAGGAATAAGTAGCCAAACTAGAGAGATGGATGAGGAGGGTGTATGTGAGTGAGGTGGAGGGGGGGGAGATGGAGGGGGAGGCCAAGGAGGAGATGGAAGGATGGAATGGAGAGGTATATGAGAGAGGGGGGTGTGAGCTGGGAGCAGGGCAGTGAAATGACGGGGGACAGGGCAACATGGAGGCGATTTGTTTGTGGCCACCCCTTATGGGTTTGAAGGTGAAATTAGATGTATAACTGTGCAGTATTTGATGGAAGAACAGTTAATACCAAATTACTAAAAGAGAGTTTGCGTGTACAAGAGGAGGGTGTCTTTCAGTGCTGCGATGTTGCTGTCACCAAGAGATCATTTTGTACAATGTTGCCAAGAGAGTGTTTGGTGTGCTCAGTAGGAGGTTGTGTCTTGCTGCTGCAATGTTGCCATCACCAAGAGAATATCTTGCTCTATGTTGCTTTAAGTGTGTTTATGCGCACAGGAGGAGGTTGTAACTCGGTGCTGCGATGTTGCTGTCACCCCACATTGGCTCCTCAACAATGCACACAGCACACCACCTCACCCAAAGAACACCAGGTTAGTACAGTAGGATATCCTGTTCACTAAACTCATTTTCTCTCAATTTCTCAATCAGATTATGACACTCTTAAGGAAACTGCAATATAGAAATTGGTCATGGTACAGGTGATGTTTTCTGTGGACTGGAAGCTAAACTAAGGCCTATGTTCTTGTCAGCTAAGTAAGTTCCCTAACACCTTTTCATGAGCAATTTATTTTGTTTATGAAACCTCTTGGCACCTAGTGGTTTAGTGGGTAATTAAGGCGCTCCATTTGGACTGAGCCAGTGCAGGTTTATATCCAAGGGGTGGTGGTTAATTGCTTATGTAATGCCACTTAGGGATGAGTGAGGCTGGTCACTCTCATCTTAAATGTCAGGACCAACTTGCCTAGCCCTGGGTTCCTACTCTTCTCATGGGGCAACTCTGGAACAGATGATGAATGAATGAATGAAACCTTACTTTCTTTCTCCATGTTACATACCTGGTACTTCATTTTGTTATTGCAATTCTTGGCATAGGTAATGTGCAATAGGTTATTAAACAGCCATATCCAAGGAAGTTCCCTAACACCATTTCCTAAGCAACTTACTTTGTTTATTCCGCCTTACTTCCTTTCTTTGTGTTACGCACATCATTTTAATATCACCATATTCTGCATAGATAATGTGCAAAAGAATATTAACCAGCTGTATCCAGAAATAAATCACTAAGCATGAGGTGCTAAGGAGCTTCCTTACCCAGTGAGAATACAGGCCAAAGTGCCAAAACCAGCTGATAACATCCCAACAGTTGCTGGAAGCTGTTGGGGGGAAAAAGCAGCCGAGATGTGTAAAAATATTTATGACATTGCAATAGTTTCAGCCTGGACATTGACACCATGTATTTGTGACTGAATGGTTCTTGTCAGGTGTGGTTGTGTGACAATATCCATTTTACTCCAACTTGGCCAAAATTGCCATATCTCAATGTTAAATGCCAAATTGCATCATTAGATAAGCAATAGATTGTGGTGCTAGTCATGAAGAACAACTAAGGAAAGAGTGTAGTCCTAGTATTGTCTTTTTCTGCTACTAAGCTTGTAGCCACACTTAATTTCTAATGGTAGCCTTTCTTCTTCAACCTAAAATGGTAACTGTTCATGCTCTTTGTAAATACTGCAATATGAGTTGTATTGTCATATGCTCTCCTTTAGGTACCTGTATTAGTATCCTGTATGATATTGTATTTTAGGTACCTGTATGAATATGTGATGAGGGAGAGGCGAGATGATGGCAGTATTGTTGCCCATGTTCGTGAGGAGGCAGGTGATGCACAGGAAGGAAATATTACTGCAGCTGTTAACATTTGTACAGAGCAGAGAGGCACAAACACAGCAGTACAGAAAAGAGATACAACATTCCTGCAGGAAGACATTACAGTTCAGAAAAGAGACATGGGAACACAACCAGACACAGTATTGCAAGAGAGAGAAATAGCATCACAGCAGAAATATACATCATCAAAGCAGAGTGTCAGTGCTTCAAAACAGATGGGAGAAACTCTAGAAAATATAGACAGTACCACAGAATGGAGGGAAAGTGCTTTGGATGGTGCCTCAGAGCAGACAAGCGATACACCTGGACACTGCCAGCCTGCCGAAACTCACAAGCCAAAGATGCCAAATCTGTCTATATCCACCCTTAATAATTCTCTAAAAAATGGTGAACAAGTTAGAATGAATGGCAGACAGAACTCTATGGGACCTGGGAATGAAAATGATATAATGCCCAGCAGTAAAAAGTTGAGGAAGCAGTCAAGGAAGAGAGGCAACAAGCACAAGAAAAAGGCAGGTTCAGAAGCTCAGACTAAAGAAATTTAATAACTACTGTAATAATATGTAAGGTGCCCATCAAAGATGCAGGAGGAGGAAAACTGCAAGAAAAGGTGAGAATAAATGCCATCTATCTATCTACCATCCAGTCCTTTTTTGCTCCATCTGGAGCATAGGGACTTGGGGTTAGGATATTCAGCTGCAAAATTTAAAGCAAGGGTAACTTGCCTTATTTACCTTGGAGGGACATTATGAGTAGGAAACCCCTACTTTCTCTCAGATGTGAACCCCATCCAGGTGGAGCACCTTAACCAAGATCACCAGGCATCATTTGGTTATATGGTTACTATTCAGTTTAGTAACTGGTTTCTCGGTTTATAGGAGACCATTTAGCATGTCACTCATTTTGTCCCCCAGAGACATCACTAAATTGATCAGGTGGATTGTAGGAAGGGGGTGAAGTTGCAGAGTTGGGTATAACCTTCATTAACCCTATTAACCCCTAGGCTGTGGTGGCCTTAAACATTTCCTGTGTCCGTGGTGTGGGAAAACTGGTTTTAAAAAATCGTGTTTTCATCATGTGTTTTGACCCACTTATACCTGACCAAACATGATAACATTTTAGTCAGACAAAGTTTACACTCCACAATGACAATTTGTGACCCACTCATCAAGCATAAGCAAGCACTAGGTGCAAAAAATGATTAAAAAAGTTCACATTATTTCACACGGCTGTTCCAAAATGTATGATGCAGTCTACTGATCGACATTTCCAGAATGGTATATGCAGCTGAGGGGTTAAAAGGAGTGTTTTCTTGTGCCAAATAAAATTATTTGGAGGTAGAAGAAAAATAACAAAGATGTAATTTGTTTAATGCATTGTATTTTCACTGTCAGCATTCTAAAAAAGTATATCTACACTGACATAAAACTCAGACTACAATACAAATCCTGGGCACTGAAGTCTTTTATGGCTGCCCTATTGGAACTACTCTGGCCATTATTAAGTGTAATTCAGTCTACTGTATGTACAATAATATTATTTTGGTCATTCGTTAGTATACAGTATATACATAATTCAGTTATTTACAGCAATAAAACATTTTATTAATATAGCTACAATTTATATATTTACCAACCTACCAATAGTATTTTGTATTGGTCTAAACCTACCTTCATTGATGCCCTGCCTACTTAACGTGCCTCCGTGCCTCCTTGCATGACTGACATTACTACACCCTTATCCACAGAAGAACAAGACCTTATCAAACATAATTATGGGGAGACCTAGGATGGAATAATGTGAAGCTTGTAAATAAGGATGTTTATGTCTGATGCTGCTGATGAAGATTGATGATGACTGAACACTTCCAGCTGCCCTCCCTCATCCCCTCCTACTCCTCCCTGGCCACCTGAGCCTGGTACTCCTCCTCAAGTTGGTTTAGCTTCTGTTGCCATCCAAGAGCATCCACCAGCTGCCGTATTGTGCCCACCAGGTCCCCCAGCAGGAGTAGGTCCCGGGGTCGACTACCCAAAGTCCCTGCCGCCCCCATGTTAATGAGCACACGCGGGGTCTTGAGGCCCACCCCTTCAGCAACACCAGCGAAAGGGTACACCTGAGAATAAGCATAGTTGTGGTCTCATTTAATTCGCTTTCACTGAACATATTTTGACTGTTGCTGTTATGGCACTAGGCTCAACTGCACATGAACTCAGTGGGGTGCTAGCCGAAGGTGCTTTTCTGCAGCCCACAATCATCAAGGAGGGGTGAGGGGTGTTTGAATAACTATACAGCTATGTCACTTTATTATATCACTGTCTTCATGTAAAGATATCCCTCTCCAGCACTATTAATATTAGAAAATTGTTAATGAACACAGAAACACTGTTTACATAACTTGTCACTGTGGATTTTTTAGTAGTCAGGATGTGCAATGAAGAGTTTCATTTTGTTTTTGTTTTTAAAGGCCCCAACATGCTCACATGTATCAGCCTTGGTCACCTAATGGTGGCTCTCTATGCTGCTCGATCTCTAGCAGCCTCCCTATTCAGTCCATTACCTCTGACATCACGCTCATTTACTTCATCCCAGGTCATTTTCGGCCTACCTCTCACAGCCCTACCCCTAACATTAACACTTCTCACTGCACCTAATTATCATCCCCCATCCTCTCCACATGCCCAAACCACCTCAATCTGCCTCTCCTCATCACAACATCAATACACTCCACTCCCATCCTACCTCTAACTCTTCCATCGTAAACTAAACCCTCCCAGGCCTCGCACTCAAGGACGCACTGCACATCCACCTAATCATTGTCATTTCTGTAAGTCTGTGCCTGCGAATACCCAGGCTGATTAATTATCATCAGCATATATCATTTTATATTAAGAGAACAAAATGAAAAAAAGATGTCTTTTGGCTGAGGGTTTTAAGAGGTATTACCATATACCATAGTGCCTTTACTGTCACCTGACAAAGATATGGAACTCACTTTCAGCTTAGATGATGGCCAAGGGTGGTCAGATTGGAGGGTAAATTTGATCAGTAACTAGGAGACATTTCCTGTCTCATTACCAAGGCTCACTGAAGTACCCACAACTGGAAGTGACTCAGTTCCATTATTGTACTGTAGATGAGAATAAACTGGTTATAATTTATCCCCCATCTTACCTCCAGTGAAGTGCCCATCACCAGGAGTAGGTCAGTGAATGGTGTGAGGTTGTGGTAGTCCCAGAACTTCTCGGGCAAGTTCTCTCCAAAGAATACGATGTCAGGTTTGACTTTGCCCTTGTGGAGAAAAAATGTTAGGCAATGTTTGGTGGGATTTACTTCACATCATCATCATTACCCTGACCCTATTCCATTATCATAATCATCATCATCATCATAGCCTTATTCTGTCATTATCATAACCTTCAAATGAACCCAATTTCACACTAAAAACTGAGACGAGAGAGAAATATTTGTCCAGACAGAGAGATAGGGAGAGGGAGAAATACTGTATTTGTCCACAGAGAGAGAGAGAGAGAGATTTGTCCATGTGTACTGACCTTACACTTGCCTTCTTGGCAGTATGGCACCTGACCCTCCAATATGGCAGCTTTAACAACATCAGAGTTGTGTACGTGTCCACACAGCGTACACGATGCGCATGCAAACGTACCGTGAGCCTCCATTAGTTTGTCTTCTGGTACACCAGCCACTGCAAATTTCATCATAATAAGTAGCAACATCACAATTATCATCATCACCATCAGAAGCATCACCATTGTCATCATTAGAATTACCAATTTTCCTTATAGATATGCTGGTAAGATAATGCAGAAAAGTCTAATTCACTGGTAACTAGCCTATGCAGCCTTACCTAAGGCTAACCAGATCTAACCTGGAAAAACCTCTCAACTGCTTTAACCTAAAGTAACCCAGTCCACTGCAACCCGATGTATCATGACCCAGTGACCCTGAGGACATTACTTTGAATTTAATTCCTGCCATATCCTGATGATTTTATTCAGCTTAGGATAGACTTTAAATATCAAACTGGAGGAGTTAGATACAGCCTTATTAAACTCCTTTTTGTATGAGAGGTCTTTACTAAGTTGAATAAAATTATATGGTAGCAGCAAGAATAAATAAACATGACATCACCCAGAAAGGCTTAAGCTAACCCATCACACTTCAACCCAACATAAGCTAAAATTGAAGACTGACATCGTTCAAGTCCATCAATATTCTGCGTGTAGACCACCTGCAGTTTGCCCTCTTCGTGCAGCAGTCGTAGGAAGTGGTGGGCAGTTGAGGGGGCATACCTTACTCCAGGGTACAGGTCCTGTGCTGCAGGACAAAACTGGAGTCAGTACCACTAGTGTAGGACAAAACTGGTCATACATTATGACAAAACTTTGGTCATTATAGCAATGCAGGATAAAACTAAGGTACACCACTGTAGGACACAACTACAGTCAATGCTTCATTACAGGACAAAACTAGGGTCATTATATCTTAGTGGTGTTGGTGTTGATCGACCCCAGTCTGTCTGGTGGAGCAGACCCATCAACCACAGGCAAGCAACTGCCCCTGCAGGGTTGTCCCATGCAATGAAAGCTGACAGCACCTCACCACAGCAAGGTGTGGCAGGGTACAATGTGGAGGTTTGGCTCTTGGATGGACACTGCATTTACATCTCAACCCAGTTAACAGGGGCACCATAGCTGGCTCACTTCACCACATTATTTGGTTATATGGTTACCACCCAGCATTGTTAATGGTTTCCCAGGTTACAGGAATCCAGTAGGCTTGTCTCTCAGTGTAGAACCACCTGAAGTGGAAAGAAGAGTAATAAAAAGTGACTGGAAGGAAAGGGAAAAGTAGGAAGAAAGGAGGGCAGACACAGAGTAGAAAAGACGTAGGCAACATTTCATCACCTACTGCTAACGACCATAAACATAAACTCAGATTAATTTCAACTTTGTTCAAGCATGTTTGTTTACCTAGTGTATAGAATGGTCGAGGATCCATCATGAAGTAGTTGATATCAAATATTGCCTCGGGGTACGGCAGGTTGTATTTTTGAAGGTTATGGTACAGGCCTGTCCCTGGAGTCCTGTGAGGAAAATAGCAGCATTGGGTCATATGAGAGGAGCATGTTGAGTTACAAGAAGAGACAGACAAATTAGGAAGTGAAGGAGCACTGTGGTTGTGAATGTGTTGGAAAGCATTAGAGGTATCTTGAAATGGTTTGGCCATGTGGAGAGAATGAGAGACTGACTAAGGGAGTTGGGGGGAGGGGAAGAGGCAGACTGAGGATGAGCTGGAGGGATGGGGTGAAGAGGAAGTAAAGGAGGGTGCTGTGAACTGTAGAGGCAGCCTGATGGCAGAGGACAAGTTGCCATGGAGGTGGTTCATTTGTGGTCACTCCTTTTGGGATTAAGGCACCTGGCTATAGGTTGACAGACAGATAGACAGGATTGGCTGAATGAATGACTGATTGATAGAAAAAGATAGACAGATAGGTTATATGGTTGCCACCCAATGAAGTAAATGACATCCTTCCCTATAAACTATTACAAAGGAGCCAAGAAAGAAAGAATACTGCCTAAATAAGTAAAATAACCTTAGTGTGTTTATAAAGAACTGCTCTTGAGGCTTAACTGGGAATTATAGAAAAAAAAAAAGTGAGAGAAAAAAACAGACTCACCTAAAATCAGGAATGCCTGATGGTGTGCTGATCCCCGCACCCACCATTACAAACACATTGCACACTTGCCCCTTTATGAACTTCGCCAAATCATCAACATTCTTCAGAACTGGTGCATTGTCCCTGGATGATGACGACCACAACTCACAATATCCGTACCACACACAACTGATTCTCCTGTGTGAAACTGCCCTCATATTTAACATCCCCTTGATGCTGAATTTAAAGACTCCTGATAGAACTGTGGCCATTTTTAATACACTTACTTATGGCCCTTATGGTGTTGCGAATAGAAATGCTGTAAATGTTTTTGTAATAAGTAAGATTAAAATAAACAAAAGTCTAAGCTAAGGTTCATACTCTTACAAATGTTATTTGTTTTTAAAGGCTCCAACATGCTTGCATGCATTGGCCTAGGTAATCTGATGGTGGCTTTCCATGCTACTCAGTCTCTGGAAGCTTCCCAATTCAGTCCCTTGTCCCTGAGGGCGCACTCAACGTTTACGTCCCAGGTCTTTTTCGGTCTACTTCTCACAACCCTACTCCTAACGTTAACACTTCTCACTTTCTGCACCCAACTATCATCCCCCATCCTCTCCCCATGCCCAAATCACCTCAGTCTACTTCTCCTCATCACAACACCAGTACATTCCAATCCCATCCTACCTCTCAGCGATTCCATTGTAAACTTAGCCCTCCCAGGCCTCCACTCAGGGATGCACTGCATATCCACCAAATCACTGTCATCTTTGTATGTTTGAGCCTGTGAATATCCTCTTCCCATACTGCCCAGGTCTCTCTACCATACAGCATTACATTCCTACCACATGCCACATACAAAGATCCCTTTGCATGGAGGGAAAGCCCTCTCAGGGTCAGGAACAGCAACAGCTCCCAGAACTTCTTCCAACCACCAAAGGGTAGACCAGAGAACTCATGGCTGGAGCAGGCTGATCATTCATGTCAAGCGATACAATACTAATGAGTGGAAAGAGTCGTTGCTTGGAGAGTTGGATGAAGGAACCCACGTGAGTGGAGTCGGAGGGTAAGGCTATGCACCCCTCGACATTTGCCCCCTTCCCCCATGATGTACAGTATGCCATGAGCCACTTATTTATCAATGGGGCTACAGTTTTTGAGTTTCTTAGTCATTTGTACGGTCACTGGACTCTGTAATATTCACCACTCATCAAATACGAGTCTGTCTTTTTGATGATGTTATAAGGGCTGTTCTGACTGGAAACCTCGTCGGCACTGGCCCTTTCGTCGTGGTGTGACGTGCGTGTGTTTGTTTATGATAAACAGCTGATTCGGATGCTGGCCAGTTGGGCGGCAAGTCATCTCGGTGCATACCAACAGTTATTTTTCATACTTATTCATATAATTCCTCCGTTTATGATATTTTATTGAATATACGTGAAAAATAAACATTCAGCCAGTAAGAATACAGCAGGAATATTTTTCTTGCCGATTCCGATATCAACAAAAATGCAAGTACTGAAGACAATACCTGCGATCGGTTGACTGAAATATTTATCATTGAAAGTTATACAAAGTACATACTATACAACAAAAGGAGGTGGTGGGCCTTTTTAGTTAGAAAGTTTATAATGAATCCAGAAATTTTCTAACACTGCCACCTAAAAATAAGAACTGTATGTGGCAACTGCAACTTGGTGCATTGACTGGCAAAGATCCGTCCATTCATAAAACATTGCACGCAATCGCAATTCATTCCTTTTCCCATGAGACGGGACTACCAACTGCTCATCACATTTAAGACGAGGGTGACCAGCCGGACTAATAAGTCCCAACCACCCTTGGACCTTGCTGGCTCCGTCCACTTGGAGCACTTAAGCCAATGGGCCACATGGTTACCACACAGCGTAGTAAATGCTTTCCTTTGACTTGTCCCTCAATGTACAGTCACCTGAAGGCAGCGAGTGCGTGGATGGTGGCCGCTCTTATCTTACACCCACCTCTGAAGAAAAATAGTTGGAAATACTCTAATTGGACTTCGTTCTTAGCCGTCATCCATATTCTCTCGGCCTTCTTGGGATGTGGCGTAAGGCAGGAATGTAGTTGACAGGTAGATGGCCAACGCCATCATCCCCATCTCAGCCTCTGCCGCCTACCGTCAGCCTCACCCTCAGCCTCACAATCACCGCCATCCTCCCTTCAAATCATCAGTCGTACAGTTTCCATTTTCACACAGTATACTCTCATGCTCACCCGCCCCCCCCCACCACACCCCCACTGCCATTCCTGAACACCTCACGCCCATCCCCCCCTCCCCACACGCCCACTACCATTCCAGACCTCTCCACGCCCATCACCTCCACACACACCCACTGCGATTCCGGACCATCTCACCCATTTGTGTTTCCCCCACGCCCATTGCTCCCCCTTTTTATACTTTCATTGAAAGGGTGGGGGGTAAATTTTGAAATACACCATCTTTATTATCAAATCACTAATCCTTCTACACCCATGCTCACAGAGTATACTCCCTTGCACCAGCCCCACCGTTCACCACCAGCATTCCCGCCCATTCCATCCATTGCTCAACACGCCCATTTCTTCTCCATTTGCTTGTTTCATGATGCGACGCAGGTCAAGTGGTCGACGAACACACTTGTTGCAGGAAAGACAAGTAAAGGCGAGTGCAGGAACTCATGTGTCTTACGCATTTGTAAAAATATATTGTGTTTCTGTCTGTAGTCAGACGCCTTAAACCAGTGGTTCTCAACTCGTTTCAGGTCACGGACCACCAGCCCAGTTAAAAGAAATATCATGGACCATTTCATTTTTGAGTAATGATTAATAAAGCATAGACAACAAACATTTTGGTTTGAAAAATATTTCTTAAATAGGAATAATACAATAAAATGAATGGGCAATTGTTTCTATCTATCTATCTATTGCCAGACGCCTCAATCCCGTTTGGGGTGGCCACAAACAAATCGCCTCCAAGTCGCCCTGTCCCCCGCCATTTCACCGCCCTGTTCCCAACTCACACACCCCTCTCTCATATACCTCTCCACCCCATTCCTCCATCTCATCCTCGGCCTCCCCCTCCCTCTTCCCCCCTCCACCTCACTCACATACACTCTCTTCGTCAGTCTTTCACCCTCCATCCTCTCCACATGGCCAAACCACTTCAATGTGTTCCTCATAACGCTTCCTATCACATCCACACCACAACGCTCCTTTATATCCTCATTCGTCAGCCTGTCTCTCCATGTGACTCCACAGGCTCCTCTTAAATAACTCATTTCCACTGCTCTCACTCTTGACTTGTGTCCTTCCAACAACGTCCAAGCTTCACTTCCATACGTTAGAGTTGGTATCACAATACTGCATTTTCAGTAATTTTAAAAATATATGCACCAATCTCCAGTTTAATACCAGATATAGTGAACGTCCTGTGGACCACCCAAAAAGTCACCATGGACCTCCAGTTGAGAAACACTGCCTTAAACCACAAACAAATCTCCGTGTCACCCTCTCCCCTGCCATTTCGCTGCCCTCCCCCCAGCTTACACCCCTTCTCATTTACCTGTCTATTCAATCCATCCCTGTATCTCATCCTCGGTCTCCCCCTCCCTGTCCCCCTTCCACCTAACACATACATTCTCCATCCTCTCCTCATGTCCAGGTTAATCTCTCACTCTCCATCCTGTCCTCATGTCCAAGTTAAACTCTCACTCTCCATCCTTTCCTTTTGTTCAAGTTAAACTCTCACTCTCCATCGTCTCCTTTTGACCATGTTAAACTCTCACTCTCCTCCTGTTCTCGATCTTGTCCAAGTTAATCTCTCACTCTCCATCCTCTCCTCTTGTCCAGATTGTATTTACGGACTATTAACTGAGATTATGGACCGTATTTTTAATGCCTTTAAAGATATCGTAACACGTACAGTACACCTTCCATAACGATTTGTTCTTATATGTTACTGATGCAAAATGTTTCGATGATAGAATTATATAAGTAGCACACAAGAGGCTGTTAAAATGTTAAGGAAGAGGTACTGTACAACGAAGCTTCCTGTCTACCTCTATCTATCTATCTGTTTATATATCAGTCCCCAGGCATTTTAATTCCTGAAGGGTTTGTCACTAAATAATGGCGTCCTTGTATTGTCTGCAACGGGATTGCCATCTCCTGCTCACATACCCTCGCTCATGTACCTCTGCACATGATGCACATCCCTCCATCTCATCCTCGCTCTCCTCTCCCCTCCACCTCATTCATACTTGTAGTCAGTCTCTCATTCTAGCTTCCTATGCCAGTCACCTAGAGTATGACTCAGTCTGAAATAGCCTTATAAATAAGTAGGTATGTCGTTAGACAGACAGACAGACATTTTATACTAGTCCAAATCTATCCCCACCCCCTTGACCCCTACCACGCGGGAACTATTTATAAAAAGTGATAAAAACGGGAGGCTGCGACAACGGTTATACCACCAGTACCAACACTCACCATCACCACATTTTAGTCGTATAGGCTAAGATGAGGTGCGTAAGAATGGACATTTATACCTGCGAGGTGAAGACAGGATTCCCAGGGTTTGATTGATGAGTGAATGGGTATGACCCATTTAATATTCTAGAATTTTGCTATTATCTCCTTACACACACACACACACACACACACACACACACACACACACACACATATATATATATATATATATATATATATATATATATATATATATAGATAGATAGATAGATAGATAGATCCCATTGGAGCCCGGTGTCCATAGTATTGGACAGAACTGGGATTTTTCAAGTCTTTATAAAGTAGGGAACCCCCGGGTAGGGACCTATGAGCTTCGCGACTATGAGCCGATAGGCGGAGGGCGGTACGCTTAGAGCCCTCCCAGTGCAGTGCCTCGCCCAGCACCCCTGGGATCCAATGGGTTAATGACTGGAAAACCTATCAGTCTCTTTAACCCTTTTGAGACCAGTGTCCAGAGTATTGGACAGAACTGGGATTTTTCAAGTCTTTTTATAAAGTAGGGAACCCCCGGGTAGGGACCTATGAGCTTCGCGACTATAAGCCGACAGGCGAAGGGCGGTACGCTTAGAGCCCTCCCAGTGCAGTGCCTCGCCCAGCACCCATGGGATCCAATGGTATATATATATATATATATATATATATATATAAATATATATATATATATATATATGTATATATATATATATATATTGCTCTTTGGATGCTACCTCACCCCATCGCCAAGGTGGGAAAAGGGATCTGAATGATGCTGATGATGACTAACCATTTCATCCGGATGGTGTGTTGTTCTTGATATTTGCAGACGATTTTCTTCACGATAGGAGGGACCTGTCTAACGTGAGGGATTAGATCGGTAAAGCCCTCGCTTAGGGCTGATCGAGTAGTAGCAAAAATAAACTATAGACGCCACAGTACTCGGATACATAAGTCCTGGCTGCGTAATTTTCCCATACAACCAAACCAGAGGACTTTTTTTTCTTTTTCTCTCACTTCGTAGAGTCAGCAAGACAGAGTGTTTCTCCAAGGTGGAGTTACGTGGAGAGCAAAACCGCGGCGACGGCCACCGTCCGCGTCGGGGAGAGAACGGCCACCGTCCCTCTCTTACCTGCTGTCCCAGGGTCAAGCGGAACCTCGGCGGCGCCCCCTGTGTCCGTCGGGGAGGGAGCGGCCACCGTCCGTCCCTCGTCCGCTACCCCTGTGACGCCCGTCAAGGGTAACGTCCCTTGCTTGCCTCACCCCTCCAGAGGCCGAGTGGGACACCCCTCTCGCTCTCCCCACAGAGCCAGTCCCCCGGAGGAGTTGCAGCTCTGCAGCCAGCGCCCCCTACATCACCCCTCGCTGTCGGACTCCCAGAGGAAGAGACGCCGCAGGCAGCCCCTGACGGCCTCTTGTCCCGAGCGAGGCCGCAGCCCCTAGCCACACAGGGGCGTCCCCAGGACTCCCGGCCGAGACCTCCCCAGCATCACCAACGAGCAGTCCTTCCCCAGGAACAGGCGCAAGGAAGCGCGCCTGCTCGCCCTGTTCGGCCCCAGTCCTGAGGGCCGACTTACCCACCGAGGCCGCACCAGGGAAAGGCCTCCCTCTTCACCCCCCAGCAGCCCACCTTGGACGACCCGGCCCCTGACGGCGGTCCCGTGCCTCCTGCGGGGGAGTACGCCTGACGGGACCCCTCCCACTCCTGGACGACACCTGTAGCAGCCCAGTCACCGGTAGCCCAGCTCGGGTCCTTTGTGTCTCAGAGAGTGTATTAATCTGTTCATTGTATTGTGTTTAGTATTGTGTATCTTTGTGGCAATATACATGTAAGGTTGGTTGACCCGAGTTTTTATGCCCTGTTCCAGTAGCTCGTGCCCAGAGAGCTTGGAGTTGAGCTCTGAACACGTTTCATAACAAATATGAAGGTCATAATAGAAATAAATAAAATAAGGGAGTAGGGAGAAATGAGAGAATAGGGGGCAAATGAAGGATGATGGAAAACAGTAAGGCGAACAGGGATAAAGTGGGAATATTGTTCTCACTCTTACCTATTATCAGAGTAATTTGAAATAATGTAACACTTTCTTCCTCAAACAATGTCCCAGTCACTCGAGATTGTGTGTCAGCAGTATAGTTGCTTGGCGTAATAAATGTTTACCCATACGGCGAGCTATTTTTGCAGGGAGCCATTGTACGAGACGAACTGGGACTACATTTATAAACTCCCTCCATGAGTTAGGCTAGGATTTGTTTATACTGTATATGCGCTTGTCTTCACTCCGACATCTACCAGACACTTCATTGTCAAATTATAGTGAATATTGAAGCGACAGAATACGAAAAAACAAGACGGTATGTGATATTAGATGGCTTGTAGAGCTTGGTTCAGCCTGTGTATTGGTTAGACTCCTATATAAATATTCAACCCTAGTACATGAGGGTCCGTACTTCGCAGGGAACTTTTCAGCCACGGTGTAACAAATATACCATTCACTGATAAGATTTTAAAAGCAGTCTTAACTTGTGTATCAATGATTTATCCAAATACTATCACTGGTATTCCCAGGGAACATGTCGTTTGTCATTAAAGGAACTGTCTAGAATATCTCATTGTAGTTAAAATGACGTTTAGATTTTTTGTATAATTTCCATAACTATTTGCCGGCAGTTAAGTAGAAATATAATGCTATCACAACTGATAATAATGGATTCCTTATGCATATTTATTGGCTTAATTTATTTTGCATGATTTGGTAGTAGTCAGTTTAATACCTGTCATATGCCATTCCTGTCATATCCGGATGATTTTATTCAGCATAGTAGAAAAGGTAACCGATATAATGCTTGTTGACAACTTCACGTCAGGCTAGTCCATAATGTCGTCACGGGGGAGTAAGTGAGGGATTTTACCTCTCATATGTATTTTCCCACCACATACATGACTCTTCGAGGGTTGTTTTTTCGGCTTATAGTACTTCATAAAATATGTTCTAAGCACCATACGCGAAAGGTTAAGTAAAAGCCTTAAAGCGGCGTGTGAGAGAGGCATTAGAGAAGGTAACCGCCCCCATCCTAAAAATAGTGGTAGCCTTTGCGCACCACCTGAGGGCTGTGGTAGTGTGGTAGTGGTGCTGTGGTAGTGACGGGGTTTGGCTGCAGTCACTCATGCTGTGTCACTCGGAAGATGTAAATATGGTGAGTAATGGCACGAGTTATTAACTCCATTACGTATTAAAAGCCCCTTACTTCGGTTCACCCGAGGATGAAATGGAGGTTGAGTAATATCAGAACAAATTTTTCCGGTTTGGCAATGGAGTCTTGGCTGGAAAACGGGCTGATTATTATTGTCGCCGATTTTCACCATGTGTAGGCCATTTAAAGCTGTATCTTGTGACATTTTCCATCCAGTTTATATATGAAATAGTAAGAATATTCAAGATAGGGAGCAAACTAAATAAAATGAGCCGGTTTTAAGGATATGTCGAAGGGTGCTTGTGTGTATCCTTATCAGGCTGTTAGGATTTCTCGGCTACATAGAATTGTTTTTTCAGTTCTCACGTTTTTTGCGTTTAGATTTTATTTTCTTAAGTTCTTTTTTGTGATTGGTTTGATTTTGACATTACCGCATCTGACACCTGAGTCAGAACTTCCAGTTTTAATAAAAGTACACCGGAAACTAATTTGCAAAAGAAATGGCAGAGTAGGATGAATAGGGCCAAATTCACAACTTTGGAAAAGTGTGTGTGTGTGTGTGTGTGTGTGTGTGTGATTCCTTGTGCTTTTATATAACAATCCATTCAAACTGGTATTATTTTACAAGTGGGCAATAGGCAGTTTTGGAATTTTAGCACCATTATCGTTTAGTATAGTCCCAAAGGATCACAAATAACCACCATTACCCCATTCGGAAATTGATTATTACTTCCCCAAGATAGGTTAGGTATGTTGGGTTTGGTTTGGTTAGTTTGATTGTGTTTGGTGAGTGGCATTTCCGAAAAAATGAAGGTCAGAAACATTCGAATCGCATCAAAAACAGCCAGAAAAATATGTTGCACTACCTGGGGGGTGTATTGTCCACTTGTAAAAATTTACCTTCAAACTCATATCAGAGTGCACTTATAATGTACTCTACTTGTTTAATCATAGGAGTACAGTAATGTAGAAAAATGCAATGTACAGTAAGTATTTAGTGTATATATTAGGGTAAATATCACTTTTAACAAGTAATCACTTTTCTCTCAAAAATGGAAGAGGGGCTTATGCCCTCCTCTAAATCCATACCTGGATGAATACAGTATGGTAAATTTACATTTTGGGGCAGTTGCAGTTCTTCTGATGGCTTTTTGTAAGAAACCTAACTTAACTAATCTAGTCTACCCAAACAAACCTAAGGGCCTGGACACACTTGCACCAGAACATGTGATTGACAAGACAAAATGAAGCACCGGATTAGAGCTGCTTCAGTATTTGGGTCTGAATGTTGGACGGATCCCTGAGCTTCATTTCCTCTTGATGATCACATGTTCAGGGGCATGTATGTCTGGGCCCTTGCATACCTAACTAATCTGCTCTAATCTAAAGACTTAACAAACTGAACAAGACATGTGACTGAAACGACTTAAATTCTGTCCTGTTTTTATGTGACTGGTTCATTTTTTTTTTTTTTTTTTTTTTTTAAATTCTGAGTGACACCTGATGGGCCACACCGTCTGTAGTTTATAAAAAAAATTTTTGCAAAGGATGTGCTGTCGAAGAAAAGCAGTGATATTGATGAATACCAATGAATGTTACCCTCTGTTAGTAGAAAATTAATCAGTACCGTATCTTGCGAGTGGATGTGGAAAGTAAAACAGGTAAATGTAGGTTTTCCTCTAAGCATCAGGAGAACCATACCAATTCAGTTGCTAGTACTGTACTCCACTTTGTATTCTGTATTTTTCTGTTTTCATGATGGTAAACAATTGCTTATGTTACTTATGTCTCACTGATGCAGACTGGTTAAAACTTACTCTAATCTTTGTTAGCTTGGGTTAGGTTAGGTTAGCTTAAATTGCTGGTTTAGGTTAGGTTGGTTAGTTTAGGTTAAAACGTAAAGTTAAGAAGTACTAAGAGGCAACTGAGACTTACGTTGGAATTGACCACCTTTACATTCGAGAAACAGTTGATACAGCATCAAGAGCATGGCAGAAAACAGTAGGGAAAGAAATTTAACATGAAACATTAATTTACCACCCCAAAAAGAACCAGAAAAAATATAAAAGACTGTCAGGAGAAGAAGAGCTGATTTGGGAAAGTTCTTCTTAAAGTAAGACATATGGTTTCCTTAAAACATATATTGTACCGTAGTCATGCATATAGAATGAAATGCTTATGCATGTCCACAGCAGCCTTGTGATATTCCCCTAAGCATGTGGATTTTAAATTGGTGAGGTTAGAAATTAATCACAGTAGCTATAAGTAAATCTCATAATTTTCCAGCCTGCAGGGATTTGAAATTGTAGAACTTTCATGTACTGTACAAGTAAGCTAATAACCTCGATAATAGTTTCAGTGTTTCCTTAATAGAGAACACAGAGAATGAAAGTAATGTGAGTGTAAGTGGCTGGGAGACAGGGATGTGAGAAGAGAGGAAGAAATCAGTAGGATGGAAGTGTGGAAGCAATGAAGAAAGTTAAAATGGGGAAAGCCCCAGGAATTGATGGAGTGTGTGGTGAAATGCTGAAGCATGGGGGAGAGATAGTAGTACAATGGATGTGGAAGATGTGCAGATTGGCCTGGGAGGAAGGTAGAGTCCCAGAGGACTGGAAGTCAGGTATTGCTAGAAGGAAAAGGAGAAAAAGAAGTACCGGTATGTGGTAATCATAAGGGCATTTGTCTTCTTAGTGTAATACGAAAAATATCTGGCCGGATACTTGTTAACAGAAATAGGGAAATAACAGAGGAGTTGTTGGAGAAGAACAGGGAGGTTTTAGGAAGGGAAGAAGTTGTGTGGTTGTGTAGATCAGATATTCATTCTTACAGTAGATCTTCTGTGGAAAAGTTTCTAGAAAAAGGGAAAGAAGTTGTATGCAACCTTCATGGATTTGGTAAAAGCATATGACAGGGTGGATAGACAAGGATTGTGGAAAGTATTAAGAATATATGGAGTAAATGGGAAGTTGCTGAATGCCGTGAAGAGTATGTATGAGGGTGCTAAGGCTTCAGTGCGTGTGGATAGTGAACTGAGTGAATTTTTGTATTTGAAGGTTGGATTGAAACAGGGGTGATAAAAGAGATACAAGGTAGGGAAGTGGATGTAGGAGTGGCCCTAGTGAGAGAGGGCAGTGTTTGGAAGCTCCCTGTACTGTTCTTTGCAGATGATACTGTACTGTTAAGTGAAGATGAAGGGGAGCTTCAAGGCATGGTAGATGAGTTTTGGAGTGTGTGTAAGAAACGGAATCTAAAGAATATAGGGAAGAGTAAAGTTATGGTCTTCGAGAGATGTGAAGTCAGTGAATGTACAGTAAGGTTGGATGAGCAGGAAATAGAAAATGTGAGTACATTTAAGTACTTGGGTAGTGTGATGAGTAAGGATGAAAGTTAGGGTGAAGTGCTTGAAAAGGTGCAACAAGGAGGAAAGTTGCTGGTTCTTTGAGAGCAGTGATGAGAAACATGGAAGTGAGCATGGACGTGAAAAAGTTACTGCATGACAGTTCTGTCTTGTGATGCCAACTGTAACGTATAGAAGTGAAGATTGGACCTTGGAGGGACAGAAGTCACGAGTGAGAGCAGTGGAAATGAGTTATTAGAGAGGAGCATGTGAAGTCACAGGGAGAGACAGACTGCCACATGAGGAAGTGAAGGAGCATTATGGTGTGGATGTGATAGGAAGCGTTAGGAGCAATGCTTTGAGGTGGTTTGGCCGTGTGGAGAGCAAGAGACTGAAGAGAAGAGTGTATGTGAGTGATGTGGAGGGGGGAGAAGGAGAGGGAGGCCAAGGATGAGATGGAGGGATGGAGTGGAAAGGTATATGAGAGCGGGGGGTGTGAGCTGGGAGCTGGGCAGTGAAATGGCAGGGGACAGGTTGACGTGGAGGTGATTCGTTTGTGGCCACCCCTTGCGGGATTAAGGTGTCTGGCAATAGATAGATACATAGATTGACACATCCCTAACTGCTGTACTTTTTTTTTTTTTTTTTTTTTCAACTTTTATACAATTTTAACTAAAATCTGTCATTACCGTGCATTTCCTGACTAGTGTATGGTACATGAATCATAAATCGTCGACCAGTGAAAATTAGCCCCAGTACCATACAGGGTATAACCAAGCTTAAACTTGACATTATTTCATTAGCCATGTGTATTTTGTATTTTCATGGTTTGCGATCTTAATAACAATGTAGCCATTAAACTATTTTAGCAGTTCATAAAGGTGAGTCCCCTTGCTTGATGGATTTCAATTTGTCAAGCTATGGAAGTATAAATATACAAAGTGTGCAGGCAAAACATGGCAGAGATTGGCTCAGTCAAGAAATTCGTGGAAAATGTTTGTTGAGGCCTTTGTTCAGCAGTGAACTTGTAATGGCTGATGATGATGATAGTTAGTGTAGTTTTTTAATTCATGAAGGGGTATTTGTCTGTCCTTGTTTATCAGATCTGTAGGATTTCTCTTGGCTAAGCAAAATCATCAGGTGTTAGATTGATTTATTTCCTTCAGTGTACTGTATTTTTTTTTTTTTTTTTTTTACAGGGAACTTCCAAACACTCTTATAATGATAAGTACTGGTAGGGCCCCATATTAGTGAAGGTTTGATTGTAATATATAACATTCTGAAAAGTGTCCAAACCATTGTAACTTTGCAGTTTTGGGTAGTCAAAGTTCAGATATTTTTTTTTTCTAACTTAATCAAACCCAACCTGACTAGTCTAACATTACTGAACTCAGCTGAGCTAAGCTAATATGGTCAACTCTGACTAGCCTAAGAGGAGTGTGACTGAAACTGCAGAAATACCCAAATCTTATATAAATAAAATCTTTTGGTGGTGGTAAGAGTATGCTATTGGTAAAATGTCATTCAGTGGTGTAGCCAGAAGGATGGTGAACACATTTCATAGAAAATGACAGTAGAAGGGAGCATTACGAGAAATATCAAAATAGTTTGGCCTTGGGAAATGTTTGCTTGAGATGACTTAGACATGCTTAGAAAAAGGTTATGTGGAGAGGATGGAGAATGAGAGGCTGGCCAGAAGAATGTATGCAAGTGGGGTTGAGGAGATGGGTGGAGGGAGAGACCAAGGTTGAGATGCACGGCTGGAGTGAAGAGATGCATGTGAGAGGAGGGGGTGAGTTGCAGAGAGGGCAGCTAAGTGGCAAAGAGGGTGACTTGGAGGTGATTTGTTTGTGGCCACCCTTTACAGAATTAAGGAATCTGGCAGTAGATAGAAAAGAGGCAAGGGAGACTGGTTGAGGAAGGTTGTGGGTATGATTATGGAGGGAAGAACATCTAGAGGCAGACAGAAGGCATAGGCTCAGGTCCTGCAGAAGTTTAGGATATAGGATTGAATAGCTAAGTTTATTGTAAAACAGAGGGAGTTAACATACACTTGCCAGCATGGCACTGGTCTCTGAATGGGAAATTTTCACAGACATCCATACATAAGTTACACAGGAAATGTTTGTTGAATTTTTTTGCTATATATAAAGCTCATTTGCCAGATTTCCCCTTTTTCCAGCATCGTTTGTGTGAATAACAGTAGTAGTAGTAGTAGTGTACCAGTACAATAGTACTAGTAGTAGCAGTTGCCAGCAGCAGCAGCCTCAAGTTCATCAGAAATGTGAACCTGGTGGACTGCAGGGAGAAGTTGCCCCCATTTCCAACAGTTCACTATCCTCCTGAAGGATGTTTATGTAAGTGAGTTGAGTCAGCCCAGTTGTAACATTGCAGTCATATGAAGGAATCCCTCTCCAGCATTACAGTATTTGTTTGGAAGAAATTGATATGGTGCATTGGAATTCATCCCTAACTTACAGTGAAAACTTCCATTGTCTGTAGTCAGATGCCTCAATCATGTTAGGATGGCTGCAGACTGATTGCCTTAGTTGCCTTGTCCCCTGATATTTGGCTGCCTTTCCACCAGACTTGCACCCCATCTCTCATAAATCTTTCCACTCCATCCCTCCACCTCATCCTTGATCTCCCTTTCCCCCTCTCCCCTATGTGTACATTGTGGTGTAATATTGTTGTAATTTTATTCCAGTCTAGTAGCAACAGTGCAGAAATCTCCGGCTCCCCATCCCCGGCTCCCAGCAGTGTGGGCAATAACGCACCAAAGTATGGAACCCTTGTGCCTAACAGGTCAGAATCAACACACAGTGACTTACATTTCTGGTAGTTTATATTGTATTTTGTTTTTAACTTTATGAATATGGGTAATGTTCTGTTGTTGATGCCTGCTGCAGCCACACTGTTTTTTGCAACTTGGGAAAGGCCTCTCATACTGACCTAAGTCTGGAGCGGCCGTAGCATCACTTATTTTTCAGGAAAAGTCCATAAATATGACTTAAGTCCAGACTGGTGACGCCCAGACTTCCCCCTTTTTTAATGGAGGAGGTGTGTAAAGTGTACAGTATGGTACAGGTATAGCTACCCCGGATTATCGGTGCTGTTGGTTAAGTAAAAACCAATCGATAGGTAGGGTATAGTATCTTGGGGTAGATTTAACATGTAAAGTATAGGGATGTGTTTTTGAGCCTTGGGTTTCCCCTTCAACCAAGTCCTAAACTCTCCCAAATGAATCCAGGAACTAGTTTAAAGCTAATCTAAATTGCCTAACAGGTGTAAAAGAAACTAACCTAAGCCTAACCATCCATCCATCTATTATCCAATCCTGCATTGCCCCTTGAGGAGCATAGGAGCCCGGGACTAACACCTGTAAATAACGCACAAAATCCAACGAATAAAATCAGAAAATTGTCATATATAAGTCTGGGAAAAAAATCAAGCTTAGTAAACTGTACCATAAAATGACAATGTTCACCCCACCCATGGCTAAAACATTAATCATAGTCTAAAAACAGTTTATAAATCAACTTAAACACACAATTTTAGTTGAAAATATCATCAAAATCGGTAATAAAAAAATAAAAACCCATTGTTAAACCAGGGTTTGGCCATCGTTAGGTGGGTTATGGTGGTATTTCTACCCCCATCGCTAAATCGGGGTATCGATATAGGGTATCGTATATTGAGGAATACCTGTATTTGAAAAGTGTTTTAACCCATACAATCCCGCCGTCGGCATGGTGCCGACGGTACAAAATGTCTCAAGTAATCGCAGCGACATGATGGTGCCGACAGCATAATTCGAGTGCTGTTGCGTGTCTTTGACTGCTTTAATCTAGCTCAGTTTTTGCCAAGAAGTAGCTTAATGTATTGGCAACATTGTGCACAAGCACATGTAGCACTGAGTTTGGTTCGGCATGGCTGGGTAACATCAGTGTGCCACTGTCCTTCACAGTGTTAGAATGTCGCGGAAGTCACGCCATTTTTCCGTTGTATTGGGCTGGAGGAGGTGGTTGACACTGTCACATGGACCCTCTGTCCCTTCATTTAGTGATTCTATAGAAGAGGAAGACCTGAACAACTCTTCTGGGGAGGAATATGAGCCAGTGGAGAAGGATATTGAGAACGGGGATTCCCCCATTCTCCTTCCCCGTTCTCTCTCATCCTGCCCAGCTGGGTGGGAAAACATAGCTCACGGCTTGGGAAACTGGGCCAGAAACACGATGGACGGCCATCCTGCACTTATTTCTCCTATAAGGAGTACTTTTTTTTTTTTGTGCTTTTCCTTTTGGATTGTTTTATGCATTAAATTTTTTTTCCATTTTTGGTCCGGGATTGGGTGGGTATAAAATTGCAAAAATGCCTGGGATGGTACGGATTAAATAAGTTGTAACAATATAGTATTTTTTAAGTGCTAAAAAATTAGGAAAGTGATCTACATTAGTATCAAATGCTAACATTATTGGAACACCTTCAGTTGTAAGTGTATAGTACTGTACAGTGTAATTTGTTTCAAAATTTTCCTGATTGCTTACCTTAAAGTACATTATAGTACAGTACTGGTTTAGTATAAGTGCCTTAAATTAAATAAGTGTGTCACCCACCTCTCCAGCACAATCATCTCCACTGTACAGACTCCACTAATGGACCATTTCAGCTACATTCATCACAGTCAGGTAAATAAAACATTTTTATCAGTGCACAGTACAGTATTATTATATATACCGGTATTGTACCATTGGATTATTGCAGTGAATGTATAATACATTACAGTACTGCAGTGGTAGTGAAAACAGTTGGTGACGCCACAGTGAAAAACCATTGGTGTGATCCGGACTAATGTCTGATATATTGGAAAAAGTCTGGGTTGGCAGGGGGAATTCCAGATGTCACTTTTATCGGACTTTCATATTTTTCAGACTGGCTTGGTCTCCAATTAGTCCATCATGGTGAGGTTGTACTGTACTCCAAACTGAATAAACCACCACATGTATGGGCCATTAGCTGGAATAAAATGCAATATGCTTGATTTTAATTGAACTGAAATGGTTAACCTTTCACTCAGGAGTGTAATTTTTTTATTCTTGTTACCCATAGTGAATTGTTATTAAAGTTAGGTAATTTACTCATTAATTTTAGCCCTTCTAATTATGAAATTAACCTCGAAGGGGTTGTTGTTGCTCTAAGCTGATCTAAATTGTGAATCCAGACTGCAGGCTTAAGTTAACTTTTTACAGTGCATCCTTTCCAGTTGAGGGTAGGGAGAGAGTTGAGGGATGTTGGAGCTGCCTGGCTATATCAGGAGCACCACATGTTGGCACCTCTCTGCAGCACCCACTGAAACAATGTAATATAGAATGTGTTGTTACCATACTTTATTATTGTTATTAACCAGTGTGTTTGTGGTTGGGATTAATCTTGCTTTAGATAGATTGATAGGTAGATAGAACCCAGAAACATAGCCCATATTGTCACTGTATTTGAGCATTTGTGGGTGGGATTAAGATATGTGGCTAGAGAGCCCACCCAGAAACATACCATAACTGATATTACCATTTTATTTCAGAGTGTTTGTGGGTGGGATCTCAGCAAGCACAACAGAGCAGGACCTATTGGAGTTATTTTCAAAGTACGGCACAGTGAAGGCCACCAAGATTATTAGCGATCGCGCGGGAGTGTCCAAGGGTTACGGATTTGTTACCTTTGAGACTGAGGAGGAGGCAAGGAGGCTGACACAGGAGGTGTGTTATAGGAGCCATCCTGGTTAACATAGAAGGCTGAAAGAGGAGACTAAAATAAGCTAATGCAGGTGGTGGATTGTATGCAGACTGCATCCTGGTTTAGGAGAAAGTATGTGAGTGAGGAAAAGAGGAAGACCTAGGATGAGAGAGAAGGGTGTGTTGAGTTGGAGAGAGGGCAGTCTGATGGGTGGGGGGGAAGATGGATGCTGAGAATGAGATGGAGGGATGGGGTACAATGGATAAGGGTTGGTTGACGTGAAGAGAGGGCAGCCTGGTGGTGGTGGACAGGGTAAGATGGAGGCTGTGTGTTTGTGACCATGTCTTCTGGTACTGAGGCATCTGGCTTTAGACAGATGAATTGTTGGATAGCAAACAACTATTTCAACTAAGTTTCTGGCCAGATATATAGCAATAGATTGCTGTATTAGACTAAGGAATGTCCTCTCATATTGTAGAGGTTCATTAAGAGTATATCTAACCCCTCCAGTTCAGAAAGTCTATCCTAAGCTGAATAAAATTATCAGGATATGGAAGAACAAAACAGAAAAGACAGCCCAAGGCTCAGTGGGTTTAATAATGCCGTATGTATTTTTCAGGCGGACAATATTATGCTGAAGGACAGAAAGCTGAACATTGCTCCAGCCATTAAGAAACAAGTCACTGATGTTGGTTACATAAAGGTAAGTCTACAGCTGGGTTTATGTGGGAGTGCCTTTGTTTCTAAAATGGTAATTGTATTCGTATAGGCTACTCTTTTTTCACCTTATCCTTGCCCAGATTGTTGCCCTTTTGCAGTATGTTTCAATCGGCTCAGTTGCAGAAAAACACTATACACCCACTCTGTATCCTTTCGGATTGCTTCATGACTAGGATCATATTCTAGTGCTAATCTGTTGTTATAACTTGTTTTATGGCGAGGTGGGGCTAAAAGCTTATCTGACCGCCTGAAGATTAAGGTAATGTTCACAAAGGAAATTTTAGAGTACAAGGGGGTGGCTGGCCACACCAAGTCTTAAGCTTAGAAGGGGGAAAAATGGTAATAAAGTCTAAAATAAATAGCAGTGACCAAATGGGGGAATGAAATAGGCAATAAAAATACTTAACTTAGTTTACTTAACACTAATTAAAGCTACAAGAACGAAGTCAAAACAGGCTCAAAAAGATTGTTAAACTAAGACTTGCAGAAATTATCCCAAGGTTACATACATACATACATCATCTAATCCTGTGTTGTCCCATGAGGAGCATATGAGCCTGGGGTTAGCAAGTTGGTCCTGACATTTAAGAGGAGAGTGACCAGCCTCACTCAGGGATGAGTGGCATTAAGTGAACAGTAAACCCCAACCATCCCTTGGATATAAACCAACACAGGCTCAATCCGGTAGAAGTGCCTTAATTACCCTCCAAACCACCAGGCACCTTAGTTTGGTTATATGGTACCACCCAGCATAGTAAATGTTTTCCTGGTGTACAGGAAACCATTTGGCTTGTCACTCTGTGTAGTTACCTGTAGACAGAAGAGAGATCCCAGCCACTCCATCACTCCCTCATCTTGGTGCGCTGCGGACTGGCATTGAGGTGGTGCTCAAGTATGCTGAGCACCCTCAGTGCGACAGGGAGTTGGTGCCACTCAAGCTGGCCATGGATCTGCGGGCAGTCAGGGACAGTCATTCTCTGACGGAATCGCTGCACCTATTGTCAGATAAAAATCAATTCCTTCAAGCCCAGCACCCCCACTAGTGCCAACCCCTTTTCCCCATCACGACCACCACCACCTGCTCGACCCCAGCCTTCACTCTCAGCCCCAAACCGAGCACATCGACAGCCATTGAGTCACCGTTAGACTCGAGCTTGCAGCTAGTTTGAGAGAGTCCTGAGATGGGTAGGGCTTCATTGCCTCACCACATGTCCCCGCTCATCGGCTGGCCTCAGCAGGTGGAGGAGGAGGAGTTCTTGGACCTTTGCTAGGTTGCTGTGTCAGCCACTAGACCACAAGGGATACCTGTACACCTGTTGCAACCAGGCGGGTTATGATGCCTGTCCGCCGTTCACTGGATGGTAAGTACTTTTTTTTTTTTTTTTTTTTTTTTTTTTTTTTTTTTAGGATTACATTGCATATTGCAGTGCATGTTTTGATGTCTAAAAACAACTGAAAGACTGTAGAACACTGGTGAAAATAGGAGGGGTACTTTACATATTAAGTGGTAGGTGGTGGCGACCATCATCCACTCACTTGATGTAGTGCTGCCTACTTCTTTCTTAGCCTTTATCATTCTTTTTCTGTGCCTGCCCTCCTCTCTCCTATTTCTCCCATCTTTCCTGTCACTTCTTATTGCTTTTCTCTGTTACAGGTGACTTTACATTTAGTGACAAGCCAAATGGTTTCCTGTAAGCCAAGAAACCATTTACAACGCTGAGTGGTAACCATGTAACCAAACCATACGTGCTCCCTACGTGTCAACAAGTGGGTTGGTGGAGGGTTAGTGCCCCTTCCTGTAAAACAAATAACTCTGAGTCGAATGGCCTCCCCTTATGGGATTATGGTGTCTGGCAATAGATAGATAGATAGACTTTACATATTGGTAAAGGTTTAGCATTTTATTTATTTTTTCATTGTTTTCTTAGTGTTTTGGATTACATCGCATATTGCAACGTGTTTTTTGATGTCCAAAAAAAGACCACAGAGTACTGGCAAAATTTGGAGGGGTACTGTACAGATAGGTTGGGTATGGGTATAGGTAGGGTATGGGTACAATAGAGGATATTACTCTGTATCCGGTCATGCCTTTGGCACTATTGTGATGGATAATTGAGGGATTACTGTATTACCCCCCACAGTAATTGCAACTTATATGTGATTACTTCTTTATTAACATTAAACCAAAGAAGCATTTATAAAGCAATAAAAATAAACAATAAAAGCAGTTTGATGCATATCATAGGCTATGCTAGGATAGGAGGTTGCATAGCCTAGGCTAGGTTAGGCTTGGCTTAGCAGACAGAGTTGAGGAAGTACTGTATTGTATGTGAATCTTTGAACACAAACCAACAGTGTAGGTTATTAGCATGTGTAAAGCAATAGTAGAGAACAAATTCAGTGCATATAATTTCTTAGGTTGGTGAATGTCTGTGCGAAGAGCTTTTGTAGGTTAGGCAGCTTGTGTTGGAGACAGATGTGGAGGGGCACAACAATCACTTAATTACATAAAGTTCTGCACTTATTTACATCACTTTTCAATCAAATTAAAATGTAACACTTAATATAATAAACTAAAATGTATCCCTTGGAATATAATAAACTAAAATGTAAAAGTGAAACAGTACAAATAGGCTGCAGTGCCAGTTGCGAGACCTCCCCCGACAATGGTCAGATGCAGACTGACTGTGCGTCTGCCTACGGCCGGCTGCCAGACCCGAGTGTCGGGGCAACATTGCCAGGCTTATTTTGCCACAAAATTCCCACTAAAGATAAAATATCCACTAAAGTTCTCATATGGGGATAAAATTCCCACAAATAATTCTCACCGATTTAATGGCTGAAATGTCCTCCCACAAAACTTCACACAAAAGGCCAGTTCTCCCACAAATTTGAGGGAAATTACTACAAAGTGGCAAGGCTTGGTCTGAGTTTGACTTACCAGAAATTCAACCTTCTGCAGTTTTGACTTCTTGAGGTTGACCGCACATACAAAATGTCCCAGAGCAGAGCACACCAGCACACTGGTATAACTTTGGCTGCCAAGTCAACTTGGTAACAGACAGCAGGCTTTTATATACAAACTCACATAAGCACGAAAGGCATAACAAACTTATTAACAAGGTCGAAACATGGGCAGGCTCGAAAAGGTAGTTGTAACTGCAGCTATGGGTCTATGGAAAGCTTCAGAAACGAATGTGCGCATTCGCTTACACATTGGAAAGGCATAAAATTACATCTCAGCAGTGATAGAAACTCATACAGGTAAATTTTACCTCACAATATAACACTTCAACAAACGACAACTTGCATCCAGGCCAGCTACTCTCACATGATGTGGATATTTATAAAACTCTGTTCTGTTCACACAAGTGCTAAGCACGATGTTAACAACACGAATGAATAATAAATGCTTTGAATGATGCGTGAGATTATAAGCAATTTGATTGGCCACATGTAACAATTGGCATTCAAAATGGAGAGCTGGCAACTTATAGGCCAAGTTAGAGTAAAGGCACTATAGTAGATGGATCGCTACTGTCAGCCGTGGGAGGTCTGTGTGGTTTTTACTTGAACTTGGCCTAAAATGGCCTTCTTTTCATATTGAGTGCTGAATTGTAATAACCAATTAAGACTAGAGTATAGTGCTGATCACAAAGCAGTAATTAAGAAAGCATGTAGAGCTGTAGCAGTGTCTTTCTGCCATGGAACTAAAATTAAATAAGCTACAAAATGATTAAAGACTAGGCTAAGTCAAGGTTAAAGATCTATGCCATGAGTGAAATGTGGCTATAGGCTTGATAACTATACCCTCTTAACTCAGCCTTAGCCTAGATGTTCATCTTTCGCAGCTTTTTTTCACATAGATTGGTGATGGAGAACGTCAACTTAGTTTGGCCCTACTGTACATCCTTTCCGTAGCACTTCTTCCTGACTAGCCTCACATTTTAGTGTTACTGTTACAACTCAACACTCAAGATGGAGAAATGGCAGTTTTAAGCCAAGTTGGAGTAAAATGAGTGTAGCTACACAATCATCACCCTTAGGCAGGAAACTCAGCCACAAAAGAACACTCACATTGTTTCAAGTCTAAGTAGCTTCACATTTTAGATTTCTCCTTTCCCATCAACTACCAGCAACTCTTAGGAAGTAATTAGGTGCGTTTGGCACTTGTAACACTGGTAGTTGTAGTAGTAGTAGTAATAATAATTGTAGTAGTAGTAATAGTAGTAGTTTAGTCTAGTTGATTGACCTGTGCTCCTGAGATGTATGGGGCAAGTAGTGTGTGTTTGATTTGTGGCTGCTGATTGGCCACTGATGATGTCATTGAAGTAAATGCAGGTCTGTATTGTTGTGCAACATGTGGACATGGCTGTGCACCGTTGGTGGATATTATAGTGTAACGTGGCAACATGGAGATGTAGTTGTATACTGTGGGTGGATGCAGTGCAGCATACGGACATGGCTGTACACCGTGGGTGGATAATTTACTTCAAACGTCACTCATTGTTTGATAACACCTTATAATCATATTTTAATTTTCTTTGATAACAGTAAGCTTTTAAAGCTAATTTTGACAACCTTAGCTTCCAGAATTATTCCATATTTAAACTGGGTGCTTATATTGCAGGCAGTTAAAAAAAAAATATATATATATATATATATATATATATATATATATATATATATATATATATATATATATGTATGTATATATATATATCATCATCATCATCATCAGCCGTTTTGAGTATCCACTGCAGGACCGGCCTATCCCGACTGAAGTCGGGACGATACAGCCAATGTATCTCTACCAAGTGGTTTAGGCTGTATAGTAGAGATTGTATATAGGGTGAGAAGTGCTTGTTAGTGTAATTGTAGTGTTGGAGTAGCTTTGGATGTGTGTGTAGTCTGTGAACCAAGTGTAATCAGCCCGCGCAAGCCGACTGGGTGCAAGCATACTTTACAGGAAGCGACACTGGTTCAACCACAGCACCCCTGGTGTCCGCCAATGCAGTACGTGGCCGGGTGAACACTCCCAAAGTTTATTACCCTGGCGGGGCGCGAACCCTGGTCCACCCGTGTACGAAACGCACACTCCGCCACTGTACCACAGAGGCTCCATATACAGTAATCACTCCAATATCCGTCGTAATAGAGCCATAGGTAGGTCCGGATATTGGTTCTGTCCGGATATTGGGCCCCAGCTTATGGACTTGTACTTATGGACCCTAACTCAGAGAAACACCTATACAACTCCCTCTGGACATGCATAGCACCTATTTAAGACCCAAATCACACCAATAAGGCACATAAATGACTGAAATAAATGCAAAAGAAACATAAAATGAGGGTTTAGAAGTAGGTTCATACAATAATAAACATTCTGGTGACTGGCTCCTGGACTAGTACTTATGGACCCTGACCTAGCCTAACTCAGAAAAACACCTTCCTACTGCACATGCCTAGCTCCTAACACCCTATTCACACCAATAAAGGACATTAAAGAGTGAAATGAGGTAAGTATAGTATGGAAAAAAGTACAGTATGAAACATTCTGATGTCTGGATGGTGGGGATGTTCGGACATTGGGCGTCCGGATATTAGAGTGATTACTATATATATATATATAATGTGTGTGTGTGTTTAAATAAGAAGAGCTGTAGATTTACATCATTGGCGGCCAATCAGCAGCCATGAATTAAACACACCCTACTTGCTCCATACATCTCAGCTGCTCAGGACAATCAAATAGAGTATAGACGTAGTAGTAGTAGTTGTTCTAGTTGTTCCCTAGGAAGTCTGGCCGAACAGCCTTGAGTCCCAAAGGAAGGCTACAGCCAAGACTGGGCATTCCCACAGAGCTCTCAAGGAGTGTAGGTTGTGTTGTTGGCACAGACGATTGTGTGCAATGCAGTCTTCCATAATGTGCTTAATAGTACGAGGTGCTGTGTTGCATCCTGGACAGGTATCAGCAATGGAGTCATCCAGCCTCTTCTGAAAACTCAAGAGAGCTGGATGATGCCCGCTTCCGCACCTGGAAGTGGCTTCTGTTGCCTGGGCAAGTAGTAGTAGTAGTAATGTTAAATGTGTTGTTACAGACTTACTCGCCACGTGTGCTAGAAGGCAGCAGTGGTGTTGTGGGTGGTGGTGGTACAGTGTTCTTCAGTGGTGGTGCTGGCTACCCTACCTACACTTCCACCCTGCCAGTCATCACCCCTTCAGAGTACCACCACCCATCCTTCCACCCACCTGCAGCGCCATCCACACCCACATCCTACCCTACCATCATGTACACACACCAGCCTATATACTATCCTACACAGTACCAGTACCAGCCCACGGTAAGTCATATGAAAACCAGCATCTGTCTATGTATTAATAATAATAATCCATCCATCCATCATCCAATCCTGTGTTGCCCCATGAGGAACGTTGAAGTCCGGGGCTATGCAGGTGGTCCTGACATTAAGATGAGAGTGACCAACGTCGCTCATCCCTGAGTGACATTACGTGAGGAGTAAACCCCAACTACCCCTTAGATATAAACCTACACAGGGTCCATCCGACTGGAGCGCCATAATTACCCACCAAACCACCAGGCGCCATAATTTGGTTATATGGTTACCACCCAGCATAGTGATTGGTTTCCTGGTGTACAGGAAACCATTTGGCTTGTCACTCAGTGTAGAGTCTTCCATAGGCAGAAGGACGAGGAAAGAATGAAGGAAAGAAAGACAGAAGAGGGAATGTAAAGTCACCCATAGGCAGAAAGAAGAAGAAAGAACGAAAGAAAGACAGACAGAAGAGGAAGGAAGGAAAAGAGGAAAGGGCAGACACTCAAAGCAGCACTACATTGAGTGAGTGGATGGTGAGTGTCCCCACCTACCACCAATAATAATAGTAATTTGGTCTTTTGTTTCTCAAGAACACCAGTTCTTCGTAAAGACTTCACTAGTGCACAACACTCATTTAAACTTTTACCATTACAAGCATTGTGATGTCATTCATATGTAATGGACTTTATCTGCAACAAAAAAATGATGGCAATTGAACCCTGTAATCATCTGTCACATCTCTCCCCAAATTAAAACTTCTTGAAAAGAGAAAGGCCTTGAGCTGCCTTTTAATAAAATTCAACAGAAATTATCATGAATAATGGCAATGTATTCTTCAACTTATGTCTATGGAGGAGAAAGACCATTCAGAGAAAGGCAACTGAATAGCTGCAGGATCAAGGCACAAAGAATGATCTTCGCTTGTTAACATCATACCTCGGCATGCAAACCGAAGTTTTTACAATTCTGGAAGATGCTTTGTTTCATCAGACTTAAGAACCTGGAAAATAATATGTCAGTTTAAATTCAATTCAACATTGAGAACTGCCATTAGGTGACCGAGGATGATGCATGCAAGCATATTGGAGCCTTTATAAGAGATCTGATATGAACAGTACCATTACCAGCCCACAGCAACACCCTGACATACACCTGTCTGCCTGTCTGTGTGTATGTCAACAATACTATCACAATCAGAAAGTGTACTGACACTTCCCTGCCAGCTCTGTTGCTTAAAATGTTTTTGTGGTAGGAATATGAAGCACACAGCAAGGGAATGATGGAATAAGAATTAAGGAAGGAAGGGCATGATGCTGGTGGGGGATTGTGGGGAACTTTAGCTCATGGTGACTCACTGTTCATAGACAGATTGTGCGACTTAACATGTATTGATGTTTCACCTCACGGCTTCCTCAGAATGCAGTTACTGTATAATCAGCAGTTGTATTCTGAGGAAGCCGTGAGGCGAAGTGTCAGTACACACTAAGTCCACATTGGTGTTTCTGGTGTTTCTTTCACCAATGTATCTTATGGTGTTACATGTTGTCTTGGCTGGTAAAACTTGACTTATTAGTATTTGAGTTCGGTCAGATGACAGTGATGGTGGTAATCATGATCTTGGTGATTGTGATGATGGCAGTGATGATAATGGTTGTGATGATGGTAACAATGATGATATGTTGCAGCAGCAGAGTGTGGGAGTGCAACAGTGGGCTACCCCACAGTGGAGGTGGCTGAGTCCCACATCCTTCCCTCAGGTCAGTTGTATTGCCTCTGATACTTTTAACACTTTCATGATTAGAGTAACTATTTCATCTACTTAGCTAGGCTTTTTAAAATCAGTATACATGATTTTTCAGTTCTGGCACAGTTTCACTCATCCAAGGCATGTGCCAGTAGTGTGGAAAAAGGCAGTGATTGTACCCCTGTACAAAAATAGTGAGTGAAGTGAGTGCAAGAATTTTCGTGGCATAAGTCAATTGAGTGTTGTTGGGAAGGCGTATAAAAGAACTATTATAAAGTAAGAGAGATATCAGAAGTCCTAGTGAGTGACAAACAGGGTGGCTTAGGAGTGGCAGAGGATGTGTAGATCAAATATTTGCAGTGAGATGGTGGTGAAGGCTTGTGAGAAGGACTGTAAGGTGTTTATGGCATTTATGGATCTAGAAAAAGCATGTGACAAAGTAGACAGAGATGGATTGTGGAAGGTTTTGTGCATGTATGGTGTAGGTAGTAAGCTGCTAGGTGCCATCAAGAGATTTTATGATGGCAGTAAGGCATGTAGAAGGGTAAACGGGCATCTAAATGAATGGTTCACGATCATTGTGGGCGTGGGACAAGGTTGTGTGATGTCCCCATGGTTGTTCACTATATATATGGATGAGGTGATGAGAGAAGTAAAAACACAAGTAATGGAGATGGGATGATGTTGGTAATGATTGGTGATGGATGGAATATCTCAAATTTGTTGTATGCTGATGAGGCAGTGCTACTTGCATATACTGGACAAGAGTTTGGTAGAATAGTGCAGAGTTTTGCAGATGTCTGTGAGCGTTGTGCCCTGAGAGTAAATGTAGAAAAGAGTAAAGTGATTGTTGTTGAGAGGTAAGGAGGCTGCCAGTGTGATGTTACAGTGAATGGAGAGAGACTGGAATTGGCGAGTTCAAATACCTGGGTACAGTGATAGAAAAGAGAGGAAAATGTGCAAAAGAAATGGAAAGCAGAGTGACACAAGGAAGGAAAGTAGCTGGTACTATAAAGGCCTTGATAAGAAACAGGCTTGAGTGTTGCAGCTGCGTAAGGCTTACATGAAGGCGTGTTAGTGCCAGCTTTAACATTTGGTTGTGAGACTGTGTTGTGGCATGAAAATGAAAAGTCAAAGAGTAAAAGCAGTGGAGATGGGTCTGCTTAGGAATGTATGTGGAGTACAGGGAGTGGATAGGATACGGAATAATGTGATTTGTGAAAGATGTGGAATAAGAAAGTCTGAGGACACATGAATTGAGGAAAGTGTACTGAGATAGTATGACCATGAGAGAATGGATTACAGTAGAATGGTGAAAAAGGTATATCTGAATGAATTTGAAGGAGGGAGGAGGTGAGGATGGCCAAGAAAAAGGTGGAGGGATATGGTGGATGAGTAGATGAGGAAGAGAACTATGGAAGTTGGTGAGACGAAGGGACTGACAAAAGATTGAACAGGCTGGATGAATTTTGTGTGAAGTGCATGACCATGGATTTGGCATCCCATTTTAACGTGACATTGTTCGGATTGGCTTTGCCAGATAGGTATATGTGTAGCTAAAGAATGTGGTAAAATCTGGGGGGCCTATCAGATGGAGCCAGGATTTCAAGGGCTTGGATGATGAGTGAATGGAAACCTGGCCCAGTGGATTGGGCAAACTTTGGCTGTCTGGACATTGCTACTCCTCACCCTGCCCTAGGGTGATGACGATGACAGTGATTATGATGATAAAAATAATAACAATTCTTTAAACCATTCATCATTGAATCCTGTGTTGTCCCATGAGGAGTGTAGGAGCCCAGGGCTAGGCAAGTTGGTCCTGGCATTTAAGATGCTAGTGGTGAGCCTTATTCATCCCTGAATGGCATTATATGAGCAATAAACCCCAACCATCCCGTGGATATAAACCTGCACTGGCTCAGTCCGACTAGAGCGCCTCAGCCTCTAAGTGCCGGTTGACGTGTACAGCCGTCATGATTTTGGGCATGGAGCAACACCGGTCGATGTGTATAGCAGCAAGCGTCTTCCCGCCACCCTTTGAACCTGCGACCATTTCTGTGACAACCATAGGGTGGGTAGGTATCCTAGGTACCTCACTGGCATACGGCTCAGTCTGTACATGACACTGGTCAGCCTGATGATGAAGAGTTAACCCTTTCACATCGGGTGGCGCGTCGATGTGTCACTAAGGAAATGTCTGTAACCATCTTTTGGCACATACACATTTTCAGGACTTTTTATATTTGCATGCCAGTATTGGGGCCAATATTTTTATATTTGCATGCCAATATTGGTTCAGTATCAGGAGGTGGCAAGACCGAGGAGTTGCCATCATGCAAGGACTATTTTATTGTCTGTTATTCTTGTCATGTACGAGAAGTATGTCGAGGCATGCTGTACGAGATGTTTTGCTGCCGCGGCAGCTTATTTGGATCTGATGGAATGATGTCTGATGACTCAGATTACGCTGTCAGATGAAAGTGAGAGTGAAAATTAGTGATATAATAAAAGAAAAAAAATGAGAACAGCTTTGAGTTTATTATTATACCAAATGGTATACGTCTGGCAGTGGAGCTCCAGCCTCGCAGGATTTGACAGCTCACATCACCGATTATTATTATTTTTTAACATTATGTTGGACATCATTTTACTCAGGAAATATGGTCTGTTATTTGGTGTGGAATATTTTATCAAAACAATTATCTTTATATATCGCAAAACCCCCATGTGTGGGACATCCAGCCAAAAAAATACACCCAAAGTGAAAGGCAAAAATTTGTTTGTGGTCTTTCCTTATTGGATTAAGACATTGGCTATATTTAGATAGACTGAACCTCAGTTGTACCCTGGCTAACAGTGATTTTGGAATTCCTTAACCCTCACAACCTTAGGACATTTTGCTTAAGTTGAATAGATCTGTGTGATATTAACAGAACACAAAATGCATCCATGGGCTGCAAAATATTAACTTTGTTTGATCCCCACAGTCTAGAGACATCTTACCTAAGGTGTATGAGTGTCTTGTGGTAGCTAGCTAGAAGAAAGGAAGATGTTTATAGTCCGCCAGGGCTAAGAGGAAATGTGGTTTCATTTTATTTAATTCATTGGCTTTTTTTTTAAATTATTATTTATAGGCTGAAGAATATGTAGTCATAAGGATTGGGGTGATTTTGTAGTTGGTGTTAATTATAATGGTAGTGCTAAGTGATGACTGTTGGTAAGCACACATAACTGCATCGTTTCTCCCCACGGTCATTATATGCAAAGGTTGGTGGTAGTTACATATTTAGTGGTGGTGTGAGAAAAAGATGACTGAGTGATGATTTTGGTGATAAATGTAATGGTGGTGGTGGTGATACGATGATGATGACAACGACTGGTAACTGACAGGCTGGTGGTAGTTACATATCCAGCGACGGTGTGGTGACCCAAGCTGCGCCGGCCTACATAGTACCTGACCGCAACTATTGAGCCCAACCCACTGCCAACATTGTGAGCAGATTTTCTACATTTAATTTCTGTTTAATGGCTTTGGCTGTGCTTGCTGTGATTCTTGTTTTGCTTTACCTTGTCTTGGTACTTGTTTGCCACTCTGCTTGAATTCTGGTTGCTGTGGGGTTGAACTTTGCCTGCTGTTTGCTTGTATTGACACACCTTGCTTGTATTGCTTGTTTCTTATGTTGTGGAGTTTTTAGATTATCCTGGTTTGATTCTTGCTGCTTTGCTTGCTGTTTCATATGAACTCTGCCAACTCTTTTGCTTGGACTCTTTTTTTTTTTTTTTTTTTTTTTGATGGCATTTTTACTTATTGCCTGTCTTAACCCACTGCCAGCATTATGAGCATGGTACCCACTTTATCTCATTTGATGACTTCTGATTTCCTTGGATATTTTGCTTTCTGTTTCGTCTGAATTCTGCTTACTGATTGCTTATATTGCATATGGCTTATGTAGTGGCATTTTTACTTGTTGCCTGCCAAGCATAGGGCTAGAAGGCCATAGGAGACTTATTACTGGGTATTGGATAACCTAAATAGTGCTGAAAGGAAGAATATGGTATTTAAGGTGGTAAATAAGATGAAAAGGGAGAGCAGGGATATCATGGATGAGCAGTGTGTGAAGAATCATGAAGGAAAGATAGTGGTGGACAGTGATGATGTTAACCCTTCTAGGGCCACCAGTGTTGAACAACAATTTTTCAGAGCCTGGTTGCTGGCGTTGGTGCAGCATGACTTGCAGAAAACTGCGAAAATTTTTGGGAAGTGAACGAATGTCACGGATTTCTTGAGATTAACCTACACTACACTCCCAAACACCCTATCAGTCAGTTCAGCGCCTGTGGCTGTGATGAGTGAATTTTTTATTTTTTTTTGTCCTTGCCTAAATGCACACAGCTACACCTATTATCTCGTCCCAGGCAGAAAATATCATCATTCTCCTCCCTTGTGAAACAAACAACTACCCTGGATGTGATTATAAACAGATACAGGCATAAAAAAAAAAAAAAAAAAATTAATATGAGAAAAATACATTTTGGGGAGTATCTTTACCTATTTGCACAGGTTTGTTGTACTGGTTTGGATCATTTTACATATCTTTTGTCTTGCACTAACATTACAGTGTTTGCTGTGTTCACATGATGTTTTGTTAGGTGGAAAGGCCTCCCTTCCCTTTCCCCCAGTCATCTAGTGTGAGATGCAAATCGCAGGTCATTTCAAATTTCAACCCTCAGCGTTGAGCTTGTACACTGAAAGGATGACCTTTATCTCATCTAGGTCTAAAAATATAATCACTTGCCTCCCTTTTTAAACAAGCTCCACCACCCAGAGTACAATAATAAGTCGATACTACAATAAACACCGAAAAATGCTAAGTAATTTCATGTATATTTTAATCTAAAACCTCACATATTATGTATGAATGAACTTCAGAATACACACATCTAGTCATTTCACACCATTTCACCACCACTGACATTGTTTTTCCATAAAAAGAAAAAAAAATACAGCAATACCTACAGTAGGTGTAATTGATATGTCTGTAAATTTGCGCACTTTCTGTGCTTTTTTGCGCAGTACAAAATGGGTCAAGGAAACTCAGAATCATATTGCCAGGTGTGTCTGACATTTGTCTTCAATTTGGCAAGAAAAAAAAAAAAAATCAGTTTTTGAAACTTGAAAAATCATCCTTGTTGTCAGCCAGTGGGTCCCAACAAATTCCGGAGGTTCGGCCACGGAGGAGTAAAAAACCCCTAGTTGCTGAACAACGATGGGTAGATTGAGATGGTTTGGGCTTGTTTAGAGGATGGGAGATGACAATTGGGTGCAGAAGGTGAGTAGTGTAAATATCAGAGGTAGGGTTGTGAGAGGCAGACTAAATAAGGCCTGGAACAAGGCCATAGAGTATGACCTCGAGGCTAAGAGACTGAATAGGGAGGCTGCCAGAGATTGTGCAGAGTGGAGAGCTATCATTAGGTGATCAAGGCCGACGCATGCAAGCATGTTGGTGCCTCTAAAAATGAGACAATGATTAACTCCTTGCCTGTCTCAACCTGCTGCCTACATTGTGAGCTCCTTACCAACTTTCACCTCTAGTTTGCTTGCTTCTGATTTGCTTGTTGTTTTGCCCGAGTTGTGCCTACCATGTTGCCAGAACTTGGCTTGAACTTGCTGCTTCCTTGAACTTTGCTTGCTACTTTATCTGCCATTTTTCTGGAACTCTGCTTGCACTTGGCATGTTTCGGGCCCAACATTATGAGCACATTATCCATATCTGATTTGTTTGATGGTTCTACTTTGCTTGATGGTTTGCTTGAATTGTGGTTCTCATTTTGCCAGAACTCTGTTTGCTGTTTGGGTTGAGCCCAATCCACCGCCAACAGTGTGAGCAGATTATCAATGTTTTCTTAACGCTTTGCTGGAATTGCTTGCTGTTTGTACTGAAGCCAGTCTGCTACTGAATGTGAGCATATTATCTGTTTGGGTTTGTTTTTTGGATTGCTACTTTGCCTGCCTTTTCTGCAGGACTGGTTTGCCATTTTGTCAGAACTCTTCTTGATATTTTTTGTTCTGCTTGCCATTTGCCTTCAGCTTGGCTTGCTGCTATCATTACTGTTTCTCCTGTAATTTTCCCAGAACACTGCTTGCTATTTGCTTGTGATGCTTCTTGCTTTTGTGACATTTTTATTAATTGCATGTCCCAGTCCTCTACCAACATTGTGAGCACATTATGCATGTTTAATTTTCTTTTGCCTTCAACTTGGCTTGCTATTTTGTTTGTTTTGCATGAACTCTGCTTACCAGCCAGAACTCTGCTTGTTTTTTTGCATTCTGTTGTGCCTGAACTCTGCTTGCTGTTTGCTTGTATTGAGGCAGACCATGTTTTTGCTATCCACTTTTGCATGTGCTTGTTACTGACAAGGAACTTTTGTGGTGACACTGCTTCCTGAGTGGAGCAGCTGCATTATCCACCCAGGAGCCAAACCTCCTCATATTACCTTGCACCTGGCCATGGGAAAGGTCCTGGGTCCAAGCTTGGTGAGTTGCTGTCTACCACAGGGTGGTGCCAGATCCCTACACAGGATATGTACTGTAGTGTACCTGTAGGATACACAGAAGCGTTTGCTTACTTGTGGTTGATGAGTCGTCTAGACTTGACAGACCAGGGTGAAGCAACATCTTTGTCTTTTGCTCATTGTGATTTGATTTGGCATGTGCATCTTTTCAGTTTTGCTTGTGTCTGTTGCTTATTGCATGTCAGGCATCCCACCCCCCCTCATCATTTGCTTGTATCTGTTCTTATCAATTTTACAAATTACTTACAGCTTGCTTGTGCCTGTTTGTCGGATTTACTGTTAACTTGTGCGTATGCTTTGTTTTGCATGTTGTATGTTCTATTTTTACCCCCTCCCAATTGCTTGTAGCCCTTGTTTTTTGTGTGTCAGTCATTTGTATGTGTCTCTCTGTGTATTGCATTTTACTCATTTGTTTGCAGTTACCTGGTGCTTGCTTGCATCATACATTTCTATACAGTACTGAAAATACTGCTTGTTTTGAATGAGATGTCAAAAATTATGGCTGGATTTGAAGAGGAATATAGTTTGAAAATGTAAGAAAAAATGAAAATTAAAGTAAAAAAAAATAATAATTATTGAAAATTATGGCTAGATGTAAATAGACAGACAACAAATGTAAAAATAGGGAGAAATGTAAAAAAAAAAAAAAGATTCAAAGTTATCAAATGATGACTAAACCTTCAGTACAGTGATGAACATTGTTGGTAGGATATAAGGTTGTGCTGATATAATGCTGCTGCTGCTGATGGTGATGACGATGACAGTGCACTTTTTCCAGCCTGAGTGTGACCCCCCACCCTGTGTGTCTCTGGGGGACTCCACCACCACCACCTTCAGCACCACCGCAACCATCACCACCACCAAGAGAAGCCCACCCTTCACCACCACCACCATCTCTGACCCGTCCACCCCAACCACAGCCACAGCCACAACCGCTGCTAGACCCCCAGACTCACTACTGCAGATCAAACCACTCTCGCAGCAACCTCCTAGACCCAGTGCAGCCAACTTAAGACCATCAAGACCATCCCAGACCCAGATCCAGACCCACACCACACACAAGAACACACCCACATGGGCTGATAACAACTTTATTGAGGTAAGATTGTATTGTAGTGTTTGTTTACACCAGACAAATAGCACTATCCCTTTTTCAGCTTAGTTGATGGCCATGTTTAGTCAGATTGGAGGGTTGATTTTACTGGTAATGAAGGAGACTCCCTTGAACTTAAAATGGGTTCACTGACTTTCTTGCAGCCATGATGTAGTATTTGGGTTGTGGGAATATTAGATGAAATCAGACCAGCTGACCATCATGGTTTGTAGGACTTTTCAACATTCATATTTTTTTCCCCCTAGAGTTAGTCATTTCCCCCTAGAGTTAGTCAGTGCAGGTAATATGTTTGTGAAGCATACCATCACCTAATCCTCTTTTGCCTCATCAGGAGTGTATGGGTCTGGGGCTAGGCTATTGTTCAGACTTGTGAGGCAAGGGTGGCCAGCCTCATGTGCCACAGTGGTATTATGTGAACAGTAACCCCAGCCACCCTTTGGACATAAACCTTCTGGACCCTGTCTGGTTAGAGCACCTAAACCCATTAGACCACCAGGCATCATATGGTCATATGGTTACCACCCAGTATAGTAAATGATTTTCTGGGTACAGAAAATAATTTACTTGTCACTAAATATAGTCATCTGAAGGCAGCAGTACATGGTATGAACAGATGGTTGGTGTCCCTCACTCAGCACAGACATCCACACCTTAAAGTGAAATAGTACATTCAGTAGTGTTGATGATGATTGTTGTTTATCAGTGTTGTGTTTGGCAGGGAAGCAGGATGGGTGGACACGACAGTCGGTCGAGTCTTTATCAACATCAACAGCAGACTCGACCCGTCCCTTATGCCGTACTTGGCCGCACTACCACAACCACCACAACCACAACCACCACCCAGGCCAGCCCCTCTACCCCACCCTCACCCAGCCCCTCCACTCCAGCATGGACCAGTGGGCAATGGGTGGGGAGGAGTGGGTTGAGCGGGTCAGGCCAGAGCCAGGGTAAGGGTCAGGGTCAGGGTCAGGGTCAGGGTCAGGGTCGTGTGACTGGGTATGGGCAGTACATTGGGGGGTACGTGGTGTCCCCATACTGGCCCCTCGCACAGACCCCACGGCCCCCCTCACCCCCATCACCACCCTCCCTCTGGCCCCCACACCCCACACACAGTCCTGTGACTCGGCCCCCCCCACCCCCCCTCACCCCTCCATCTGCCCCGAGCCAGGTCAGGGGACAGGAGTCTGGCTCCCCAGCCAGCCCGACCCCCACCAAGACAGCCCAAGCCCAGACTCAGGTCCTGTGGACCTGCACGGACCGCTACAGTGGTGGGATCGGGACAGATCAGGCCCAGAGCCAGGCAGCATGTGGTTACCTGAACCTGAGTCACGGCCAGACCCAGAGCCAGGCCATGATGGTGGTCCCATGGTACCAGTACAGCACAGGTGTGGGCCCTTACTACCAGTGGCCAGGGCCTCTGCTCCTGCAGTGGCCAGTCTCACACACCCCGACCCTGCACCCCCAGGCATCAGTCCAGGCAACTACTTTGGCCTCACAAGCAGTCCCCACTCTGGCCTCAACCACAGCTCTCACCCTTGCCTCAGTCCCAGCCCCAGCCCCAGGCTCACCCAAGGGTGCAGTCTCAGGTCTACCGCACACTGTGTTGCCATTCACCCCAGACAGCCCTGGATGCACCATGTCCTCCAGTCCTCATCTGGACTCTCGCCCAAGACCTAGAGGCACCCAGAGCCCTGGCTGCAGCAGCACCCCACGAGGGCCTGCCAGCAAGACCACTCGCCTCTACTTCAACCGCAGGAGCCCTTACAGCGGGCTGGGTGTGGCCAGCAGTGCTGGGTCATTGGCACCAGCCACAAAACACCCAGACCACCGACAACAGTGGGATGTGAAGGCCACGGTATCCACCTCCCCCACCAAGCAACAACAACAAGGTGCCACATCTCCATGCCGTGTGTCAGAGGTGGGGGTCCCCAGTCCCCAGTCCAAGAGTGTGGGCAAGCAGTTGTGTGGGTCTGCCAGTAGGACTGCAGTGAGGGTGAGGACCACACGCATGCCACATGACTCCACCCACACTACCCTCATGCCCATCACACCACCACCCACACCACTGACTGATGATGATCATACCTCCATTCCACTCACTACACCAGCCCTGCCTCTTGCCTAACACACACACACACACAGACACACACACACACAGACACACAGACACACACACACACACACACACACACACACACACACACACACACACACACACACACACACACACACACACACACACACACACACACACACACACACACACACACACACACACACACACACACACACACACACACACACACACACACACACACACACACACACACACACACACACACACACACACACACACACACACACACACACACACACACACACACACACACACACACACACACACACACACACACACACACACACACACACACACACACACACACACACACACACACACACACACACACACACACACACACACACACACACACACACACACACACACACACACACACACACACACACACACACACACACACACACACACACACACACACACACACACACACACACACACACACACACACACACACACACACACACACACACACACACACACACACACACACACACACACACACACACACACACACACACACACACACACACACACACACACACACACACACACACACACACACACACACACACACACACACACACACACACAAAACAACTAAAGCGCACACAAACATTTCCTGCCTAGCGTAAGAATGAAATCAAGCATTAACTGTGAGTTTGTCTGGCGGAAATTGCCATCCATCACTATGCATTTGCAGTTGTGTTCATATTTATAAGTGCTTTCAGAAATTTAACTCTTTGACTGCTTGTTGTGGCTTCTCCCTGTTGAATAAAATGGCCAGGGAGTTAGCTGGAAAAAGAAATGCCTTTAAGTTTTGTTATCCCAGTGAAAGAGTTACATATTTTTTTTAATCCCTTTCACTACCTAAGGTTTATCTTTGTGGATTATATAGTATTTGTCTGGAATAAGTGTGAATAAGTGATTAAAATTTCTCTTTGCGAATCACATTCATGAGGAGTGTAAAGGACGGAAGGGAGAAGAGTGTGTAAGTGTGGATAAAATTTTATGGATTACTTTTCTGTAGTGTGGATAAGATTTCCTAGTTCAACAATCACAGTGAAAGAGGGAGACTTTCTTGAGTCATTCTGCAAAATATCTGGAGTCGGTCTCAGGGACTACGAAGAGTTTTCCTCAAGGTAAAGAGATGCTAATCACTGAAAGAGAGTAAGCACACATTTCCTGGTGATAGAATGAAAAATTTTGGCATTAACAAATATAATATGAACCATCGCAGTGAAGAATTAAGTATATTTTCCCCCTCTTGAATAAAGTTGTCTGGTGTTAGTGAAAAGCAAATGCCAACTAACACAGTAAACATGATTACATCCTCTAAAATAAAGCCATGTGGAATTAGCAAGAAGAAAATAATCGCCATCACAGTGAGTAACTGCATAAAATTTCTCATAATTATGTGGAACTCTAAAATGAAAACCAGTGCAACAAGAGTTAATAAGAAAATTGTTAAAAGAAAACTGACAAAGAAATTTGGTTGTGGTAAAAAGAAAACCAGTTGTTTTGATAAAGCCAGTTGTGTTAATAAAGAACTAATGATATTAAACAGGTTGTTAAAGAAGGATGGTTTTGTTAAAAGAAAACCAGTTGATAAAAGAAAACTTTCTGAAAAGAAAACCATTTGTAGTGAAAGGATTAAAAGTAAAAATAATACAGTAGTTATAATAATAACCGGTTGTGCTGACTCAGTGTGTGGGCTCCTTGTGATCGTGCCAAAGTCTTCCCGCCCGCCCAACTTTCTTGTTGAGATGTGTGCGAGAGTGAGTGAATGAGAGAGAGTTGTCTAGAAGTGGCTATGGGGGTTTCTTAGCCTCTACCTTGGTGATTTATCACTACTTTACACCTCAGTATCCTTTCATTTGTTATTGAATCAGATTATTTGAGTAGTTTTTTTTTTTTTTTCCCCCTCCCTCCCCCAGAATTCTGCCTCACCCCTTCTTAAGGTGGGAAAAAGCAATTTTGATGACAATGATGATGGAGGATGATGGTGATTTACAAATTACAAGAGAACCTCAAAATCCTTCAGTATATATTGGTTCAGACTGTTTCTGTAGTTCAGCAGTGTGAATAATCTGAAAGATAATGTTAAGGTGTAGTACTCAAAAATAAATAATAAAGGAAGAGGTGTGACAAGGCTTCCAGTGCCACTTGTATGACTCCGAGTGCAGCCCTTGATCTCCCAGCCATTTGTGCTCTCATCATATGCCATTGAAGAGTTTTTTATCGCTTTTTGGCAACTAGGTGAAGTCAGCAGAATAATGTATCGTTACATGCAGGTTAGGTTTGCTTAGGAAAAAAGACTGGTTGGAATTGGTCCTTTGCAGTTCCTTTTTATGTAGGTTTTTGATGTGGTAATTCTGGATAGCAAAGCAAATCAAATTGTTAGATATTTGAGTAACAATATTAAATAGAACACAGTCTTTGAACCTCACTTGCCTGAGATGCCTTTATGAAGATGAGTAAATTATTTGGTGTTAAGGTGAAATAGAAAAAAAGAAAATATTGTACTTGGCTGAAGAGGTTGTGGGCTGGAATAAAGATGCTCTGGGATAAATGGGTTGAATAAGAACATTTTAAATCTTGTCGATCTATATTTCAAAATTTGAGGCACAGAGATTTTAACGATACATTTCTTTTTGTTGACTAATGTACCATAGCTTGTTGAAATTTTGTTGTGTAGGGAGTGTATTTTCATCTGCTGTGGAGGGTTTTTGGCACCTTCTCTCTTGATTTTATTTTGCACATTATACTCTGTGTAAACTTTTGTACATTATACAGTGGTCTCTTAGTTATCATGCATAATTGGTACCGTGCCAAGTGTGATAACAATGATGCAAAATAACGAAAACACAGAACCTGTGGGATTTATCTTTATTGATATCAGGCACCCGACTTGTAAACTCAAATCTTTCCATTTACAACAGTTTAGACCCAATTAATACATACATGCTGTTATGGTAATTATCAGTGATGAAAAGGGCACAAGAAAGAAGAAACATGTACCATATAGATACCCCAGATGGGCTAGAGGTAAAGGGTTCTGAGGCTTGGGGATGGAGATGTAGTGGTCTCCATCATGTGGGATTAACTCCTCGAGTAGGGCCTCGTCTTTGAATCCCTCAAACCTATCTTAACTCTTTCACATCAGGTGGCACGTCGACTTGCCATTAAGGAAATGTCTGTAGTCATCGGGTGGCACATACAGTATATGTTTTCTGGGGTTTTTGTATTTGTATGCCTGTATTGGGACCCCAATAGTGGTTCAGTATCAGGAGGTGGCAAGACCGAGGAGTTGCCATCGCAGGAAAACTATTTTATTGTCTATTATTTTTGTCAAAGATAAGTATGTTGAGGCATGCAATACGTGATTTTTTGCTGCGGCGGCAGCTTACTTGGATCTGACGGAAGCGATGTCTGATGACTCAGATTATGTTGTCAGATGAAAACGGGAGTGAAAATTAAAGTGTTGCAAAAAAAAGAAAATATAACAGCTTTGAGTTTATTATACCTAATGGCATACCGGTATGTCGGGCAGTGGAGGAGCTCCAACACCACAGGTCTTGACAGCTCACCACACAGATTTTTTTTTTTTTTTTTTTTTTTTACATAATATTAATCATCATTTTACTCAGGAAATTATGGTCTATTTTTTGGTGTGGAATATTTTATCAAAACAGTTATCTTATATATCTAAAAAAAAAACTAGTGTAGGACATCCAGCCAAAAAAATACACCTGAAGTGAAAGGGTTAAACTACAGATTTTGCACCATTATTTTTGGCAGAAACCAGCTCAGGTGTGTCATAACGAAGTTTTTCAGCCAAAAATATGCTTAATAATGGCAAAAGTGCAGATTTTCATCTAGCAGTGGTAACGAAATCTGCTATGACCAAATGTGCAATGACCAAGGGATCACTATATATATATACTGATACTCTCTTGTATGTTTTCTCATCATACTTCATGTATATCATTTAATATGTTCATGTCTTATTGCACTTATATACAGTTCTCTCTTCTGTGTTATTCATTTGATTTTCTTTACTGTACTTAAACACTATATATTACACATCATCCTGTCCTCTTTTCCTGCCTAAAAATGGGGTGAGGTAGGCTTCAGATGAGAAGAAAAAGCCTGATGGAGGAAGGACTGTGTAATTTCTACCCAGTTAAATTTGCCACACACTCAGTCACAAAAGATAATATTGACATGCTGTATGCCAAAATACTATAAGCCATAATGTACAAGAGGGTATTGGAGTGTAAAGTGCAGAAGAAAATCATTGAAGACAAGGCTTTGGGAATCTTCCAGGCCACTCATATTGCTACCCTAAAATGTCATCACTCACATGGATACATTGTTAAGTAGGCATTCATAGCATTGTTGTAGTGTAAGAATATACTTAATAATTTTGAGTAAGCAGAGCATAATAGCTTGAGGCCGTATTGCTGTCACCTGAGGAGAGTGACTAGCACATCTTGCATACCAGTGTTAATACAATTTATTGTTAAGGATGAATGTCAGTATTGGGATAATATATAGCCAAGAAGTCAAGGCATTCTGTTTCTTATTAAGGGGAAATATTAGTTTTGGAAAAATGTCTAACAGAGAAGAGGTCAAGGCAAACTGTAATACTAAAAAGATAAAGTTGAGGCATAAGTTGTCATTATTATTTATAACTAATTAATAATGGTATTTTCTATTGTTCTTTATGGGAAATGTCACTAATGTATTAGGAAGATATAGATACCGTAAATTATGTAGAAGGGATACCAAGATAAAATACCAAAAAGATATTGCTAGGAAAAAGGTGCCATTTTTATACGTATGGTGCATTCATACTTGATACTGGTATTGGCAGAGTATCTAACAGATATTTAGGAATAATATATTGAAGGTATGATTAAGGAAAGGTGTAATTTGTGTTTGTTGTAATACCAGTACTCTTATTTGTTATATAGGTGAAGTATATCCGTACTGGAAAAGTAATTTCGCTTGCTTTAAAATTTCAGGACTGGTAGCCTAGCCCCAAGTCACTGTGTTCCTGATAGGGTAGAAAAAGATTAGATGATAATGGTTAAATATATAGAAGGGAAGAACAAGGTTTAATAAGTAATGCAATGTAAATCACTGTTGTAAGGGTGCCAGCAAGCCTCCCAAGGTCACGGGAATACAAGCCTCTGAAACTCATTGCTCACATGGTTGGACTTTGATGTGACAGACTATGCAAGTTTTGTGTACATTTGTTTGGATATCACAAAGCTGTCAGTGGTTCAGATGCAAGAACTATTAACCACATAAGCAGTAGTTGTGTATTGTAGGTATGTTGCATTTCCAGCTCATCTTTGATCTTCATGTATGAATAGAGATGGAACCTGTGACTTGGTGATCTAGTTGGTCAGGACAGGGAACCCATAATGGTTTTAATGCGAGGGGTGTTTCGTGATTATTGTTCACATAGTGCCACTCAGGGACGAGCAAGGCTGGTCACCTTCACCATAAATGTTGGGACTGACTAGCTTAACCCTGGTCCTCATTGCTTCTGATGGCAGCAAAAAACAGATTGGATGATGATGGAATCTGTGTATGTGTATACTGTATACCGGTATAGTATACAGTAGTAGGTTGGAAAGAAAAGAGGGTATTAGTCCTTAATTCATGCCCAAGGAGGGTCCATGTTGGGCTGAAAGTGTTGTATATACCTCCCCAATAGCAACTGTTCAGTGGTTGTAATTCTTCATATTGTGTAAATTTCTCCTCCCCATGTTAACTAGCAGAGCTTTGCATGTGCTCTGGTATGGTGAAGGCATTACATTGGGGACATAACAGTAATCAAAATACTAGCACTTTAACTCGTTTGTTTTCACTGGTGTCCTTTGTTTATTTATGCTGCTATCAGTCGATTGTATTAAGCTGAAGGCCTCATGTTTTTTTTTTTAAAGCTGTGGTCTTGGAGAAGGTTGCTGTCATTTATTTGTACTGATATGACCAGATGATGGAGCTGCCTAGTTGTACAAACATCCCTTGGTTCCCTCGCTTGTGCAGTCCACTATCGTCTTTTCATGGAATAAAGTAGTAGTTGAGGGATGTGTGTATATGCAGTTGTCACCTGTTCATATTGGTGCCACCACACGAAGGCATCCTCTTTTGCAACGTAGCCTTAATAAACCCCTTCAGTATGAGAGATCGTTCCTACTTTAAACAACATGGTCTGGTAACAACAGCGATAAGCAAAAATTGACATCAGCCATAATCAAAGAGTTAAGGTGACATTATGTAGTTATATATAAAGTACTGTAAGTTATGTAATTTAACACAAATGGGTCTTCCTCTCCCGCGTGTTTCCGTCGATTTGAGGTGTTTGGGGTTACAGTGACCAATGACCAAGTTCTAACTATAGTCTGATTGTTTTCACCCGATGGAACTAGGTCATTCACAGCTCTTAAAAGGTCTCTCTAGAGCTGAATAAAATTGTCTGGCGATAACGGGAATTTAGTTCAGGAGAGATCTTTGAACTGTAGGTGTTATATTCGGCCTTCATTAATTGCTTTACTAACATCCTTCATAAGCTGAATAGAATTATTTGTTAGGAGCGAGGATAAATTAAATGGGAATGAAAGGGTTTAGATGCCTGCAGATATGTGGGCTAAGAGAAGAATGAGGGAGCTTTTGTCACTTGGGGGAACTGGACAGTCAGCTACCCTTTATAATTTTAATTGTGTCAAGAGGCTGGAGTTTCTCTCTCTCTCTTTTCTCTCTCTCTCTCTCACCAATAGAGGGATAGGTTGGTCAGTGACCTTTACATGTTTTACAAGCTCTTGGAGTGGAGAGATTAAAGTGCATTAAACCCAGTATAGATAGCAATACTTCCATAGGCAACCTTTGAAGAGAGAAAAGTTGTCTGTACAGTAGCATGATGTAAATTTAACCTGACAACTGTGGCATTTTGTTTCCCTGGTCCACCCTCCATATGCAAAACGACTGGAAAAAATATTTTTCTCCAATAAGTTTTCCTCGTATGAAATGAGAGTGCATGGAAAAGTATAGGAAAGGCAAATATGAGTTCATTTTTTACCCTAGTTCAACCATGGTTAAGTAATGAGGACATAAAAATATGTATCGCACCCATTTAAAAAAAAAAAAAAAAAAAAAAAAAAAAAATGCTTGCACATATGCTGTATGTCGCAGCTATAAGTTTTCCATCATATGATATACGTTGCAGCTGTCGGGTTAAAGTGTTCTCGGGCTGTATGTATGTATGTATTTAACCCGCCCTCTGCCAGAGCCATTTGTAAACGGCCATGCCCTTTGCCGCGGGCAGTACCAGAGCTGTTCATAAACAGCCAAGGATTTAAAAAATAGCCAAAAATCAAAGTATTGAGCATAAAGTTTTGAATATGGTGCATCATGGGAGATCACTATGAGTCACCCAGAATGCGTACCGCACACGTTCACTGCCTCTGCATCAGGTCAACTTTGACCCCATATTATAAAAAATCAGATAAAAATTGCATATCACTATGCTGGAGAACAGTGGCTACATGCCCCTAGGACACGGGAGCATCACCAGGGCATATACGTTAGTATACAATGGCCAGACACCAAAGAAAAGTGCCTGGTCCCCTATAAAGTCTACAGGGTTTATTCCTGTATTTCACCAGATAGGTGCGTCATGATGGCAGCCCGAAATCAACCTTCCTGGTTTCTATGAGTACCAATTTGGGTGTTTTTATGAGTTTTGCGACAAAACTAACCTATCTAGGCAAAAAAATAAATAAAAATAAAAAATAGCTTGGCACTAGGGGCGTCAGATGTGTTAAAGTTGCTGGCAGAGGGGGGTTAAGAGTTAGAACATTAAAATATATGAAGTTTCCTAACCTTGTTGTATTGGTCACTGTTGCCCCAAGAGGATAATATTATATACATAGATATATATATATTGTTTATATATGGAGGGAGGCTGAGTAGGATGCGTTTCACCTCGCCTCTCCTGTACATAGGGAAAAGAGTCTGAGCTTCCAAAATCCTTGTCCAAATTTCTGCAGGCAAATTTGTTCTTCAAAATTTCTCAGGCACTTCATAGCAAAGAGCACAATGTCTGTTTTTCATTGCTTTAGCTTGATCACGCTCACTGCAAAATTATAAATGGTCATGGATTTCTGCAGCTTGGATTTTGGAAGTTCTAGGTAGACTGCCAGCCTTTCCACTAAAGCCAGTTTTGCTCTGAGGGAAGGAAGGAATGCATTGATGAAGATTAGAGGCAGTGTTTGGAAGGATTTGTGTGTACTGATGTTCATTGAGGTTTGGAAGTATTGTTAAGAGTGGACCGAGTAGCCTATCCCTGGGCCCCTGCACTACTGGCAGGGCAGTGCTGGATGGTTAAGACTTGCCTTAAATGTCTGGACTTGGTAGCATAGGTCTGGACCTACATGTGTGATGGGGCACTATTGGACTGGATGATGGATGATAAAGATCAAAAGATTGGGTTTGATGTTGAGTAGTACTTGGTTTTACTGGTAGAGCTGAATAAAGTTTGGTTTTAAAGTTGCAAGGTTTATTTTAAGATTGAAAAAAAAAAAGAAGTTTATACTAATGTTCATTAAGGTTTGATTATGATCTGGAAAGATTGAAACTGTAGGTTTTGTTGTAATGCTCACTAAAGATTTGGCTGTAACGTCAAGTGCAGTTTTGAATAAATACGTTGTGTCTCAACCGTTCTTCCCAAGCTAGAAAGTCAGTTGTGGATAGTTAAATTTTGAAGAAAAGTGTGTGGTAATGTGTATGGAAATAGTTTTTAATATTAGTCAGTCTCTTCCCAGGCTGATGTATTAACATGTTAGGAAAATATAAATGGTTATAGTCTGTAGTTATGTGGTTAATGCTTGATGTATAGAGATGATCATTGTTGTCAGTTTTTGCTCAACCGTGGCCCATCTGATTGAGCGGACCCACTGAATGCAGTAATGTATGTGAGTTGTGGAGAACTTAGCAAGATGATAAAGTGATAGATGGACATCCAGGTTGTGTATATATGTTGAGTATTAATGACTGGAATTGACTGTAGCTAAGGATGGTATTATAAGTGGCTTTGGAGAATAACATCTCTTCCATAGTGATTTATGCTGCACATTACACTTTGTATTGTATCATCTTGTATGTTAATGGTAATCTGTTATTAAATGATAAAAACAGCATACAAGAGAATGTTAAGGTGTAATATGCATAATGAATTGCTAAGACAGGGATGCAGTGAAACCTATGCCACCTTCAGTTATTAACAGATGTAGTGTTATTCCTTCAGGTGATTCACTGGCTGGTGGAGAGGTTGGTCTGGTGTTGATGTGAACCAAAGACGAGTGTGACGATTTATCTCAAAGGTTATTTTATATGCAGGAAAAATTATAAGTGGTAGAGGTTATGTCTCAGACTTAACCTTGAATTTTAGTTTGTTATTCAGTTACTCAAGAGTCCTGTATTAATGTCATTAGTTTTGTGAGACATTAGGAAGATTTTTATGTCTAGTGAAAGGTTGTGTTAGCTCAGGTTTTGTGGCGAAGCCATTAAGCTGGAGTTGCACTGGAGGTGCACTTTTATTAAGTAGCATTCTTTTTACGGAAAGTAAAACTGGGCCATAGTCACTAAGTGGGTTACTCTGATGTTTTGAGAATGTGTGAGCTTCATGGCATATCACCACACATGATCCTGGCAATTAAGTACATTTGACTTTATGTATGATGAAGTCAGGGATAAGCTTGTGATGTTAGTGACTGTGGCCCCACGTGGCACTGGTGAAGCGGCCAGTGTGGTGTGTAGTGGTGGGGTGAGAGGTTGGACCTGGCCTGTCTGCCTGCCCTCCATCTCAGTCTCCCTCCCTGTACCAGAATATCACTGCCACCTGTCACATGCTGAGTGCTGGCACTGCACCTCTCCTAAATGTGAAGAGATACCAACCCAGACCCAAACTCATGGACTCCCTGAACCAATGTAACAACTGACATAGCCATATTGAAAGAGGATGAAAATACTTTGTCTGCACTGTGAGTGATTCAGATGAAAGATTATTCCCATATAGAGAATCGGTTTTTATATGGGAGAATAATCCTTCCAAAATGAAAATCCACAGGCCTTCTTTTATATGAGGAAATAAATGATGTGGCGGTAGATATCTGGATCAGTTCACCTTCACCATAGGCTAGGACAAAGTTGGGGGGGTTAAATCAACTTTTATGGCTAGCTCAGTTATATGGCAATATCATTCAGTAAGGTTAGGTCTTCATTGTTTGGATTAGGTTGTTAGGTTGGGTTTGTATGGCTTTTCTTGGTTAGGGATTTTTTTATTTTTTGGTGCTATATTTTTCAAAATGGCCAGGTCAGTTAGTCTTTCACAGTTAGATCAGAAAAGTTAGGTTTAACTTGGATGGCTTTTGATGTTTTTGTGATGTGTGTAAGTGGTGCTTATTTATGTGGATGTGGTGCAAGGTTTTTCAGAACGACTAGATCATCTACATCCTTCCACAGTCAGGTCTGGTCTGTTAGGTTGAATATGGTTGGCTTGTCATGTTTTTGGGATGTGTGGATGTAGTTCTAGATGTGGAAGTTTTTCAGAATGGCAAGATCAGTTACATTAGTTCAGTTAGTTGTATTTGGTTGTTTGTGTGGCCCGTCTTCATGTTTCTATGACGTAAGTGTTGCTCAGTTATGGACCAGTGATGATGATATTCTCCCATACCTTCCTGTCTCATTGCAAGCGCTGCAGCACATCATCCTTGTTTTATATTTTATGTTTTAAGCAGAGATCTATTCAAAATTTTATTGTATTGTATTTATACTTTATGCATATCATCCTTACTATTCCCTTATTGGTTGTGAGTCTGTGTAAGCTAAAGTGGTGACATGTAGAGTTAAGTGATTCACATCCCCCATTATATATATTGTAAGTGGCTACAATGCACTGTGGAAACTGCACGTGTGTGTTGGGAGCTCAGTGAGGAACTTCAAGCATTTAGTTCTATCCAAAATAACATGTGATAACACCAAGTGCAATACTGTATTTGTTATAAAAAAAGATTATTATATTTAGAAAACTGTTTGTAGGTATTCAGATTTTCCAAGAAATTTTGTAAAATCAGTACTGAATAGTGTAAGAAATAGGATTGTATAGTTTCCATAGGTTCTAGTACTGTTCACATCAGCATTCAAGAACAGATTGCTCAAAGCTGCCCATTCCCCATTCTCAGAACTTTGAGCACAGGATGGGGCGAGTTGTCTGGTACCGTAGTGGTTGCTAAAGCCAACGGTCTTAGCACTTGAAGTTTTTCATGTTATGATGTGGAGTTGCAGTCGAGGAGACAGTGGGATGAGAGAAAGTGCCTGTGAAGCAAGGAAGCTAGTCGGTTAAACTTCCTCCTGTGAGTAAACTAAGGAATTACCTTGTGTGTATCATTCACCCTAATTTCCCTAACTCCCTGTAGTCCTTCATATAAGGTAGTCATTACAAACACAAAATATAATTAGCAAACAATCCACTCTGCCCAATGTCCCCCACTGAGGGGGGGTCACCATGACACGGTGGCGGGGTTTGAAATGTGGCTGGCAGTGCCACCTACTCTGGTGGCGTGCCTGCCTTTGAAGGGTTCGGCATGTCAGCCTCGAAGCACCCCCCTGCTTCCCCTGCATCACTGGTAGAGGAGGCTTGCTGGTGATGTTTCTTGTCTCTGCCCATTTTCCATCTCCCCCCCCCCCCCTTTTTTTTTTTTTTTTTTTTTTTCGTGTTTGCCACCCTTGTCTGGGTACCCCAGTGGTTACCTGTGTATACTCCCTACCTCTGGGGTTGCAAGTGGTATTTTGGCCTCCCCTTGTTGGACTCCATGGTGGGTGGGGGATGAATGAAGTCTTATCACTCGCATGCTACTTTTTCTGTAACACTGTACCGCTACTACGCATACCATCTGTCGTCGTCGTCTCGCCTACGTCTCTGTTGTTACCCTAACTGACCTATTTAGTTGGCCTACCTGGACAGAGTTTTTTAATGTTCCCGCCTCTACTCCCCTTTCGGGTGATGACCAGAAATTTCACCTACACATGCTCTCTCATGTAGGCCAAAGCATTTTTTTCCGCTCCCGATCTGATGGCTCCCGACTGATTATAGTTCAATCTGAGGATGAGGCAGCTCTCATGAGTCTCACGGATTCTTTGGGGGCTACTATCCCTGCGGAAAGTGATGTCCGCCTCAATCCCAGCTACGGCTCAATCCTGGTCCCCCCTGAAATTAAGTTTGACGACTGTCTATTTTGTGTTTGTAACACTGATATTCAAACCATCCTGGAGCTCCAACAGCATTCTATGATATCTGTTTCATGCATCACACTCCCTGTGGCTGCTCGTCGTAAACGGTCGGCGAATATGGCCCATATAGTCTACTCTGACAGTCGCACACTCCCCACTCACGTTATCACTGGGGGTATCCGTCTTCCTATGCAGGAGCGTTTTCCTCCTCTTCGCCAGCGGCAGTCGTGTTCGCGTTTTGGGTACCTTGCAAAATTTTGCAAGTCTGCTCTCACCTGCTCCCTGTGTGGGTCAGGTTGATAATGCCAGGGATACTAATTGTTCCACTACTACCCGGTGCTGTCCTAAATGCTATGAACCGCAAACGGCTTTGTATAGGGGATGCCCAGCATTTCGTTTTGAATCCGAGGTTGCTAAGCTGCGAGCTCAACTGGGACTTTCCTTATGTGAAGCCCATCACGAGGTTCGTCTTCGCGGTTTTCCCATCTCCGACCTTTATTCTCAGCGTCTTCGAATCTCTCGCCCCGTCACTTAGGTGTATACTGTCTCTCGACCCTCTGGAGTCCTGCTCTCTCCCTTTCCTGCCGTCCCCTTCACTTCATTTCCTTCCTCCCTCCCTCTCTCCACCTTCCTTTTCCATCCACGACTCTTCTGTGCTTTCATCTTTCCCCTCCTGCGGGCCTTCCCGGTCTCCATCCTCCGCTCACTCTTGTCTCTCAGCCTTTGCCCCTGTCTCGTATTTCTTTCCCTCTCTTGCTTCTATTCCTGATTCCTCTCCTTCCCTACTTTGTTCCTCGTCTCCCTCCCCGCCGCCTCCTAACTCTGCAGGCTCTCGGTCCTCTTCTCCATCCCCTTCTCTTCCTGTAGGCAAACGTCCACGTGTTCGATCGCGCCTCCTCCTCGTCTTACATTCCTGGTCTCTCCCCCTCAACTTCTGTCCAACCTTTCAAATGTCTCTTGTGCTCAGCTTCCCCACCCCCTACCATGTCCTCCCCTTTATCCACCTGTCAGTGCCTTCAGGTCATGATGTTTTAATACGCAGAAAGAAAATACTGTAATCAGAAATTTGCCGGAAAGTGTGTTGTTAAGCCACTATACAGTTCCTGTTGTATGTTTATAAAAGCTCGTTACTGGGAGGCAACGGAATCATAATGCGACATGTCTAGTCAAGTTTAAAAATTTTCACAGTCTACTGCCCAGATGTTCAGACAATCGTTTTCTGATTTCGGACAAAGTATGGGATAGCACAACTGCTAAGGGCAAGCTGTTTCGGACACATATATTACTCTGGCTGAGAAGAATCTACCACGCATCTCAGTCCACATGAGGTTGGAAGATTCCAAGGAAATGTCCTCGGGTTCTGATGGTAGGTTGGGGCTTAAAGACGTCAGAAGGCTGGATAGGTGATAGTCCATTGAAAATCTTCCACACCTTAATGAGATCGGCCCTAAGCAACCTTCCTCGTACTGAGTATAGATATAGAGTAGCGAAATGTGCAGCATAGTCCAAGTTAGAAGACCAGTCGAGATTTGTTTAGTCCACCGACGTTGCTCCCCCGCCAAGTTGCAATTTCCTTCATACCTAGTGTGCCAAAATACTGATGAAAATTAACTGGACGAATGTGAGTTGATTACAGTGTAACCACGAAAGCAGACTCTCGATTTACCGTACTCTTCAGCAATGAATGCAACACCACCACCTCTGTTGGCGACTGTGCAAATGTGCTGGAGGAACTTACTGTATATAAGCATTCAACCACTACTCCCGGGTCAGAGGCAGATTCTATAAATTGTTTGGAGAGATTATTCATATAGTAGTGGGAGTATGGGTCTAGGTCTGGTACAGCACTACGGCAGAACCTGAGAATTGCAGTACATCTTGTCAGCATTAATTTTGAGGTCCCAGGACTCTGCTTTGCTCACCAGTAAGTTGATGTCCATTTGCATGAAAGATATACCATACCAAGTAAGGCAGATGAGATAGGGTGTCTGTGAATCTTTGTGTATTTTCAGGTCGTTAGCGAATATCTTAATTGTGCTTGCACTGAAGTCCGCTAACGACAAAGATTATGAAAATAAGAAATAGGGTGGGCGTTGAAAACTATTGCCGTTATGAGTTTTTATGCTGGTAATAAAGCTGTGTAAGATCTTATGGAAGAGCTGAGTCTGGTTTAATATCTACGTCAAACTCAGCATTATTTCGGGAATCAACACCTGAAGTTAGCGAAACACTGACTTTCATAACTCCTTATTTAAACTTGATATTAGTTCCAAATTATTTAGAACCGAGGCGAAATTGCACAAAGACGCGAGTGTGGCAGCTCATCGAGGGACAGAAGGAGCGGGCGAAAAAGAAACGGCCAGTCATTGTTCACTGTTGCCCGAAGCCTGAGAAACAGGTGCTTCTTTAACCACATCAGTAAAAAAAAAAAAAAAAAGTAATATAGTCCAAATGTAAAAGCTCAATGTGTTTATTCTGTCCTTATCTGGCCTGGTTAAATGTAGGCTACCTCAGTTCATGAATACAAGAGAATCGGTGGCGAGGTGTGTGTGAGGATAATGGCTTTGATATACATTGCAGGTTGAAGGAGAGAATGGATAGAGCTGGCAACCTTAATAGACTGGCTCAAGGAGAGGATGGTGGTCCTGGTTACATCACTGGTGCTCAACGCTGGACGGAGGCAGGTATGTGTGGACTCGTACTCTCGTTAGAACACGCTCCATAGCATCTCTTCTGTATCTGGTGCCTTAATGTATTCTTGTATGCCATATATGTACTCTATGTCAGTATTACGACGATATTAGCAGCTTATAAGAGAACGCTAACGTACTGTGTGGGCGACTTTTACTCCCTAATGAGTAGTACACACCCAGACTTGGTGCCATCTACGGACCTGTCACTATGTGTACAGTCTGGTGACGACCTATTGTCTCTAAATTTGTCGTGAAGTGTGGTTTAAGGTCACAAAGTAGCCATACTGTAACTGGCCCTAAAATTACAGCCTTTCTTTCGTAAATGCTGCTGAAACAAAATTAATATCAGAACCTCACCGCTTCCTGATAAACTCAGGAGTATGCAGAACTGTCTCTCCCAAATTACCCTCCCCCCGTTTTTCGTCTTAATAATTATACCTTGTCAGTGACCATCTTGAGATAACAATACAATTATTTTTCTTCTAACTGAAGATACATTCAACTAGCCACGCTACAAAAATTCTTTCCCAGTGAAACTGTTTTTTTGCTTTATGCCTTCAGTACCCGATTTCAAGTACTTGGGCCCGGCCCCTTGTTGCATTCGCTGGACTGAAACATACAGGTGGCTGCGGCTCTTTCAGGTGAGAAAACATGAAACTAGTCACGATCGAAGTGCTATGGAAAGGATACAGAACCGTAGCTTTGTCATTAACCACTAAAAAAACATGAAAGAATCGGTAATAGGACGAAAATATCACCAGTTCCACTGATGGTGGGGACGCTCACCATCCTCTCACTCGACGTGGTGCTGTTCTCGGGTGACCTCCCTTTCCTCTCTTCCTTCCTTCTGTCCTTCCTTCCTCTTCTGTCTTTCTTTCCTCTTCCTTTTGTTTATGGGTGACTCTACACTGAGTGACAAGCCAAATTGTTTCCTGTACACCAGGAAACCATTTACAACGCTGGGTGGTAACCATATAACCAAACTATGGCGCCGGTGGTTTAATGGGTAATTAAGGCGCTCCAGTCGATTTGAGCCTGTGTAGGTTTTTATCCAAAGAGTGGATGAGGTTTATTGTTTACATAATGTCACTCAGGGATGAGTGAGGCTGGTCACTCATCTTAAATGTCAGGACCAACTTACCTAGCCCCGGGCTCCTACACTTCTCATGGAGCAACACAGGATTGGATGATGATGATGATGATGATCTGATAGGAAGGGGGGAGGGAGGAATGGGGAGAGAGCGGTAGGACGGTAGGACTTAGCCCACTGTAGGTGGCGTCAGTGACATATTTTGAATATTTCTTCTCCCTCTATTGTATACTCGGACTATGTCTGGGCCAAGTTAAAGGTGAAAGAACTACAGGGTGGTCCAAAAGTTATTTTACCGTAATATTATTGATTAACACGGTAATACTACAACTAAAACACTGTTATATTTCAGCTTCCAAATTAATTTGGATGCAGCATGTTGCACCTCCTCACAATGGTACAAATGTGCAAGAATTTCTCGGTAACACTTTCGACACATGGGGTGGAAGAAGGGGTAGTGTTGAATGACCTCCAAGGTCCTGACCTAACGCCATGGGACTTTACAGTTTAGGGGATGATCCAAGAGAAAATTTACAAGACAAAGCCTAAAAGTCTTCAAGAATTGAAAGAAAAAAATAACAGCAGAATCTGATAACTTACAAATGATCATGAGCTGAGAACAAGAATTTGCCACTCTGTGTTTATACGAAGTGCAAATCTGTTTTGGGGAAGAAGGAGGCCATTTTGATCACTTGATTTAACTTGATTTTTAATTTACTTGATGTACACTTCACTTAGTTGATATATAATTCGTGTACACTTTATTTAGTTGAAATATAACTGTTCATAAAATAATATTATGGTAAAGTAAATTGGACCACCCCGTGTAATACTACCCTGGCGACTGTGGCGGGAAGGGCATTCACATTAGAGCGATATATTTACTCATCGTGAAAGCCACATAGGCCTGTTGTGATCCTTCGACATCTAGCACGGAGCCGATGGCCAAGAAGGGAGAAATAAGTATGTGGCATTTAAGGTTGTTAGGTCTTGTTAGGTATCGCTTGTATAGTACACACACACACACACACACACACACACACACACACACACACACACACACACACACCAGTGGTAACATTCCCGCTTGCCAACTGGTGGACGGGAGTTCGCGCCTCGCTCAGGTTGCGAAAAGTTTCACTGACGAAGTGGGTGGTTACTGTCCCCCTTGAGCAAGGGGACGGGTGTGTGCGTGTGTGAAGGTCACAGCCTTGCCCTTAGATCGGACTATACGAGCTCTCAGCTCCCTTCCAGGAGGGTAAAAGCTGACGATCACGACCATCAAGTGATCCTGACCGACCCGGTGAATTACACACACACACACACACACACACACACACACACACACACACACACACACACACACACACACACACACACACACCTCTAAACGATTTTATTCAGCTTAAGAAGGTTCTCGAAGGTGAAAAATGATTCCCTAAGTCTCCCTAACTATCTAATTGTCGAGACAACTCTAGACCAGATGATTTTCTTGATTTGGAAGTGGACTATAGAAGCCTGAGTGCTACCAAACCAGGAATGACCTTTTGGTTTTGATTATGTAAAGTCCTCCTTGCTTCCCTCGCCGTATCTCTGCTATCTCTGAGTATCACAGCGAGTAATTCTCTCTCTCTGCTGTACTCTCCTTTTCATATACTGTACTTTTCCAAGACATAGTTATTATCTTCACAGTTAAAACCTCAACGCCCCGTGGGACCGTAAAGTCAGTGTAATTTGTGTATCTCTCTCTCTCTCTCTCTAAATTAATAAAATCATCTAGAGAGCATGAATTTTCTAAACAAATGCATGGTTAAATAAAAAGGATTTAACCGTCTCATGGTCTGCACAACTCTAGTAGCCTATTCTTCTCTCGTTAACGACAGACGATTTAAAATAGCTGAGTAATAACAGCCTGAAAGTGTTTATACCGTACTGTCGCCATTAACCCCTTCATGGTTGGAACAACTCTAGTATTGTATTAATACCACTTGTCAGATTAATATATTCACTGGTGAGGGTAGTACAGGAGAATGAAAATATCAAGAGCCTGGAAGGAAAGAGTACAGGACAGAGGTTGAGATAGGACCGTCTCACTGGAGTACTGATAAACCAAAGGCGCAGAGGACAGTATCAGTCAGGGTTCATTGGACTTTAGATAAACCATGATGCACGTCAGCAGCGTAAACCAGTAAGTGGTGGAGGTTAAGCCTATTCTGGGAGGGGAGGGGGCAAGGGCAGTGGAGGGGCCATGGATCTGACTTATGGTAGGTCTGCCATAGCAACGCCACTGGTGCACGTCGAAGAAAAGGGTTCCCTGCCGAAGAAGAAAAACCTACAGTACTAAAAAACAGGCCTAACTAAACACAGTATAAAAGAAATAGACACTTTGGACTGCACATTACACCCATCAAAACTATTAACCTAACTTCCGGGGCAATGGTCGGCAGGAAGCATGATAACGTGAAGAAAGTATGAGAGCCCGAGGTAGGTCAGCACCTCACACACACACACACACACACACACACACACACACACACACACACACACACACACACACACACACACACACACACACACACACACACACACACACACACACACACACACACGGCCAGACGCATAATATCACTATATGGCAGTCAGTGAAATGTGATCTCTGTTACCAGTGTATGCTTTGTGAGTCCTTAAACCTCTCTCGTTCCCCTGAAGAAGTCAGAGACGATACTATCTATCTATAGTCAGACGCCTTAATCCCGTTAGGGGTGTCCACAAACAAATCGCCTCCATGTCGCCCTGACCCCTGCCATTTCGCTGCCCTCCCTCCAACTTACACCCATCTCTTCCATATAATAAAGATGGTATCGATTTTTCAGGATGTCGTCGATTGAGGGTATACAATGGGTGAGGGAGTGTTCCGAAGTCGAGAAGGGGTTTGAATGGATTGGTCGGATGGAGATACTGCTGGTGTGTTATAATGTGAGTGTGGCGTCATCAGAGCCGCTCACACAACAGCAAGTTACCCAGGCACTCACACACTTATACAGGTTAGCGAGTGGTTGGGGTTTGATTTTATTGTTCGTATATGCTGGTGATGATGATCATGATGATGATGATGAAGAGGAGGAGGAGGAGAAGGAGAAGGAGGAGGATGACTGTTGGTGATGATGATGATCCTATCTCTCATTAACACATTAATGTGTTGCGTGGTCATGCAGGAAGGCGCCAAACCTACGTGTGTGTTTTGGGGACAACAAAGGCACGAGATGGTTCAGGGAGATGGACCCACCACACATTGACTTCAAGGCTAGTAATAGTAATAGTTGTAGTAGCAGTGGTGGTGGTGGTAGTAGTAGTAGTAGTAGTAGTTGGAGGAGGAGGAGGAGGAGGAAAAAGGAGCAGCAGCAGCAGCAGCAGCAGCAGCAGCAGTAATAGTAGTAGTATTAGTAGTAGTAATAGTAGTATTAGTATTAGTATTAGTAGTATTAGTAGTAGTAGGTTAATAGGAGTAGTAGGTTAGTACTGGTAGTGGTAGTAGTAGTAGGAGGAGGAAGAGGAGCAGGAGGAGGAAAAGGAGCAGCAGCAGCAGTGGTAGCACTAGAAGCAGCAGTAGTAGTAGTAGTAGTAGTGGTAGTAGTAGGTTAGTAGTAGTAGTAGGTTAGCACTAGTAGTGGTAGTAGTAGTAGTAGTAGGAGGAGGAGAAGGAGAAGGAGAAGGAGCAGCAGCAAGAGCAGCAGCAGAAGCAGTAGTAGTAGAAGCAGCAGCAGCAGCAGCAGCAGCAGCAGCAGCAGCAGCAGTAGTAGTAGTAGTAGTAGTAGTAGTAGTAGTAGTAGCAGCAGCAGTAGTAGTAGTAGTAGTAGTAGCAGTTGCAGTAGCAGTAGGAGCAATAGTAATAGTAGTAGCAGTAGTAGTAACAATAATAGTAGCAGTACCTAATTAACGCTGGCGACACATTCTTATAGTTCACTTTTGCTACTTCCAGGCGTTATATCACCCTAGGAATATCTGTAGTTCTTTCACCTTAACTTGGTGCAGATTTTCGTCCTTTTCCTACTTATATAATGTTGATGACTGGCAGAAAATGGCAATGCTGTGGCTCTACTCATACTTGTCACTGCACTTCTTCGTGACTAGCATCATAGTCCAGTGTTAATCTGTCACTACAACTCCGTTTTCAGAATGGAAAGGTGGTAATATTTAGGCCAAGTTCGAGTGAAAAGGGTATACTGATTTTTTGTATTATAGGTGACTCATTCTAAGGTTATGTGGAGAGGATGGAGAATGAGAGACTGACTAGAAGAGTGTATGAAGGAGGTGGAGGAAGAGATGGGAGAAGGGGACTGAGGATGAGGTGGGAGGATAGGGTGGAGAGATATATGAAAATGGGGGCTGCAAGCTGGAGAGAGGGCACACTGATGGCGGAGGACAGACTGACATGGAGAGGATTCGCTTCTGGCCGGATAGACATGTTCGAGGTGATGACCTTTGTTATCATTATATATTATTATTATTATTATTGCTACTTCTTGTGGGTGTTAGATAGTGGGTACGAATACGTCTTTTTGCTATTACTCTTTCTATATCTTTTTTATATTCCAGATTGTGAATGAAGGGAGTGTGGAAGGCGTGGTCCAGGAGCTTCACACCTTCCAGTACAACTCCACAGCCGGTCCTCTGTGGTGTGTTAGGCTTTTTCCACTCACAGAACCTCCAAACACCACCAGCAGGTATGGTTAGTGTCTGTTGTTTGGAGTGGAGGTGGTGTGGGTTAGAGGTCGGGCAGCTTGATGGCGGACCTCTGTGGTGTTAGGCTACTACCACTCACTCAACTGTGGATGTTTATGCCTGTGAGGTGGAGTCAGGATTCCGGGGACTTCGATGGTGAATGAGTGGCCCATCTAGTTAATATACTGTTACAACTCAGCATTCAAGATAGAGAGATGGCAATCTTAGACAAGTTATACTAAAAGCGTAGAGTTGTACTGTAGACTGTATAATATGTTTGTCCTTACTCTTACAGCTACCACTTTATATCAATCAAATTAGTGTCAGTAGTGGTTGTAGTAGTAGTAGTAGTAGTCGTTGTTGTTGTTGTTGTATTAGTATTATGGTAGAATTTGTAGCAGTATTTGGAACTCCAGGCTCATTTGAAACTCGAATCCCTTGGACTGCAGACTGATGCTGCCCACCTGCAGTCCACTGTTGTCCTTTTGGGGGGATAGGGAGGGTTTTGAGGGACATTTGTATAACCAGGCTGTCCTTGTTTCAGTCATATCGTGCCACCACATGAAGGCGTCCCTCTCCAGCACCAGAATGAATATTAAAGTGATTAAATACGAAAAATACAACGATCTTTGATAATAATAAACTATTAAGGGTATTCATTCATACAAGAGTACGAGAAAGATACGGGACCATCGGGGTCGTAATACGGGCTTTCGCTAAAGTCTATGGGAGTGAAAGGCCGAAAAACTTTAGAGAGTAGCTAATCTCACGTCTAAAATCGGTGGTAGTCTATCTGCTGCTTCCCTTCTCAATGCATCTTGCCAAAGAGAATCATCTATGGACAGAAAAATTTACCAAGCATCTCTCAGTTTACGGATATATTGCCTAGAGAGGACTGAAAAATAGAAAAGGCGAAATAATTAAGCGAACTTATGTATCTATGGGCTAAGAAGCATTACCAAGCCTCTGTCAGTTAGCCAGCAGAGAAGTGAGAAGTAGAAGCGAAATATAAAGCTAACATTTGTATACAGTATATGGCCAGAGAAACACACCAAGCAGCTCTCAGCTTAGAATTTTTAACTAGCAAGGAAGTGAGATGCATGAAGAGCTGAAATATTAGGCGAAACTTCTGTATCTATGCGGAGAGAAACATACCAGACCTAGGAATGTTAGCCAGCCGAGAAGTGAGAACTAGAAGCGATGAAATATTGAATGAACTTTCGTATATCTCGACAGAGAAACACACCAACCCTGTTTCAGCTTATGAAAATTAGTCAGCAGAGACGTGAGAAAGAGAGGAGGTTAAAATAGGCGTACTTCTGTATCTATGGGCAGAGCAGGGTATTAAATATTGGCCAGCAGAGAAATGAGAAACAGAAGAGGTGAAGTAATAGGCGAACTTCTCTACCCATTCATGTAGAAGAACAGCAACCTCTCTCAACTTAGGAATATTAGCTGGCAGAGGAGTGAGAAGCGGAAGTGACATATTGGATAAAATAATTTACGAACGCCTATACTTGCCCACAGGTTCTGTAGCTTCCGTGGTGAGCTCCAGGCAGACTTTCCACACTGCTACCACGTTCTGTTTGGCTTCCACCACAGTATCGGCGACGGGCACTCCTTCAAGAACGTCATCTCCTCCTTCATGACCATTCTTGATGATATACTCTCGGGTAATTCCATTGATGACCAGCAGCAAATCGGCAAGTTTGAGCTAAATGAGGAGTTTGATAGGAAGATTTTGGGTTATGAAACGGAGATAGAGAGTGACCCAACCCTCAAGCAAAAGTACATTGACGCCGCAAGAAAGGGCGAACCTGCGGAACTCCTGCTGGCAAAGATCTTGCCCCCACCTACAGGAACAGACAGAAAGACGCTTGTAATCTCTCAAGCTTTTGACTGTGAACTTACAGGTAAACTGATCAAGAGGAGCAAGGCAGAGGGCATCTCTGTCAACTCCAGTTTCAGCGCCATCTGCAACCTGGCCTACGCTGACCTGCTACATGAGAACGGCGTCCTTCAGGAGACCTACACGATCTCCAATGTTCACCTTGTCAACACCCGACGCTACTGGAACCCTTCGCTGGCGGCCAGAAACCTAGGTTGCTACATCAGTTTGACCAGGAGACAGTTCTTTGAGACGCACAGGTATAGTTCCTAGAGAGTCGCTAAAATTGCTCAGGAAGTACTAAAAAGTTGCTTCCCACAAAACTTTTAAGGTAAATACAGTAGCTAAATAATAAATAAAAATTGCTACAGTATTGCTAAAATTTGCTAAAAGTCACTGATTTCGGACCTTTCTATATTGTCAATAAGCACAATAACTCTTAGGTATATCGCTAAATAATAAACTAAAATGGCTACGGTGTTTCGATTTGCTAAAGGTCCCTGATAAATTGTTGTTTTAAGTGGAAATAAATGTCTCAGACCTTGCCATATAAAGTAATTAAATTTGCAACTGAAAAAAGGACTGCAGTATGACTAACATTTACAAAAGATTTCTGATAATCTATTGCTAAGTGGAAAGAAATACCTTAGAGATTGCTAGAAAATCGCTAAAATCGGCAACTACATACGCAGGGATGTGGATAAGGAGGAGTTTTGGAAGTGTGCCTCGCGTGTTCACCAGGACCTACACCACCAACTACGGGGCGAGGATGCGGTGCGGGGGCTTACGTTCATCGCCTTGAGTATGAAGAACAACGAGCCGTACAATGACAGAGACCTGACCTACAACACCCTAGGCGACCTGACTTCGCTGTTCAGTGGGACGCGCAAAGTGAGAGTGACCCAGATGGTGAACACGTCATCCATGCACACCACCAACATGGCCTGGGATCACATTGTTAGCACAGTGGGTGGTTACTTCACTCACTCCATCAAATACAACAGTGGTATTGTCGCCAGGGACATGGTGGTGAGATACATGGACCTGATATACGCACGACTCAAGGAAATGACTTGCTAGATGACCACCAGTTCAATTTTTTTTTTTTTTACTTTACACTGTGCAACTCTAAGAAATGACTAATCCACCATGACTTACGGAAGTGACTGACTAAATGACCATCAATTATTATTTTTTATTTCATAATGTGTACCTCTATGAAATTACTAATCCACCACTCACTGATATGCAGCACCGGTATGGTACCAAAGGAGCAGGTGATGGGATAAACAGACATAATGGACACGAGATACAAGGAAATAACTGACTACATACGATGGAGAATGAGATATACGTGTAACACGCTGGCTGGTTACTTCATCCATCCATCAGATATAACGACTTATGCTCGAAGGAATTATTTAATCTATCTATATATATCCAGGCTTCTAATTCCCTTGGGGGATGGCCACAAACATATCACCATGCCATCCTGTCCCCTGACATTCCGCTACCTCTTTCCTATTTTACACCCGCCTCACTCTTATATAACTCTCCATTCCATCTCTCCATCTCATCATCGGTCTCCCCCTCCCTTCACCCCCTCTCCACCTCACTCACATACACTCTCCTATTCAGTCTATCACTCTTTGGTGATGAGATGCATGTACTTCATATGCCCATGACTCAGGGACTGTCTCGATCACCACAAACTCATCGTTTTAACCCCACTTTCGTGCATCTAGAAATGTCCTGCTCAGGTGCCAGTGCTCAACCGCACTTATAGATGACTCAGTGAAATGACACGAAAGACGAAGAATAATTCGACTCATTTCACGAGTCATGCTGTTGGTAATTCTCCCGCTTTGTACTTTTTCTTTCATTGTTGTATGGATTCTACCTCTCCATGATGATGACGATGATGATGATGATGATGATGATATTGTTAGGGAACTGCATGAGATATAATTTTATTTGTCTGGTTAAAGTCTCAGAAATGGTAAAAACAGTTTATGTTTGTCACGATTATACTGATTATTTAATTGTAACATTGCGTAGGGATATACTGCAAGTTGTCTTTATGTACATCACGTTATTTCTTTAATCCCTGATGACAGTATTTCATAAGTCTGCAATTTTTTATTGTTGTATTCCATTATAAACACAACGGTAAGTGTACATCAGTTTGTTTTTGTAGCCTAATCCATAGCGATATTTAAAAACACATATTTCAGTTTATTCTTGTAATCCTTGACGATATTACGAAACTCACGTTAATGGGTACTTCTTAATATATATGTTTAAGTCCCTAACGGTATTACAAAGGTCACAGTGTTGAAGTACGGTATATAGAAGAGTTATATACTGAAAATGTTTCTGAAAAGATACAATACTGTAGGTAGGGTGCTCGTCGTCCACTCGGTGCAGCCTTAAGGTGACTGTACACTGAGTGAAAAGCCAAATGGTTTATCGCAGCGCTGCAGATCATTAATATGTTAGTAACCATAAAAACCAATGACGTCAGGTGGTTCAGTGGGTTAGGGCACTCCGGCTGGATGGGGCCTTCAATGGTTTACATTCGAGGGGTGGCTGGGGTTCATTGCCCACCTAATGCCACTCAGGGCAAAGAAAAATGGAGAAGAGAAAACTCTTTACGCTCGACTTGGACCCTCTTCAGCAATGGGGTGTATTTCAGTGTACTGTACAGTGTGTTCCGTTAATACTACTGCACTAGAAACGCGCCTGGCGATATCTTGTGTTATGCGAGGACGGCTCAGTCTGGCAATATGGGCGTGGGTGTGACAGGTGAAGTAAGAAGAGAATTAGTAATGCCTGGTAGACACCGATAAAGCTGACTGAGCCATTCCCGCAACACACAAGAAATCCCCTGGCAAAGTGAAAGATGAACGTAGACCCTGTATTTATGTATTTCCTGAAAATACTAAAACATTCACATAAATGCTGAGGTGAAATTCTATTTATTTTTGTAATCTCTGACGGTGCCGCTGGCGTTACAGTTGGCCTTTATAACGTACCAGTCGTAGAAGTCCTGAATGACATTGGGGTGGTAAAAGGCGGGGTCGTGCAGGCGGACACACAGATGACAGAGGATTCGTGACCCGCCCACTGTTGAAGGCTGGTAATACTCCCGCCATTTTAAGTAGCGCGCGTATTCCTGGAAAAGTAGTAGTAGTAGTAGTAGCAGCAGCAGTAGTAGTAGTAGTAGCAGCAGTAATAGTAGTTGTGTAGTGGTAGTAATATTAGTCGTAGTTAGCAGCAGCAGTAGTAGTAGTTAGTGGTGGTAGTAGTTAGTAGTAGTAGTAATAGTAGTAGTAGTAGTAATCGATGCTGTTGTTTAATCCAGCTCTACCAGGCTAAGCAGATCCATCGACGGCAATATAGGTTCCTTACACCGTCTTAGTGTCTGCGTCTGAGTGTGGGATGCCTGTGCAGTAGTTCATTATGTGTGCTATGTTGTGTATTACAGTAACAGACTGTGGTTATGTGAGTCTCAAGAGATGCCCCATTGCAGAATTAACCAAGAAGATGCACTCTGAAAGAGTGTAGGAGAATAATCGTGGACATAATGAAGTGAAGCACGTCCCCTGCTTTTGCCTTACTGTTTTTAGTGTGATTCGTTACCATGCATCGAAACTGATGATTAACGACAGGGGCCAAGGGTCGTATGGAAACGCCGTAAAGACGAACATTTGACCCTTTCCTGTGTGCTTGACCTTCAGTACCAGAGGGTAATGGAACCATCTGACAGCAACGAAACTAATCGAGGCGGAGAAGGGAGCGTCTTTGTGATTACCCAGTGACTCTTGCCACCTGAGGTGAGATGCATCGGGCTGCTTGCATGAGTCTGGTATGGAGGAATACACCACAAGGGCTTGTCTTCCCCTCCTACTTTATTATTATTTTTTTTTAGCAGTTGCTGGACTGACTCTGATAGGCCATTATGAAGTTCAGTGTCGACAGATGTCCGTATCTTTGAAACGAAGCCAGGTTTCCGAAGACTTGGATAATGAATGAATATGTGTGTGTGTGTGTGTGTGTGTGTGTGTGTGTGTGTGTGTGTGTGTGTGTGTGTGTGTGTGTGTGTGTGTGGCCTATTTCACTGGACATGTTGCTAAGTTGTCCGACTATATAATTTCCTTTTCCTTGCTTTCTGAAGCCAGCCTTGCGCTACTGCAGCTGGGAAAATGAGGCTGAATGATGATGATGGTGATGATGCACATCTACCGTATACCAATATCTAAATCTACCTATCTATAATATAAAGACCATATGCATATATATAAACATCTCTCTCTCTCTCTCTCTCTCTCTCTCTCTCTCTCTCTATATATATATATATATATGCATCATCATCCTCTTCATTGTCATCATCTCCATATCCAACACCCACCGCAAGGCATGACCTTGCCAGAATTGTCTCCAGGCTATTTTGTCCTTAACGTAAGTTCTCTCTCTCTCTCTCTCTCTCTCTCTCTCTGTTATTTACTTTTACCTGTTCTGTACATTACGGATGCAAGGTATGTTAATAATAAGCACACACACACACACACACACACACACACACACACACACACACACACACACACACACACACACACACACACACACACACACACACACACACATATACAACAAGATTAAAACATAATATATAAAACTAATGGCACTGGAAGTACCACGAAATCTCTTAGGCCTCATGAATATAACCAGGTCTAAACAAACCTACACAGTTCGTTACCTGAGGATGCCGCGCGAGGTAGAGGAGCTTGTTGGCCAGTTCTCTTGGCTTGTAGTGACGGGCGTTGATGTAGGAGTGTGGGGGCAGGAGCTGTGTAAGCATTCAAAAAAATATATTACATTTGTTTACACCTAACAGTGGGCAGGTATTAGGAAAAGTACTTTGTGAGGAGTTTGGTGACGTAGAGAGAATGAGAGACTGACTTTAGGAGGGTTTGTGAACGGGGAGAGGATAAGAGGTGACGGAAGATGAGATGGAGGGATAAGGTGGAGAGGTATATGAGAGAAAGGGGTGTGAGCTGGAGAAAAGACATCCTAAAGGCAGAGGACAGGGTGACAATGAAGATTCGTTTGTGGTTAAGGCGTCTCTCTCTCTCTCTCTCTCTCTCTCTTTGATCGACATCGAACTGGTTATATACATAAATTAAAATTCAATAAAATAACAATAAAATACTCAATAAGGATGGACAGAACACCTGGTCATAGTCAGCTGCGCCAAGGACCACGGGAACCATTGGATAGTACAGGAGGTTGTAGAGCTTCTCCGTTACGTAGTCCTCACACAAGGCGTTCTCGAAGGCCAGGTAGAACAGATAGCTGTGGCCGGCGCGACGTAAGCAGGGCTCCAGGTCAGTCCTGTAGCCATGATGGGTGTACAAGGAGTGTCCGCAGGTTAAGTTGCCGCATATTCCATATAATTCTACCGGTGCGTGTTTCTGTAGTGTTTGAATATACGCCAACCGCCCGCTCTGGTCGCGGCAGTTGGACACGAATGCAACCGCTAGCTTTCGTGTTTGGGACTTGAGTGTGGCAGCTTCCTTTTGGATTTTGGAAGTAAATTTAACGGCTCCCTTTTGTGTCTGGGACGCACTTTCTTTGGTGGTTTCACTGCCATGGTGTCTTGTGTTATTGTTGAATGTGCCGTTTTTGTGAGAGTTTATGTTGTCTGCATGGTAGAGTTGATGGGGCCGTCGCCATATTGGAGGTAGGAGACTGGAGTCCCTGCCTATCCGCACCATAAAGCCGTGCAGGAGCCTAATGTCCGAGTCTCTACGGTAGTGCATTGTGCGGTTGAACACTCCGTTGAGGCTACGGTAGTCGTTGTTGAACATAGCATTGCCCTTGAACGGGGACTCAGGTTCAAACATTATCCACGGTTGACTGGGGTCACGGATGCCCAAGTCCTCGAAGAGTTCTTTTCGGCTGCGAATGCTGTTGAGGTGGATTAGCACGGCGTCCGCTGCCCTTACCTGTGGAGAGAGGGAGTAGGTTTTAGGGTTAGTAGTTAAGTGGCCTTGGAGATTTCGTGGCACATCCTTCGTGGCGATTTATTTTGCGCACTACACTACAACATGCCTTGTTCTCTCCTTGATGATATCGGTATTGAATAGGGGAGATCTGCCACCATAAATATCTATAATGTGATAATGGTACGAGCCACCATCAAGGAACATCTTATCCACCTACATTGCTCACCGCTGGGTAAAGGGAAAGGTGGAGCAGACGCCAAGAAGCGTTTGGCTGAGGTGCTCATGTCTGTAACTTAAGTCTTTGAGTCTGTGGCGGGGTTTTCACTCAATATCCTGGGGTACAAGGCAGCTGCATTATTTAGGTTACCACCGTTACCATAGTTATCTGCCACTCCAAAGAAAGGAGATGGACATCTGAGTCAAGTGACGGGGATATCTATAACAAATTGAAAAAAAAAAAAAAAAAACGAATCCACAAGTGCTACTTGTACTGACCTACATATATCGTAGTGAGAGCGCATGGAACGGCACAACCATAATAATTCACTAATAAACAGGCGTCACGAGTCCTCTAGTGCTATTACTACTCACCTTAATAGTGTTGGTAGTTAGAGAACAACTGTAATACATCGCCAAGTATGTACAGTATTATAAATAATCCCGTGTCATTCTCCGCATCCTACCATGCAGGAGACGAAACACCCACAATAAATCGCACAGAAGATGGAGTTAGGAACATTCCCGTGGTATTGTTACTAACCTTAGTGATGTCGGTGGTGAGAGTGCAGGGTAGGGGACATCTTCCATCATAGATGTCCATGATGTGGTAATCGTACCAGCCAACATCAATGAACATCTTATCCACGTACACAACGGCTACAGGAACCGCACCGGAGCGAAACCTAGACGTAGAAGGAGAGGAAGACCGAGAATGAGGTGGAGAGATAATAGAATGTGTGAAAGTGGAGTGAATGAGCACAGACTGACAAGCAGGGCGGTATATAAATACGAGTATAAACATAAAGAATATAATGTAATAATAATAATAATAATAATAATATATATATATATATATATATATATATATATATATATATATATATATATATATATATATATATATATATATATATATATATATATATATACACACACACACACACACATACAGAGAGAGAGAGAAAGGGGGGGGCTTTACCTTGGCATCTGAGGGCGGATATGGGTGACCTGAGAGGCAGCCCGGTAAGCATCCAGTATGGGTCGGAAGTAGCCATCTTGGAAGTTCTCCAACACATCTGCCATAAGCGTAAACAAACTTCATGTGTGTGTGTGTGTGTGTGTGTGTGTGTGTGTGTGTGTGTGAGAGAGAGAGAGAGAGAGAGAGAGAGAGAGAGAGAGAGAGAGAGAGAGAGAGAGAGAGAGAGAGAGAGAGAGAGAGAGAGAGAGAGAGAGAGAATCACTAAATCGTGGTTGTGTTAAATTTCATATGAGTTTTATTGCTGAGGCATTCAGGAATGCTTCTTCTACATTAATCGTCAGCTTCATTCTCCACACACGCACCTGGGGTCGTGAGTTCGATCCACGCCTGGTAGCCGCCATGCCGGGAGGGGTAGCTCCCTCCTGTCACCTAGCAGGGCTATATGATGTAATAAGATCTAGCTCTGGGGAACATTTCCCTTTCCCTTCCCTCACACACACACACACACACACACACACACACACACACACACACACACACACACACACACACACACACACACACACACACACACACACACACACACACACACACACACACACACACACACACACACAGGTCTAACTTTACTTGAAGGCGCACCTCCAGTATTTCTCATATTTATTTTTTTGCACCTAAATGATTGTGTGTGTGTGTGTGTGTGTGTGTGTGTGTGTGTGTGTGTGTGTGTGTGTGTGTGTGTCCATTACTCCATAGCATCACCACTACCACCACCACCAACATCATCATCATCATCATCATCATCATCATCATATTGTTAACCCACCTGATGCGTTGTGTGTGGGTCTGGAGGGGTAGGTGGTGTAGTGACTGGAATGCACTCCTCCACCCACCACATTCTTGCGACAATCGTCTCTCTGGTAAACAGCGTAGTGCAACCTGGGGACATAGATAGATAGATACATAAATAGATAGATCAATCAATCAATCAATCATTTCCTGTGACACCCCACGGGATGCATAGGGCCTCAATGAACTCTCTCCACCAATATTTGTCTCTTGCCATCTCCTTCAGGTCCCACCAACACTCCTCTCCTGCTTCCTTTTTCATTGTCCTCAACCAGGTTTTCCTCGGCCTACCTCTACCTCTTCTTCCTCTAGCAGTCCACTCTGGCACATCCTGTATTAAACTACCTTCTTTTCTGTATATGTGCCCCAGCCACTTCCAGCGAGACAGTCTTACATATTCATTAACTGGTTCCACTCTCGTAAATAGATAGATAGGGCCAGATCATCTCAGAGTGAGTGATGGCCACTAGGAAATTCAACAACAACAACGACAACAACAACTACTACTACTACTATTACTATTACTACTACTACTGCTACTACCAATACTACTACTACTTGTATGGTGCTACTACCACCACTATCACTACTTTTACTACTACTATTACTACTACTTCTACTTCTACCATCACCAGCACCACCACCACTACTACTGCTACTACCACTATTACTACTACTACCACTGCCACTACTTACCTGATAGTGATTAGCATGGTAAGAGTAAGGAAACAGAGTGAGGTTATGACCATCAAAGAGTACATGGTGATTACTTGCTAGGCACTGGGTTTGCTAGTCACTTAACTAGTTTACAGGCATACAGTCATTTCGTTAGATAGTCAGCTAGTGAGTGGGTTGGCCTGTCACTCAGCTAGTCAGTCAGTCTGCATTTACTCTAACGTCGCCTAAAATTGCCATATCACATCTCGAATGCTGAGTTGTAACTGGAGATTAACACTGGAATATGATGCTAGTCATTAAGAAGTGGTAAGGAAAGGATATAGAGCCTTATTGTTGTCTCTGTCTGCCACTCGACTGTATAAAATAATCACGAAAATCTGAGCGAAGTTAGTGTAAAAGAATTGTAGCTAATCAGTGCTCCAGCCAGTCAGAAATGAATAACTCAGCTGCTCAGTGAATAATAAGTGAATTCTCGAACATATATTATATTATCATTTCTGTGTGGGTAGCCTAGCTTGTGATTCTTTTTCTTTTCTGGAAGATTAAAGATATGGGGAGATCGCTCTCGTTTCCTTCTCCTGCTTGGTAAAACAAAGGATGGTTCTGCTCTCTTCTCTTCTTGTCCTTCTTGGGAACTATCGATTGTTTGTGAATGACAGCGAGACAGTCACGCAACTAGTCATCGAAATCAGTCAGTCAGCTATTCAGTCAATGAGCTGGTCTGTGAAAAAAGTCAGTACTGTAAATTAAACATTCACTCCAGTAAAAATTCACTCTGTGCGTTGAGGTAATATTCAGATTCAGAATGAGTTCGCAGATGTGCTTGTAGTGACTGACTGAGAGAATGTGAGCTGGCATCAGGAATCCTCCAGATTTCTCTCGATATTTCCTCCACATTTTCTTTTGATATTTCCTCCATATTTTCTCCTATTTTCCTCTCCATTGCCATCTCTGGTACTATTTTTATCTTCCTCTAGCTCGATTCCTCTTTCCCCCCCACCTCTCTCTCTCTCTCTCTGGGAAGCGCGATAGCTCGCTGGCAGGGTGTCGGGCTCGTAACAGTGAGGTTGCGAGGTCGCGACCCGCCCGGTGGCTGCTGTGCTGGGAGGGGTAGCGCTCTCCTGTTACCCTAGCAGGGCTGTATGATCTGATGAGGTCTAGCTCGGGGATTAATCCCCTCTCTCTCTCTCTCTTCATTTGTCTTTCTTTGCACTGTTTCAATATTTTCTCCCTCATTTCCTCCACCTATTCTCTCCGTCTTTTCTCCATTTCTTTCCTCCTCTCTCTCCATTTTCTCTTCTATTCACTCCACTGCTTTTCTCTCCATCTTTCCTTCAACTCTCTCTCTCTCTCTCTCTCTCTCTCTCTCTCTGGAAAAATCTCTTAGCTGACCGGGTGACCCCTCTCATGAATGAGACAAGTTTAGTATTTCATTCGATCAAACGCCATACGACCCTAATAGCTAAGAGTGTCCTAGGATCTTAGTATTTTGTTCCAGCTAACGCCAGACGATTTTATTCAGCTAAGAGTGCGGCATAGGGGACTGTGAGTGCTAATGAAAAGCTATATTAATCATGTAACCTGTCGTTCGAAAACTCTTAAACTGAATAAAATGGTCTGAATGTTGGAAGAATAAAGCACAAACGACGAGCGAGAGACAGAAGCAATCCAGGACGGTAAATACAGATAGATGATACGCTGATGGATCCATTTTTTCTGAGACAGGCAGCAAGGGATGAGGAAGGTAACAGAGTCCGCACCTACCACTGAGCTCTATATAGTTCGGAGTTCTCTCCGCAGCGAGCGTGTGACTGGCCGCCACATTGAAACACCCACTTTCGTCTGTTCCTGCATTGTTGTTTCTGTTTCTCTGTTGCTTACATATGACCAGTGGGCCATGACACTATATTTTCCGAATCCATCGGCTGACTTCAAAAGGCGCGGGCGTTGGGTGCAGTGCATAAACATCATCAGATCCACGCTGGGCTCCTGGCGGCGGACACACTACTCGGCGCTACCCATGAGGAAGGAATAGCACTTCGGCTCCCGTCGACCAAAGCTATTATAAAACATTGTGATTAACAAGAAAGTAATAGAAAACTGACTTGTGCCTTTTATCATAGGAATGAAAAATTACGCTTTGATTTAGCCGAGTGACACTGTCGACCGGAACTGCTAATCATTATTGTAAACATCTTTAGCGTTCAATAGAACACTATTTATCTATTTTTATGTTATCTGCCAACAACGCCTTCACACTGGAGGACAACTGATATCCTAATTTAGTATCATTACAGTACTAATACAGCTCTTAATTACTGTATGGAATAATGGGATATAATGATTTTCGGCAGTTTGACGCAATTGCCCCGAGGGCTGTCACCTGATCCTGCAAGGACAGTTTTTGCTTTCGTCCCCATTGCTTTGGGTACGCGTCTGCATCCTTGGTAGAAGGTATGGACACCATCCGTTGAAATCTTGTGATCTTTTGTCTGCTGGTGAATCATTTATTTATTTATTTATTTTTAGGATTTTGAGGACAATGGTAACTAACATAGCCATTATTTTGTGGAGAAGCATGCCCTTTATCGTTCTTCAGAACCTGGTGACGGCTCTGAAGGTGAAGGCAAGGCAGAAGCACCAGTTGTCGTCCAGCCTTCATATTTTGAGGCTGGCATTGATATAACCATTGCCCAGTTGCCATTTCACGAGCGTCCCACAGCACACATCCTACCCTCTGAAAGAAGGATGCTGGATCACAGGAGTTGGATGACATCAGCCTGCATACCTCCTGGCCGACATTTATACTTTTTTTTTTTTTTTTATCGAGGCAAAGATGCACTTGACAGGTTGGTGATGACTGGCTGAGTGCAACATTACTTCATAATCTCTTTACTTGTTAGCATTACTAATTGACAACATACATCTGAGGGGGTAATTTGGGTTAGTAAATGTTATTCGGACATGTTGCATGCAGTCAGTCATCACCAACCTGTCAAGTGCATCTTTGCCTCAGTAAAAAAAACTGAGTACTGGTATAGTTGACCCTGGGGTCACAATAGCAACAACATTGAGATTCCTGTCTGAAACTACTGCTTTTCTGTACTCTTACCATCTTTTGTTCATTCATTTGATTGCTACTCCACCCCTTACGGGATTATGGCGTCTGGCAATAGATAGATAGATAGATAGCTACTGTACTCCTTATGATTAGCCTATAGGAATTAATGTCAGCATTTTGAGCATTGTGTTTGTATGTATGTGTGTCTACCTTATTCATACTGCTTTGTTTTTTAATTGGGGCCATATATGATAGCTAATTATGTGATATTTCATGTGGGACTGTCTATTTATATACCGGTACCGTATTTTATTAATAACCATACAAAACAGAAGTTCAAGGCCAAAGTAAACCATATAGAGCTGAAGTGCCAGAGTGCATGGTGACAAGTGTTTGGCTTTGATTTTGGCATGTTTGAATGTACAGTATTGGTGGTGTGATGAGGGGGGGTAAATGGAGATGGTGTGGACATGCTGAGAGGATAGAAGATGACATTTGGGTGGAAAAGGTGAGAGGTTTGAATGTCAAGGGTAGGGTTGCAAGAGGCAGACCAAAGAAGACTTGGGATGAGGTCATAATGTATATATATATATCTATCTATTGCCAGACGCCTTAATCCCGTTTGGGGTGGCCACAAACAAATCGCCTCCAAGTCGCCCTGTCCCCCGCCATTTCACTGCCCTGCTCCCCAGTCACACACCCCTCTCTCATATACCTCTCCACCCCATCCCTCCATCTCATCCTCGGCCTCCCCCTCCCTCTTCCCCCCTCCACCTCACTCACATACACTCTCTTCATCAGTCTTTCACCCTCCATCCTTTTATTTTTAATAATAACAATGACTTTTTATAAATACCTCAACACTTGGCAACGTTGCTTTCCAACGCTATCACGCTTGTAGGTGAGTCAGTGAGGGTAGGTCAGGTGTCAATCCGCAGGTCACTTCCTCTCTGACTGCCATCAAAGATGGAAACTCCTACCCCTATTACTTGCCCTCGTCTGCTCCACAGTCAAGAAAAAGAACTTACAGCGTAAATAAGTATTTTTTAGAAGAGAAGGCAAACATAGGACCTATAATTGAGCCCTCAAAAGCTGTTGCTCGAACAGCAAAAGCCACCAATGTGACTTTTTATAGAAATAAATCTCCATAAAATGTAGATTTTATATGCAGAGAGAGAGAGAGAGAGAGAGAGAGAGAGAGAGACAGACAGACAGACAGACAGACAGAGTCAGGAGGTTTTTCCTCAAATTCTAATAATTCATAAAACTGTAGACTTTCTATAGAAATAAATCTCCATAAAATGTTGATTTTATATGCAGAGAGAGAGAGATGTAGTGAGCTGGGAGTGTGGGTTGTCCCTTGATATTTGTCTCTAATCCAATAAATGGCCCAGTAGAAACTGTGGCAACATCGCACGTAGGGGAATTCCCGTGAGGGACAACGCCTAAACGATTTTGATATTTTGGATGGACTATAGGGAGGCTGCCAGAGATCGAGCAGCATGAAGAGCTGCCTTTAGGTGACCAAGGCCAACGCATATAAGCATGTTGGAGCCTTTATAAGTGGTATGAACAATATGTAACCTCATTGCATTGCAAACCATGACTATATATACAATATATGTAAGGTCTATCTATCTATCTATTGCCAGACGCCTCAATCCCGTTTGAGGTGGCCACAAACAAATCACCTCCACGTCGCCCTGTCCCCTGCCATTTCACTGCCCTGCTCTCAACTCACACCCCCCTCTCTCATATACCTCTCCACCCCATCCCTCCATCTCATCCTCGGCTTCCCCCTCCCTCTTACCCCCCTCCACCTCACGCACATACACTCTCTTCGTCAGTCTTTCACCCTCCATCCTCTCCACATGGCCAAACCACCTCAGTGTATTCCTCCTAACGCTTCCTGTCACATCCACATCAACACCACAACGCTCCTTTATATTCTCATTTGTCAGCCTGTTTCTCCATGTGACTCCACAGGCTCCTCTTAAATAACTCATTTCCACTGCTCTCACTGTAAGGTATATACAGTAATATATATTCCGGTATACAGTATAAACCATCCATCAATCTGTCTAGATATGTCTGCCTTGTTCCCATGTTGTGCACAGGTGTGAGCATGTGACGGAGTGTCCAGGGCAGCCATGGAAGCCAGTGAGTCTTGTGATGTAGATTCTGGCTCTGAGGAAAATGGCCACAATAAGGGTGAGTTATTTGATGCATTGTCTGTCTGCGTTTCTATGTACTTTATTTATCGGTTTATTTGTCTATCTATATCTGTCTGTGCCTGTCTTTTTATCAGTCTGCATCTGTTTCTCTGGTGATAATGTTGGCGGTGACAGTGATGATGATAATGATGCTATGGTAATGATTACGATGATGATGATTTTGATTGTTTTCCACAGGTGCTCACCATGTTCATTTCTCAAAGGACACAGATGAGCTTGGCAACAGGGCCATTGTAGTGAAGGAAAAACCTGGGGGTGCATTGGAGGCCCATGTTGGATTTCTTCAGGTAAACAAATACTGTATTATATATAGTTCTTTCACCTGAACACATTGTGCCTGGAGAAGTTGATTCATTTTGATTTGTTTTGTTTCATTTAATTTATAATGGTTTTAACCTGCTTTCATGTGTCAGCCCGGGTCACCCAATGGCAGCCCTCCATACCGCACGATGTAGCTTCTCAGTTCAGTCCTCCATCCCTGTGGTCACACACTGTGACCTCATCATAGTTCCATTTCGGTTAGCCTCTCACAACTCTAACTTCAACGTTCACACCTCTCACCCTCTACCTGGTACTCACAGTTGTAAACTTCCTTCTCAGCATGCCCAAATCATCTCGATCAACACATTCTTATCACAACAACACATTCTTTTTTCATTTTTCCACATTTGGGTTGGATGAATTTTGTATGGATGACTGTGACAAATGTTTGTCATCCCTTTTTAATATGACAGTCATCAGATTGACCTTGTCTGATAAGTAGACATGAAGCCACATGTAGTCACCTGTACCAGTCAGGTGAAGCCAGTGAATGAATGGGTGTGTGGCCCAATTCATTGGGCCTGCTGTTGATTAGTTCTTTCACTGTTGTATTCTTTACTTTTTCTGACTTTATATACCTTACCTTACCCCACCTGCAGTTTGGAAAAAAGAGATTGAGCGATGATGATGTTGATAATGAAGGTAGTACAGGTAATAATAATAATAATAATAATAATAATAATGATAGGGGTAGGTGGTAGCGACCATCATCCACTCACTTGATGTAGTGCTGCCTACTGCTTCCCTAGCCTTTATCATTCTTTTTCTGTGCCTGCCCTCCTCTCTTCCTATTTCTCCCATCTTTCCTGTCACTTCTTATTGCTTTTCTTTCCTTTACAGGTGGCTTTACGTTGAGTGACAAGCCAATTGGTTTCCTGTAAGCCAAGAAACCATTTACAACGCTGGGTGGTAACCATATAACCAAACCATACGTGCTCCCTACGTGTCAACAAGTGGGTTGGTGGAGGGTTAGTGTCCCTCTCTGTAAAACAAATAACTCAAAGTCAAATGGCCACCCCTTATGGGATTATGACATCTGGCAATAGATAGATAATAATAATAATAATAATAATAATAATAATAATAATAATAATAATAATGATGGCTATGGTGTCTGCTGTATCCACCACTAGCCAGCCTGTCTCAAACACTACTTAACTGCTTTCAGATCCTTCACCGGTACCGCATTACGGTTAAGTTGCCAGTAAACGATGCTGGCAGAGGCTGTGAGATTGGACCAGTGCAAGGTGTCCATTGTCGAGCATTGTCTCTGAAGGTAATGTGTCCAGTGTATCTATATGTGTCTGAATATGTCAGTGTCCATATCTGTCCATCTGTCTGTCTGTATCTGTCTGTCAGTCTTTCTCTCTCTCTGTCTGTTTGTGGATCTGTCTCCTTTTGTATTTTTGTCTTTTTTTTAATGCAAGGAAGAAGGAATCCACAAGATTGTTCTCTTCAAGAAAGAAAATAATAACAGAGCCATTTTCAAGATTTGTTCATTTCAGGATGTCTGCATGCATTGAGTCGAAAAGACAGGAGGTCATAGGCAGTAGGAACTATACAGAGGAAGACAGTTCCAGAGTTGACCTGTTGTATACATGAAGGCATTGAGTCACAGCTAACTCTTGCATTAAAGTTGAACAGAAAAGGGTGAGAGTTTGTTGCCAGACGGGTGGTATGTTCCCTCCATAGTGGTGGAGGGATGCAAGCAGGCAGTTCAAAGGTGCAGTGACCATTGGAGTAATAATAGAAGCTACATCTGTCAGTGTTTTTGTCTATTTACAGTAGTCCCTCTGTATGCATGGGCAAAGTGTTAACTAAGGGTACCGTGAATCTGGATCTCACACATACGAAGATCCCCATCCAGTTAGCCCTATAGAAATCTGATGTGTTAACCAACCCTCTAGCTTAACCCCAGTTTGCCTGCTTAAGACCCTCTGCAACCTCAGCTGTAGTCAGTGTATTTTCATGTAATGGAACTTTGTCATTTGCACAGCTTGAATACTACATCATGGTTACATAAAATTAAGTTTAATGAACCTTGACTATGAAGCAAGAATGAATAGAAATGACTTTTCTTTGTTACTAAACAGATCAAACCTTTAATCTGACTACACTTTCCCATCAACGGAGATGAAAGAGATTGTGGAACATTTTCAGGGCAGAGTAAATGTACTACAGACTACAGATATGCTCCCCTGTACACTTTCCTCATTAGCCTGTATTCTCCATTCACTGCACATGGTCAGAACAACTGTATGTACTTCTAAAACTTTCTACATCAGCATCACAGTGCTCCTTAACTTTCTCATTAGTTAGGATAGCACTGGTAATATTAATGTGCTGTACTGATGATGATGATAATGATAACTAACAAGGGAATTTAGCTTATCCTTCTAGCAGATTTTTTCTTGCTCTCTGGACTCTGTTTTACCCCATCCTAAGATGGGAAGAAGAGGTTTAGATGGTGATGATGTTGATGGTGTTTATGATGATGATAGCAATTATGGTGATGATCATGTTTATGATGTTGATGGTGATGATGATGATGATGATGTTGATAATGATGATGATGGTGATGATGATGGTGATGATGATGATGATGGTGATGATGATGGTATTTATGATGATGATGATAATGGTGATGATGATGACCCTACCTCACCCCATCCATAGGTGAGAAAAGAGGTCTGGATGATGATAATGATGATGGTGATAATCATCAAATGACTTTGACAGGCAGTTGAAGGAGGACTAGAGGTGGTGATTGAGTTTTTTGCCCACAAGGAAAAGCTTCTACGCGAGAACATCTTGCTTCTGCGGCCCTCAGGTGGTGAATTAAAGCTGATTATCATGGCTAGAGTCCTGGGTATGTATGTATGCATCTCTGTCTGCCTGTTGTTTCTCACATAATTGTGTATTTACAGGCCTGATTTTGCTAGTCATTCATCTTTCATACTGTACTTCTCTGTCCATGTTTCTGGATTGTGCTTCATTCCATGTTTAGATGTGAAAAAGGATCAGGATGATAAAATAATATTGTTGGTGGTGGTAGTAGTAGTAGTAGTAGTAGTAGTAGTAATAGTGCAGTAAGTGTAGCCCCAGGTTCATATGAATTGTGAACCCAGTGAACTGCAGGCTGAAGTTGCCTTTCTCTGGCAGTCTGTCTTCTTTTATTTGAGGTTAGGGAGGGAGCAGAGGGACATTTATACAACCAGGCAGAGGAGCCACTCAGTTTTGTCATTGCCACCATACGAAGGAATCTCGCTCCCGCTCCAAAACATTGGTAAACCCAAATAATGGTTATGGTGTGTGCTTGTGTGTAATGTATTGATCATCCCCTTCCTTCAGGTAAGCGCAAGGGCACACCAATGCTGCGAGAAGGTATCACCTGCATTGGAGTGGAGCAAGATGAAGAGTCAGAAGCATCTGATTGGCAAGGGTTCACATAGACACCCCCATACAGCTGCAGAAACAAATACACCATACTGATCGTCTTCATTATCATAAATAACTCAGTGTTGAGCAGTGATTTTTTAACCACAGGGATGTGATCTCTGGAGCTCAGCAGACTTCTCACAATATTGCATAAGAATTTCCTTACTAACGATCTAAGAAACTGGGCCTAAGTTAATGTGTGCAGTTGTGCCTCAGCATCATTGTGTCTTAGCCCCTTTAGGTCATATACTGTACTTTTTTTTTTCTTTCTGTCTACAGTTAATTGTATTCTGTAATTGATAGACTTTATTCTAAGTTAGGAAGGACTCTCCATTATGGAATGGCTTTTGAGGGATGCATGTACCTTTGCCATTTTGAAAAGTCTGTCATCATCATCACAATTATTATCACCATTTTACCCACCTCATCTTTTCCTCAGATGATGATGATGATGATGGTAATATTCTCATATGGGAGAAGTTAAGTGTAACCTACAAGAACCTCATCTCTCTACTGGGTTCTTCTGAACTGAATCAAATTGTTTAGCAGAGTGAACCACAGAAAGACATCATTGTACTTATGGGTTTAAGACAAGAGCACATGAGCATCTGGATTGGCACTTAGGAAATCAGCAGATGTTTTTGGTCATGTGATCTAGGTCATCACTTCATAGACCCAAGAGGCAGCTGGAGGTTTTTCAGTCATTTAGTGACATTAGGGGTGTAGAGCAGTCTCCTACCCTCAGGCTGCTTCCAAGTTGATGGGGGCAGAAGCAAGTTGGAGTGGTTCTTAAGCTTTTTCAGCCCCAATACTCAACTCCAAGTTAACCTGATACCCCCTCTCTCGTATTATTACTCCTTTCACTTTCAGTTTTCTGTAAAAAAAGAGGAAAGAGAGTGGCTATGAACAAACAGCTGAATTCCGTGGATTCTTTTATTTTTGTTTTTAGTAAAATAACATTCATACACAAATTAGATGTAGTTACCATACACAAATTTGTATGCCATTCTGGATACCCCCCAAAACCCCTGGGAGTATTGAGACAGTGCTGTAAGAACACTTGCTCCCATCCATACAAGTGACCCCACTGGACGTGGGTTAATGTGGGGGAGAATTTTTGTGGGTTACCCTGATGCACAGCTGCCACCTGAAACCACCTGCAGCAGCAAGCACATACTGTAGTGTGAAAGCAGCCAAACTGTAGTAGCTTCATCTTTGGCCCCTACACCTCACAAGGGTTACTCTCATATCCTTAAAATTGACATGGCGGTCTTGACATACAGACAGTTGATAGCATTGATCCTGTCAGAAGGGAGCTGATACCTATAATATGTCAGCTTGTCTGTCTACCTCATTAATGACTTTGGCCTGTATTCTTGACAATGAAGCAGGGTCCAAAGCACCTCATCCTTACCATGTTTCTTTTTTCTTTTTTCTTTTTTTATCAGCTGTGTTAATATCCATGTATGTTACATATTTTTTTATTTTTTTATTTTTATTTTTTTCTTCTCAGGACCCTACCTCACCCCACTTCTTAGACGGAAAAAGAGATATAGATGATGATGATGATGATGACTTTGATGATGGTGTTACTTATGCAGTCGGTGTCTGTTAAAAAATATCCCAGTAGCATACAAGACAGTAATTCACTGTTATATGAAAAATGAATTGTTAAGGAAGAGATGTCAGAAACCTCGTAAGCTAGTTTGAATATCACCCCTCAACCCATCTGGAGAATTCCCTTCCAGAAGATAGCTATAACAGAGGAGTGTCCACTGTCCACATATGCTCTCAACCTCTCTGCTTCCCTTGCCAGCTCTTTTGCTCCAGATTATTCAGACTCCTTTTGTGTAACTATAAATTCTTTATCCATTTCCATCCATCCATCCATCATCTAGTCCTGTGTTGTCCCATGAGGAGCGAAGGAGCCCGGGGCTAGGCAAGTTGGTCTTGACATTTAAGATGAGAGTGACCAGCCTCATTCATCCCTGAGTGGCATTACATGAACAAACATTATTAATTACCTTATATATGATCAATTCTTATCATTCCATCTTTATATATTTTATCTCCATGTTTGTACCGCCTCATTGTGTGTCTCATCATCTGCTTTTTATTGCTTGCATAATGTTGTTTCATTCATGTTGGCAGTGTTATGTACTTATATTTTAATGTTATGTACTTATATTCTAATGTTAGTTTTCATCATCATCACCATCTAATCTTGTGTTGCCCCATGAGAAGCATAGGAGCCTTGGGCTAGCAAGTTGGTCCTGACATTTAAGATGAAAGTGACCTGCTTCACTCATGCCTGAGTGGCGTTACGTGAGCAATAAACCCCAACCACTTCTTGGATAGAAACCCACACAGGCTCAGTATGATTGGAGCTCCTTAATTACCCACTAAACCACCAGGCACCAAAATTTGGTTATACGGTTACCACCCAGCATAGTGAATGGTTTCCTGGTGTACAGGAAACCATTTGGCTCGTCACTTAGTGTAGAGTCACCCATAGGCAGCAGAGGAAAGAATGAAGGAAAGAAAGACAGAAGAGAGAGAGTGTAAAGTCATCCGTAGGCAGAAGGAAGAGGAAAGAATGAAGTAAAGGCAGAACACAGGAGTAGATGATGATGATGATAATGATGATGATCTTATTTATGGAATCTTTGTTGACATTATAAAGCCTTAAATAATGTGCATGAGAATGGTAAAGTCTATTATGCAAAATAAATGACAGAGAAAGAGGTACTAGAAAGGCTCTGAAACTGTTGAGAATGCAACCCTAAATGTTGACAGTTCTCCCCCACTGCATTCTATCTTTCTCACCTGTACTGTATGTGGAAGCCAGTGCCTTTTTAACTTTCCAGTCAGCCAATCCATCTTCAGGAATCACAACACGAAATCTTTGTTATAAGTCACTTTTTTTCTTTCTTTTTCTGTGAAGTCCACTATATAATATAGAAAAACTGCATGTTAAAGTTTTACTATATTGGTACTTTAAGAAACTGATTTGCTAGTTTCCCTGTGTACAGTACCAGGAATATGGAAACAAGATATTTTGGAATGCATGCCTGATTTATGATGAGGATCGACCATACAGTATTCCATTCTCCAGTTACTCCCCTTTCCTGCTGTATTCTCTCACTTACTACATTTAATAAACCTTTCATCACACAAATTCTCCCCATAGGTGCTTTAATTTATCATACTGAGTGAGTTTTATTAAGCTGAGTGGTAACCTCTTTGGCTGGAGGACATCTTTTTAAATTCTCTTCCAGATACTATCATATTTTTATTTTATGTTTAGAGACCATTGACCATGTGGGACTGTGTCAGTCTATCCATCTAATGGTAGCCCTCCATGCCTCACAATCTTGAGCCATTTCCCTACTCAGTTGCCTGACACAGAGGTTTCTACAGAGGACCTCATCTTAAGCCTCCCATGGTGTGCCTCTGGCCATTTTGTCCTTCCACATTTATGCTTGTAACCCTTCTCCACCAAGCACCCTTCCCTTCCTCTCAACATGTCCAAGTAACTAGTTCAAATCACATCTCTGATATCTATAATGCCAGATCTGCCATTTCACATAACTTTTCTGATATCTATAGTGCCACATTTCTCTTGTCATTCACTATTCTCCATTCTGACTTATTGATGCTGTGTCCATCCATCTCAGCATTCTCATTTTTGTGCAATGTATTTACAGAATGTCAGTATACAGTATGTGGTCATGTGGTGTCTTGTTTTGTGTTTACCTTGCCCACGTTCCAGGTTTATAATTTGATAGGCATACAAGGCTGACCAGCACCTTTTCCTTACCAGTTCCCTAGCATTGAGATATACAAATGCACTTATGATCGATTCCCTGTTGTAAATCAGGTTTTGAAATGCAGGAAGGAAGAAGAGGATGTTGAAACTTCCTCCATGTCCTGTTTTGACTTTTCATAAATAGATATTCAAGTTATGACAGAAAATTACAGCAGATTTTAACTGTTTTCTGCAGGAAGATCAAGGAAAGAAGTGCAAAAACTTTCTTCCTCTAGTTCTTCCTGTAAAAACATATCTTAGTTACAACGTGGAATTGACCATAAATATGTCTGAGAATTACAATCCTGGTTTATCACACTGATGTTAGTATACAGTACTTTATACACATAGAGAGTGCATTTTTTCATAGCTGTTAGCTATGTTTATTTCTCCCACACAAGTATGATACAACCCATCTGTGGTTGAGAAGTGGTACAGTAATGTGTCCATGTTCAACACTTCTCATTCTCAGTTCAGTAGTTTAGATTTCCATCCATCCATCCATCATCCAATCCTACATTGCCCCATAAGGAACGTAGGAGCCCGGGGCTAGGCAATTGGTCCTGGCATTTAAGATGAGAGTGACCAGCCTCACTCATCCCTGAGTGGCATTACATGAGCAATCAACTCCAACCATCCCTTGGATATAAACCTTCACCGGCTCAATCTGAGTGGAGCGCAATAATTACCCACTAAACCACCAGGTGCCAAAATTTGGTTATATGGTTACCACCCAGCGTAGTAAATGGTTTCCTGGTGCACAGGAAACCATTTGCCTTGTCACTCAGTGTAGAGTCACCCACAGGCTGAAGGAAGTGGACAGAATGAAGGAAAGAAAGACAGAAGAGAGAGTGTAACGTAACCCGTAGGCAGAAGGACAAGGAAAGAATGAAGGTAAGAAAGACAGAAGAGAATGGAAGGAAAGAAGGATGGAGAGGAAAGGGCAGACACCTGAGAGCAGCACTACTTCAAGTGAGTGGATGGTGAGCGCCCCCACCTACCACACAGTTTAGATTTACTGTACATTAAACTGTCCAATGTCGTTAAGCTGGGGATTGGGTAGGAGACTGAGGGACATTAGTGTAACCAGTGAGCTCCACCCTCCACTTATATTGGTGCCACCACATGAAGGCATCCCTGTACAGCACCTATATGGAAACAACAGGAAGGAAATAAGACTGACCACCTGAAGCTAATTGGTCGAGGAATGTTCTGCATGGTAAATTGTATAAATGGGCAGCTTCACTACCTGGTTATATCAGCACCACCACATGAAGGCATCCCTCTCCAGCATCTGTCTAGAGATAGTGAAATAAAAATGACCACCTTGGCTGATGGTTGAAGGAATGCTCTGCATAATATATGTAAGGAAGAGATGTCAGGGAGCATCCTGAAGGTCATATTTGAGGTGGCTTTGGAGATTATTTAACACTTCTTCCATCCATCATCATCATCCAATCCTACGCTGCCCCATGAGGAGCGTAGGAGCCCGGGGCTCCTGCATTTTCTTCCATAGTAATTTATCATGCATATTATATCTCAGTATCTTCTTGTATGGTATTAATGCAAATTGTCAATATCAAAATAATACAGATGACCTACTGTATGGGAGAATGTATGTCTTTATATGTCTTTCTTCAGTCAAATGCATTAGCCCTGGTCCATGTCATTTTGTCCACTGGCATCAGAGTGCCCTGTCTCATCAACTCACCCCTCTCTCTCATATAGCTACATCACAACCCATTCCCCTACCTCCTCTTTGCTCTGCCCCTCCCACCCCTCCCCTCTACCCCACTCAGACATGCCTACTTAGTCTCAGTTCCCATTTCTCTTCATATGACCAAATTATCTTAAGTTGTAATATGCAGTATGCAAAATATTTTGCTGAGAAAGAGGTACAGGCATACCCCAGTTTAATGATGCAATTGGATAAGTAAAAACCCTTGCGGGGTATTGTATGTTGGGGTAGATTTAACATGTAAAGTATAGGGATGCATTTTTTGAGCCTTGGGTTTCCCCCCAGCCAAGTCCTAAACTCACCCAAATGAGTCCAAAAACAAGTTTCTAGCTAACCTAAATCCCCCAGACAGCTTTAAAACAAGCTAAACTAAGTCTAAAAGCAGTTTGTAACTCACCTAAACCCAAAAATAAAATCTGAAAATCATCAAATATAAGTCTGGAAAAAGTCAAACTTAGTAAATTGTACCCAAAAAATCAATGTTCACCCCACCTATGACTAAAACAAATTAAGTTTTAAAATAGTTTATAAATCAACCTAATTAAAAAATTTAAGTAAAATATCATCAAAATCGATTAAAAAAAAAAAGAATCAAACCCCATCATTAAACCGGGGTTTAGCCATCGTTAGGCAGGGTAGAGTGGTATTTCTACCCCCATCGCTAATCTGGGGTATTGCCAGTGGGGGCATCGTAAATTGGGGTCTGCCGGTACAGTACTGTAAACCTCCTATGCCACTTAAAACACGCATAAGGAAGAAATGCTAAGAAGTGTTCATAGTCCACACACAAGAATGTATCTGCCCGTACTGTAGTGCCATAGGTCTGTGTTTTGCCATGTTGCCCGGTCAGGCCTCGCCATACGATAGTTATATCAAATGACAGCCCGTTGCATAATGATGTATAGCGAGGCAATTATAAAATGAGGTCAGTGGGGATATGTATTTGGTTAAGGGCCTCCAACCTAAAAGTTTGAAAATGGTATGCTAGGCGGTAGCTCTGAGATAGAAAATAATCAATCTGCAGTTTAGGGTATATGAGGGAGAACAGCCAGGAGAGCAGAGATCAGTCAGTGCAGAATTAGGGGAGATGCTGTGTTCTTGTATGATCATTAATCATTATGAGAATTTGTACAGAAGTTTGTCAGTGTATTATTGTTGTTTAGAGACCATCCTGCATTCCTTTAGGAATGTTAGCAGTCATTTATTGTAGGTATTAGTTGTTGTATATTATGTGGACAGTATTTGAAAAATGCTCACCGTTATAGCAAACTAGTGTTATTACTTTACTCCTTCCTTGATAGTACACCAGTTTTCTACACAAGAACTATCACCTGTGGTAGAAGTAAGATAAAATTAAAGAGTAAATGAAAGAAGTATATAAGAAGAATTGACTTTCAGAAGGAAATAAAATGAAAATAAACATATGTGGGCCACAAAAAGTAAAAAAATAAATATATAAATAAAATAAATAACTTGGCTTTGCCCATTCCTGTGACAAATCTCACGACTGCTCAGCAAGGCTGGGTAGAACTTCTTATACATTGTTCTAGTGAGTCATCAGAGTGGGGCCCGACTGAATAGTCTTTTCATCACGTTTTACTGATATGACACTGGTACATATATTTTTAACAAACTTGTACATATATAATAAAATCTTTGCAGTGCTTCATGTTTCAGCTGCATCCTATAAAGTAGTAGGAGTATAGTAGTAGTATACTAGGATTTTCCTAGTTCAGTAGGGTTCTTCTAAACAGGGAGGAAAACCAAAGGAGGACTTGACACACCTTAAGAGTACAAGGTAAACGCAGAAACTCCAGATGGCAAGGCGAAAGATCTATTATTTCACTAGCCTTTATGCACAGCTTTACATCTGAGATTGTGAGATCTATCTCTAGGAAATCTGGGGGGAGATGTGTCATATGTGACACACTCGCCACCAGGGTATTCTCTGGAAACGGAAAGGCGCTGGGGTTTAACTCTATGTCTGTATGGGTGTTGTATTGTGGTAAATTAGTAGCAGTAAGGTTAAGGGGAGATAGGCTATAACCCTGGCTCCGAAAAAGTGGAGGCCCAGTGTCTGGCTCTTTCTCCCTCTTAGTCTGGCAATAGGGTTGTGTAATTTGTGCCCGGAGGGGGTAGCCTATAGCAGTGAAGTTAGACAAGTTTATGTTACCAAGCCCAGGATTCCTTTACCAGGGATAGGAGGACACTCTTTACCTGTGGGAAGGGATGTGTGTCTGTGTGGGGGACTTGCTCTCGCTTCAGTGTCACACTGGGGAAGCCTGCCAGACCAGGGAGTAAGTGGTCTGGAACCTGTTCTGCGTTGCCAAGCCACCTCTAGCAAGCTCGAGGGTGCCTTATCTAGCAAGCACACTAGAACACAGGAACTCCTTCTGCGTTGCCAAGTCGCCTCTAGCAAGCTCGGGGGTGCCACATCTAACAAGCACACTAGAACACAGGAACTCCTTCTGCATTGCCAAGTCGCCTCTAGCAAGCTTGAGGGTGCCACATCTAGCAAGCACACTGGAACACTGGAACTCCTTCTGCATTGCTTAGCTGCCTCTAGCAAGCTCAAGGGTGCCACATCTAGCATGCACACTGGAACTCCTTCTGTGTTGCTTAGTCGCCTCTAGCAAACTGAAAGGTGCCTCATCTAGCATGCACTCTGGAACACTGGAACTCTCTTTGCATTGCCAAGCTGCTTTTAGCAAGCCTGGTTGTGCTGCCTCAAGCAAGCACTAAGTTGATGAGTCCTCGTTGCTGCTGGTACTGGTGGCTTGATCGGTGATATGGGCGGTGTGGCGGTTCCGGACTAGAGGGACTTCTGGCTATGGGGTGTGCTGGCTCCCTGTGTCATTCTTGGGCAGACACTCATATCCCCGCAAATCGGGGGTGGCTGTGCATATTTTCTCCTGCCCCCTTTTGAGCTGGAACTGCAGAAGATATTTTGACCTGTCGTGTTGGGGCCCTGGGTATTTCAAGTAGTAATAGAAGTACTGTATAGTAGTATTATAGTGGTACCGGTAGTTGCTGCTGCAACTCCAGACCCATGTGACTGAACATAGTGGATTGGAGGCTAAAGTTGCCCTAATTTTTCAGTCCACCATCCTCCTTTTGGGGGATAAAGAGTTGAGGGGCATCTGTATAATTAGGTTTGACTATATCAGTGCCATCACGTGAAGCCATCCCTATTCAGCACTCCTTCATATGTGTAGTGAAATGGGAGAAATGGAGTTCCCCCGAGCTAAGCCCTGTATTGGACTATATAGCCCCGTTAGGGTTACAGGAGCGAGCTACCACTCCCGGCACGGCAGCCCGGGCGAGGCTCGAACTCGCAATCCCCCCATTACGAGTCCGGCGCGCTACCGCTGTGCTACCGCGCTCCCCATATATGTAGTGAAACCTGCTGGAAATAACCACAGAAAAAAAAGGGGGAGGTCGTTTCTAAGGGTTCAAGGATTATATTTACAATCAAGCCTTACGAGGTTTTTCATTGATGAATAAGATCATCTGGCATTAAATGGAATGATAGGATCTGTCCCTAAAGTTTGAAGAATTTATGGTGAATGAGGTCAGCAGTGATTTGGGTTTGAATATGTTGTCAGATGCTTTCATCCCTGGAGCCGTCATCAGGCTTCCCTTTCTCATATATACATACATACACACACCTTTAACAATCTTTCCACCCCATCCCTCCATCTCAGATGTAGTGTAGAGACTCTACACTCTGCAATGAGTGGCCTAAAGGCCATTGTAAAACATGTAATAAAAGGGAACCATAAAATGCGGGGTGTTGAAAAAAATAAATAAACCCTTGCATACAATGCAATGTACCATCTATCCCCACATCTACATCTACTGCTAAAGTCTAAACTAAAAACAAGTGCGAATGCAAAAAGGGTATGTCCGATTGTCTGCTCACACCTCATCTTTGCACTACAAAATACATTGATTCCCTTATTTTCAAAGAAAAGAGCTGGAATTTTGAATGAATAAAGTATTGCACTTCATTTTTACCCTTCATACACCTATCATTAACTGCATTTTTAAAATATTGTAATATCACAACACAAAGTATTTAACTCTTACGAACTGTCAACAAAGATGGCGGACACAGCGACGCCCCAGCGGCCTGTCCGAGCAGGCAAACCACCGCCCAAGGAGTCTGTAAGAGGCTTGACAATTGATTTTTCCATCCTTACTTTGCATTTGGATGCGATGCAATAAAATGTAGTAGGTAACGTAGCCGATTTTTCTTTTCGGTTTTCTGGGCAATCTTAGGGGCTTCAATGTTCTGATTTTGACAGCTGAGTGATTTTTTACTATGAAGTCGATTACGTGTGTTTTATCGTCTTATTGTAATACCCAGACGATTTGATTAAGCGTCAGGTCTAATGCTTGAGAGACTGTGAAAGATTTGGAAAGTTTTTACTAAACCATAACAGTGGTTCACAGTTCTAAGTAAGAATTCTTCTGTGACGTTTCTTTCGCAAAGTAAATATGAGCGAGGTATTGTGAGGTCTTTTATGTGGTGATCAGGCTTAATAAACATTAGCCCCAACGTTGTTCTTTTTTCTCAATAATGAAAATGCACAGAAACGAATGAATTTCAAGCCAAATTCAGGCATTAACCCACCCAAATACTAACCAACATCCATGTCATTCAAGCCTAACTGAGGCCAATTTACAATCTTACCCAAAATCGTCAGTGGAGTCCATGTTGACAGGCCCATTTCCAGCCTTGTGATTGGCCGAACCAGAACCATATTGCAGCAGTGAAAACAAAAACACAGTGCCTGTGAATGTGAAACTAATAGTTTCAGGCAGTTACGCTTGTGTTGACAGCAGGCGTATACACCATTGTACAGTATGTACATAAATGTACACGCCCACCACACTTACAAACCACCAGCACAGTAGTCATAGTGCACCTCTCTCTACTCAGTGCTTTCAGCCATGAGTTTTTTTTTTGTTTTTTTTTTCCCCACTCAGCTTATTATTCATAACATTTATTGGTTGTCAGTAAGACTGTTCCTTATTAGGTAGCAAAACAGTATCAGGGTAACAGCATTCACACAGAATTAGGCTAAAGAGTGAAAAAAATCTTGAATAAAAAGGCATGTGAATGTTTCATCTGTCTGTTTGTGATATGCCGATATTGACAGTTAAAGTCAGTATCAGTTTGGTATCTAAAAAATGCAAAAATTAACGATATATCCATTCTGCATTTCATATCAGTTACAGCACCCTGTTGTTAGATCTTGTAGTTACCTGTTCCTATCTGGGGTGGAACTCACATCTTTGCAGACAGTAGATTTTCTCACTACTTAATACCACCTCCCCAACCAGTCATTGTCATAAGGACTGTCCTGCTTTCTTGCCTTTAATCAAATTCCGTTCATCTTTTAAAGGTGAGCTGTTGCTGTCAGTGAGTCCCATGCAATCAGCTGTATCAGCATAACTTGTCCCAGATTTTGTATCATCATAACTTGTCCCAGATTTTGTTCTGTTGTTAATTTCACATCACTCACTGGCAGAGTATAATAATGGTATGGCTCTACATCATTCCCATAGCATATCTTTGTGACAAGCACCAAATTCTTGTGTTCTTCTTTTCATATGGTTCAGTGTTTAGAATAGAAAGATGGTAGTTTTAAGCCAAGTTAAAGCATAAAGAGTATAGTAACCCTTACTTTCAGAGTGGGCTGTTGATGTCAGTGATCCGTACACTGTCAGCCAGTGAGAGCAATGAACAGCGTGACCGAGAGAAGGCCAGATTGGAACGCGAGTACCGAAAGAGTGACCTGCGACTCGACCAGCTCATCACAAAACATGACCAGGCACTCAGGGATGTTATGCAGGTATGGGTTAGTTTGGTTAAGTTACAATAGAATGTTTTGTGTTGGGTTGGGTTAGCTTAGAGTACATTAGACTAGGTTAAGTTAGGTTAGATTGGGCCAAGTTAGATGTTAGGATGGGTTTAGTTTTTAGCTTTAGTTAGGTTAGGCTAGGTTTGTTAGTACAGTTACTAATGTCTAAGTACAGAAAATATTTTTGTAAGTAAATATCAGAAAATGTGTAAGGTATCACAGAAGTCTTTAGTGAAGTGTCTAGGCACCTGGGTAAGTAAACAAGAAAGTGTTGTAAGTGTGTAAGTAGCTACTGGTAATACAGTAACTGTAAGTAATAGTAATTATAATAATAGTAATCAGGTTTCTTATTAAGTGGTAGGTGGTGGCGACCATCATGCACTTAAGTGATGTAGTGCTGCCTACTCCTTCCTTAGCATTTATCATTCTTTTTTCTGTGCCTGCCCTTCTCTCTTCCTATTTCTCCCATCTTTCCTGTCACTTCTTATTGCTTTTCTTTCCTTTACAGGTGGCTTTACATTAAGTGACAAGCCAAATGGTTTCCTGTAAGCCAAGAAACCATTTACAGTGATGGGTGGTAATCATATAACCAAATTATACTTGCTCCCTGCATGTCAGCAAGTGGGTTGGTGGAGGGTTAGTGCCCCTCCCCGTAAAACAAATAACTCAAAGTCAAATGGCCACCCCTTATGGGATTATGGCGTCTGGCAATAGATCGATAGATAGATAGGTTTTTTATTTCTCCAAAGTGCCAGTTCTTCCTGATAAATTCACAGTCACTCGAAGAAAGACCCCACAGGTCTTTTTTGAAGTGTTAGGACATCTGGGTGTGAAAGTGTTTAAGTACGTGTCGAAGTACTGTAGCGTGTGTTTATAAGTAGGTGTCTACTAGGTTAGTAAGTGTGTGAGGACCCCACAGATCTTTGGTGAAGTGTCGGGGCGCTTGGGAGAATCTCGTAAGCGTATCCGCACCATCAAGGAGAACCTAGCAGCATGCAAACGGCTTCTGCACTGCAAGAGGGATGAGTTGAAGGAGCGCTGGTTGGAGGGTGTCGAACACAAGCATGTTATGCTGTTATTGGAGCAGATGTAAGTAGAGATAGCATATGCTGTAGTTCATTGTTGCACTCTGCGTATGTTATACTGTATATCTAATAGTGTATACAGGCTATAATTGTGCGTGCGTGTGTGCGTTTTGCCCTTGCTTTTTCCATTCACACGTTGTCCTGTTTTGTCTTCTCTCCTACCCTGCACTCTCCTTCCTCGTATTCATTTCCCACACAGAGATGAGGTGCGTGACGTAGGTGAGCGTGTGGGTGGGTATGTCGGCAAGAAACACTACCTCCACGCCACACAGCTGCTGGTCACCTCACTCACACGCCTCCGCACTGACCTCAAGATGGTGGAAGCACTCAAGGATGTCAACACAGACCTTCTTGCCAGAAAGGAGGTACGCTGATCCATAAACCATGTACAGTATAGATATTAAACCTTTCACTCTGATTATGTATTTATTATTATTCTTGCCATTTTATGGGCATTTTATTCAAATCATTGTAGATTTTTTGAACTGGAGGGGTGAGATAAAGCCTTCATTAATCACCTCACTACTAGACATTGCTACTTGAGGTGAGTAAAATCATTTGGTGGTAGAAATAATGAAATAAAGAATACCCGGTATGTCCTTGGGTTGAAGGCATTAAACACTGGTTACCGTGAACCGGGGTGACTTCGGACGATTTTGAAGGTTTTTTCATCCTGACACAATTTATTTTGGCCAAAATACTGATGTTAAGTATTACATACGTACGTGAGCCAATAACCTGTAAGTATCTAACAGCTAGATAATCTCAGTATCTCCATCTAGACGTAGTAAAATATTTTATAGGTGTCCGAGGTCACCCCGGACAGGGGAGACTTCGGACTGCCTTGGGGTGACCCCGGACACTCATTAGAAATGCACTGAAATGGGCCCCTAGTAGCTCAGCTGAATGTTTGGACAGTTCTGGGGGGTCTTCGGACACTGCGCGACTTTTAAAAAAATTGCTGAAAAAAATACAAAAAAATACAGAAAAATTACAAGTAAATAGTACAGTGATATATAGCAAAAATAGATGAAAAAATAAATTTTTCATTGACTTACAACCCCAGTTTAGTTGATTATACATATACATTATAGGGAGTACATTCCCACGCTATGCACAGGTTTAAAGGCACGATTGTGACTGACTGACAGGACGGTTTAAAGTGTGCCGGCTATTTAAATGCCTAATTCAAGGGAACTTGGAATGGAGGAACAGAAGATAGGGAAGGAAAGAGCTAAAGAGTGAAGGAGCTTGGGAAGGAATGAGAGAAGGAGCTTGGGAAGGAGAAACAGGAGGAGTTAGGAATGGAAGGGGGGAGTAGATGAGGAACAAGAGGAGGGAGTGGAGACAAGCTATAAGGATATCATACCGGTACCATATGGTAACTTAAATAATATGTGTTCTCACATTGCACAAAACCAATTAAACTAAATAATATCTCTTCTCAGACTAGAAATATGACATAAATACCCGGTACAGAACGAATGCCATTCTATGAGATCACAGTGACTTACTGTCGCCATGAATTAACATAAAGATTGAAAATCATATCTTCTCCTTTTTCAAGAACAGACTAGAAATATGACAAGAATAAGGCACAATAACTAGAAATATTACAACAAAGTGAACAACTGGAATTCTAAGAGATCACACAATGACTTACTGTGGCCATGAGGTAACATCTAGATAAAAAATCATACGTTCTCGTTTGTCCAGGATTGGCTCCTGTAAGTACATTACTATGTCTGACTCGTCTATGGCACACATTTCATCACCTGGAACATTAGAAGTTACAAACACATTCTTTGTACCTCTTACATGTTTTAAGAACCTAACTTTCAATGTTTGTACATCAATGACAATAGCAACAAAATACTTCCTCCTCCTTCCTGTCTCATCTGAAAGTTGTACAATCACCCAGTCATGTAGCTCAGGATTACGTGTTGGGCCTACATCTGTCTCTGCTGTCTCAGTTGTAGTTCTGGTACCAGTACCGGTACCAGTACTTGTTACTGTTGCTTGCGTCATAGCTGTCCCATCAGTGATGGTACTTGCCTCTAATTCTTGTGTCTCAAGTGTTCCATCATTACTTGCCTCTGCTGCTTCAGGAGAATCTTCTTCTGCTTGATTCACTGGCTGTATTTGCAGGTCCTCACCATCCATATCTATGATAGGGAGCTCTACTTCACTAAGTATTGCAGCAGTACCGGTACCAGTATTGGATGACTCAGAATCTGTGCTTACAGTTCCCTCTTCTCTCATTTTCCTTAGTCGCTTAGCTGTTACACTCTTGCCTGCAGGCACTTTTAGTTTCCTCTTCCTCTGGCATGATTGCTTCTTTCCATATCGCATTTCCGATAGAACACTGACCAATGACTCATCAAAATGTGATGCAAAATCACTACCGGTGGTAATACTGGCACTTGAATTTCTTGCAGGTACATGTGGGGTTGTTGCATAACCCGAGGTAGATGCTTGAGATGAGGCATTGGTACTGGTACCGGTATCAGTATTAATCTCTGAAGTAACAGTGGTACCGGTATCAGTACCGGAATCAGTGTGTTGTGGTAGACGAGCTAGTACCTCCTGTCGGTTAAGTGGCGTTATCCCACACTTGCGAAAGCCATTCATGATATTCTTCATAATATTATCACTTATTCTATTGAGCAGTTGTCCTAGAAGCTTTGGGAACTCTGATTTTGGAAGGGACACACTTCTTCTTCCAATACTTGATGTTTTGAATTCACTTAGAATTTTACGCCAATGAGTTTTCACTGCACGGAAGACAGCAACATCTAAGGGTTGGGTGAGATGTGTAGAATTGGGGGGCAATAAAACAAAATCAATGTTGTGCTCCTCACAAGCTTCCACAACAAACAGAGAAAGGTGGCTAGCTAAATTATCCCCTATGAACACTACTTTGCCATCCTGACGTTTTGCATGAGGTAATCCAACTTTAAAGAACCAGTCCTCAAACGTATTACTGTCGAACCACCCGCTCTCTGTCCTGTTGTATCGCACATTTGAAGGGCCACCTTCTGTCCAAGTGTCGTACAAGTTTACTGCCTTGTACACCACATATGGTGGAAGCATCTTTCCAGATCCGGAACAAGAGAACATGATGGAGATGTTGGATTTTGTGTGGTTCATTACCCTCTCTGGATATCTGGTACCTCGGCGAACTAAGATTTTCTTGTTTCCTGGGTCATCAGAGAGATTGGATTCATCATAGTTAATGATGTTACTAGGAGGCACATCTTTCAGTGTTTTTTCAAGATTATCAAAATATTGATTGATTTCAATTGGACCGACTTTAGCACGTGCAACTTTAATATTTTGAGATACCCTCTGAGCCAGTTGGTTTTTGTGGCACAACAGAAAACACGAACTCCAATCAGTTCCAGGAAGATTGTTCTTGAAGCGTTTCACAGTAATCCCACGTTCGTCTAAGTAGCACTTTATTAACATTCGCAGTTCAAAAGTGTCAATAGGCAGACCCCATTCTCCCAGTGTAATGACTCGGTTCACAATATGTAGTTCTTCTTCTGGAGTAAAGACAGTTTGTCCACCTGGTTTTTTTACATGTTTCTTTGTCATATAGTCATGTAAAGTACTTTTAGAAACATCATATTTCTTAGCAGCCTGTCTGACACTTAACTTTCCATCACGTATAGTGTCTTCTACCATCAGTGGTAGATACACTCACTCTCTTGTAATTTCGAGGCATTGTGGCTTAGTTCCTCTCACACTTCATCTGTTATATAAATGCAAAAACAAAGATAAGCATGCAGACTATGTACATTGTACAAAATATGTTTTATTACATATAAAAAAAGCAAATTAGTTATGCTGTCTGACCTCAACCCTTTAAATATCCATTGTCCGAAGTCACCCCTTTAAATCCCAAAAATGCGTACACATTCACTCATGTCATGTTTACATACATTTAAAATGCAGATTTTAACCCTTTCTCTGTTCCAATCTTCAAGTTAGACATTAAAGTAAACCTCTAGATGTGTATAAGCGTGCGGTTTGGTATGATTCGTTCACACCAGACCAAGTTTTCCCGTATTCATTTTTTCACCAAAAAAATAGCATTGTCTTTATTACAATATATTCACCAGTGGAACATAATATTTTAAAAAGATAATTATACATAACATTTTACAAAACCTATGCAACATTATCCTGTTTAAAGATATACGATATCTTTCTTCGTTTAGCAGCTGTATAGCATTTAATCTTTTTATGCAAATTTCGTCCGAAGCCACCCCGTGTCCGAATTCACCCCGGTTCACGGTATTTTTATTTGCAGTTATTCAGATAGCTACCAGGTCTACCAGATAATTGATTATCTTGAGTGACTGACCACCCCCCATCACTTGTTAGGTCCCCAAACTATGCTGGAGACCTACAGTATTTGCATAGTTTTCTTTTTCTTCTAAACACATTTCAGTTTAGTTCCATTCCATCATTTCTTCACCAGTTAGTTTCAGACATGGCACATTTGTTCCTTGGGCAAACGCCCCTTGACAACTTTTGTAATTTTGTTTATTTAGGCTTTTTAACCCTTTAAATGCGGATCGTCGCGTTTGCGACGCTCGGCAAAAAGGACATAACGGTGGAGCATTGCGTTTGCGATTCTAGTAAATTTTGAATAACCGTGGGCAAGCAGGCTCCAGCTGGTATTGTCTATCAGTACCACCACCCTTTAGCTACAATTAGCATACTTTACCTTTGTACTACTGATCTCCGTTGTTGCCAAGTATCGCGTTTTTCCCCCCTCCCCCCCCCACCACGGCCCGGCCAGCCTGGCTGTGATACATGGCAGCGCTCTGACTGCTCAGAACTGTAAATCTGCGCTCTCCTCTCACAAGCAGTTTATGCTAATAGGAAACGCTCGTTTCCCCAGTTGTAACACTAGCTTTTTTTCACACGATTTGCCCCTGTTTAGCGTCAGTTTACCGCAGGCTTTCAAAGAGACATTATGGCGAGTTCTAGCTCTTCCGAGTCAGTGCAAGCGGCCGACAGGAACGAGAATAAAGTGACGGGCGTAAGACAGAATAAAAAGCGCGCCGCGGTGATCTTTTGGGAAGTAATATGATTGAAAATAATGTAGTATACATGTTTTTAGCTGTGAAAATGGAAATGTTTGTTGAGTGACGGGAAGACCGCCACCGCGCTGCATGTCGGCCGTACGCTCCGTTGATTTTAGCCTTATTTTCAGTGCTTATTGTACAAATACGGATTCCAAACTACCTTTACGTTGTAGTATAAAGTTTACTGTGACAGAATGAGGCTGTGGTAGAGGGGAAACCGGGTTGCTGGAGGTGTGAAAGTGAAGATTTGGTTACCCAACTTTGCAAGTCTCCACAAGCCCTTGGGTAGTCCACGAAGGCTCAACTCCTGTCTCTGGAGAAAGCTGAATGTAAGTACTATCTGCCATACCAAGTATAATGTTCTAGGGTTAATCTCTGATTTTTGGCTAATATTTTCCTACAGGTACTCAGACCGCGGTACAACCCCGCCACTCGGGGGGGGGGGGTCGACTGTTCATGGCCGCGTTTAAAGGGTTAAAGGGTTTTGTGGGGCCAGAGGCCGAATTCATATAAACATGGAAATTTGGGGATCCCATGTTTTTGTCTATATCTGTCTATCTATCTATTGCCAGACGCCTTAATCCCGTTCGGTGTGGCCACAAACAAATCGCCTCCATGTTGCCCTGTCCCCCGCCATTTCATTGTCCTGCTTCCAACTCGCACCCCCCTCTCTCATACACCTCTCCACCCCATCCCTTCATCTCATCCTCGGCCCCTCCCTGGGGGTAGGGTTTTTTTTCAAGAATACTCCCCCAGTATCCCTGCTTGTCATACAAGGCGACTAAAAGGGTCGGCAGAGGGTTAGTGCCCCTCCTCGGAAAACAACTAACTAAAGAGACGAACAAGAAGCCATGTTTTTGTGTGCTCTTTAACTATGGCAATTGGAACAGAAAATGTTAATGTACTGCAGCTTCGCAGAGACCTTCCTGTATTCCCTTGGGAATGTTGGCAGTCGTTAATGTTGTAACCAGCTTTACTGTGCCAGTGACAAAGGTTTGGGCTGGTTTCAGTGTCCATTTTATTATTATTATTGGTGGTAGGTGGGGATGCCCATCATCCACCCACTTAGTGTAGTGGTACAGTACTCTGTTTTCTAGGGTAGCTCTACATTGAGTGGCAAGCCAAATGATTTCCTGTAAGCCAGGAAAGCATTTACAGTGCTGGTTGGTAACCTTGTAACCAGGCCAACACGTTTTCCCTAAGTGGCAACAAGTGGATTGGTGGAGGGTTAGTGCCCCTCCCCGAAAAACAACTAACTAAAAAGACGGAAAGAAGCCTCGAACCAGGACTGACCGAAAGGTGATGACTAAGGACCGAACAAAGGACATGATACAGATGATACTATGTTGTTAAGTGAAGATGAAGGGGAGCTGCAAGGCTTGGTGGATGAGTTTGGGAGAGTGTGTAAGAAACGGAGTCTAAAGGAGAATGGAGAAAAGAGTAAGGTTATGGTCTTCGAGAGAAGTGAAGTCAGTGAATGTACAGTGAGGTTGGATTAGGAGGAAATGGAAAATGTGAGTGCATTTAAGTACTTGGGTGGTGTGATGAGTAAGGATGGAAGTTTGGAAGGTGAAGTGCCTGAAAGGGTACAGTAGGGAAGAAAGGTTGCTGGTTCTTTGAAAGCGGTGATAAGAAACAGGGAAGTGAGCATGGAAGTGAAAAAGTTACTGCATGACAGTATTGTGATACCAGCTCTAACATATGGAAGTGAAGCTTGGACCTTACTGGAGGGACAGAAGTCAAGAGTGAGAGCAATGGAAATGAGTTATTTGAGAGGAGCATGTAGAGTCACATGGAGAGACAGATTGACAAATGAGGATGTGAAGGAGCATTGTGGTGTGGATGTGAATGTGATAGGAAGCGTGAGGAGAAACAAATTGAGGTGGTTTGGCCATGTGGAGAGGATGGAGAGTTAGAGACTAATGAGGAGAGTGTATGTGAGTGAGGTGGAGGGGGGGAGAGGGAGGGGTGGAGTGGAGAGGTATATGAGAGAGGGGGATGTGAGCTGGGAGCAGGGCAGTGAAATGGCCGGGGACAGGGCGACATGGAGGCGATCATGATCATGATCATCATCATCATCATCATCATCATCATCATCCGGACCCCTTTCCATTCCTAGGGCAGGGTGAGGAGGAGGAATGTCCAGACAGCCCAAATTTGACCAATCCAATGGGCCATGCTTCCATTCACTCATCATTCAAGCCTCCTGGCTCAATCGGATATGCCAAAAACATTCACCACGTTCTGTAGCTTCACATAAACGTATCCGATAGCGTCAGTCTGGATGCTGCCATGTTAAAAGGGGTGCCAAAACCCTAATCATGCACTTCTCCTCACAACATTCATCCAGCCAGCTCGATCTCTTGTTATTTCCCTATCCTTACCGACTTCCAAACTTCTTTTCCTCACACACTCATCCACCATATCTCTCCACCTTCTCCTTGGCCTACCTCACCTCCTCCCTCCTTCAGATTTGCTCTGATATACTGTACCTTTTTTACCACTTTATTGTTATCCATTCTCTTCACATGACCATACCATCTCAGTACATTTTCTTCGATTTTGGTGTCCACAGACTTCCTCATTCCACGTCTTTCACGAATCACATTATTTCGTATCATATCCTATCCACTCTCTGTACTCCTCATACATTCCTCAGCAGTCCCATCTCCACTGCTCTTTCCCTTGATTTTTCATTTTCATGCCACACCATAGTCTCACATCCATATGTTAAAGTTGACACTAACATTCCTTCATGTAAGCCTCATGCAGCTGCTACACTCAAGCCTCTGTTTCTTATCAAGGCCTTCATTGCACCAGCTACTTTTCTTCCTTGTGTCACTCTACTTTCCACTTATATTGCACATTTTCATCTCTTTTCTATCAGTGTACCCAGGTATTTGAACTCTCACCGGTTCCGGTCTCTCTCCATTTACTGTAACATCTCATTAGGAGTCACTGTCTCTCTCAGTAACCATCACTTTACTCTTTTCTTTACAGGAATGAGTCAGGCTCGTACTGTCCCATGTATTAAAAAATTTTTATCATACATATCCTTAAATTTATGAATAGTTTTGTCACACACTATTTCATTTGGCAGTGCATTCAACTGATCAAATATCTCATTAGGAGTCACTGTCTCTCTCAATAACCATCACTTTACTCTTTTCTTTACAGGAATGAGTCAGGCTTGTACTGTCCCATGTATTAAAAAAATTTTATCATACATATCCTTAAATTTATGAATAGTTTTGTCACACACTATTTCATTTGGCAGTGCATTCAACTGATCAAATGCCCTATTTGGGAAACTGAATTTCCTTACGTCTTTATCGCCTCTCTTTTTGTGTAGTTTTTTGCAGTGTTCTCTTGCTGGTGCTTCCCCATAGGTTATATATTCATTTGTGTCTATTTTCTCTTTCCCTGAGATGCATTTATATAGCATAATCATGTTTCCTCTTTTCCTTCTCTCCTGTAGTTGTAATGTTGGTAGATTCAGTTTTTCTAGTCTTTCTTCATAGCTTAGATCCCTTAAGCTTGGTACCCCTTGTGTGTGTGTGTGTGTGTGTGTGTGTGTGTGTGTGTGTGTGTGTGTGTGTGTGTGTGTGTGTGTGTGCATGTGTGTTCTTGTTTCCACATGAAGAGTGTGTGATGATCACGTGATTATATTGTGACTTTGTGTGTCTGTTATTATTATTTTTATCCAGCACTTGGCTTTATGAGATCATTGATGGTAATGATAATGTGCTGTATTTACTTGCTAAATTAGTTCTGGAGAGGGATACCTTCCAGTGGTGGTAGTAATGTGTCTAGCTGGACAACCTGTCCTGATACACAAATATCCTTCAATTCCCCCCACTTCTCTTGAGGTGGCAGATGGGCTGCAGCATTACTTTCCTGAAGCCCATTCATTTCATGTCCAGGTGAGCCTAGGTTGCACAAGGCATGACTATGTGGCTTTATCTCATCAGCAGGCACAGATTTAGAGGGGGCATAGGGGGTGTACACCCCCCTACTTTCGACAGGCGAGTGATGGGTCCCAGGTCCCATGCCTGGACTTGGAACTGTGCAGGTGGACAGGGCCTGTGGTCTGTCTTCCCCCTGTATTTTGTTTAAAAAAAAAAAAAAAAAAAAAAAAAAAAAAAAAAGCCTAAAGAAACTAAATCACCCAGGGGGATCAGAGTGGCATCTTGGAATTTGGATAATTTGAAGGGTAGAGCATTGAAAGTAGTTTAGGTCATGGGTAGGAAGTGAGTGGATGTTGGTTGTGTGCAGGATGTTAGATATAGGCAAGATCAGCCAGAATGATTGCTGGGAGGGATTGTGGATACTGTAAGCTATTTTGGCATGGAAATGCAGATGGGTATAGTGGTGTGGGTGTGCTGGTCAAGGAAAAATGGATGTCATGAATGAGATGAGGGTGAATGAAAAGGATTATAGTAGTGAAAATTTTGTTTGGTAGGCTGACCATTTCACATATACTGGCATATGCCCCACAGGCTGGCTTGGATGATGTAGAAAAAGTTAGATTCTGGGATGATTTGATACATCTAGTAAGTGGTATGGGGGACTGTGACATTGTAGTTTTGGGAGGGGAGTCAATTGGTCACGTAGGTGAAGCAACTCAGGGATATGAAGGGGTACATGGGGTATGTGCACATGGCATGAGAAATGTGGAAGGAGAAAGGATACATGAATTTGGGGAGATAATGAACATGATTGTGTGCAGCATACATTTTAGAAAAAGAGTAGGTTGATTGCATTTGAGTCTGGAGAAATAGCCAGATTGACTGTTGCTTGGTCAGGAGAGCTGATAGGAGGTTGGTGAGGGATGTTCAAGTTAAAGTGATTGAAAAGTGTTTGCAGCAACACAAATTACAAATATGTTACATGATGCATAAGGAGTGGATGGTGAAGAGAACCTATGCACCTAGGAGAAAAGTATGGAAGTTGAAAAACCAAGCAGTCTGATCTGCCTTCTATTAGGAGATGAGTAGGATGGTGGCTGAACAGGGAGCTGTTGACAGAAGTGTTAATGAACAGTACAGAGCTCTCAAAAACAATCTCCTGAGAGTTACTGATTAGGTGTGTGGTTGGACAAGGGGCCCTCCAAAGCATAAGTTAACATGATGGTGGGATGAGGGGGTAGAAGCTGCAGTAAAGGAGGAAAGGAGGCTTTTCCAGGAATGGAAAGGAGGTGGTAACAAAGAGGAGTAGTTGGCTGCCAAACATAGGGCTGGAAAGGATGTATACTAGACAAAATCCGAGTCTCAGAGACTTTTACTGGATAACCTGAAGCATTGGATGGAAGAAAATGATGTTTAAATTGGCAAATCAGATGAAGAGGGAAACAGGGATATCACTGGTGAGTAGTGTGTGGAGAATGTTGAAGGAAGGGTAGTGGTGGACAGTGAGGATATTAAAAATGCCTGGAAAGAGCATTATACCTGGTTGCTGAATGAAGAGTTTGACTAGAACAGGGAAGGTCTGGAGTCACTGGATCCAGTGTTTGGCCCTTGGCCTTTGATTGATGATGCTACTGTGAGCAGGGCAATGAGCAGGATGCAGTTGGGGAAGGCAGCATGTGTGTCTGGGTGGACTGCTGAAATGTTGAAGGCCTCAGGAGATATAGGAGTGGGTTTAGTTAGCGATTTGATAAATACGATTGTACATGAATGTTGTCCCAGATGACAAGCTAAAGAATGTGATTGTAAATGTGTGCAATGGGAAGGGTGATGCTCTAGAAAGAGGGAATTATAGAGGCATAAAAATTTTGGACCAGATAATGAAGGTAATGGAGAGAGTTCTAGAAGGTGTGATAAGAGAGTGAATATTAATGAGATGCAGTTTGGGTTTATACCAGGCAGAGGGACCATTGATGCCATATTCATTGTCCAACAGCCTCAAGAAAAATATATAGAAAAGAAAAGAGAACTGTACTTTGTTTTTGTTGATTTGGAGAAGGCCTCTGACAGAGTTCCTAGGGAGGTGGTGAAGTGGGCAACAGGAAAGCTTGGGATTGATGAGTGGCTGGTTAGAGTCATTGTGGTTATGTATGTAGGTGCTCACACCCAGGTGAGAGTGAATGGAAATTTGAGTGATGAGTGTTCTGTGAATGTTGGCATGCATCAGGGGTGAGTCTTGAGCCCCTTGTTGTTTACCATCTTACAAGACTTCAGAAATGGACTTCCATGGGAGTTGTTGTATGCTAATGACTTGGTGTTGATTGAAGAGATTCAAAAGAAAGCAGAGGATAGATTCAGGAACAGGAGAGATGGTACAGGGTGCCAGGGCTTGAGAGTAAATGCAAATAAAACAAAAGTAATTTGTCTAGGGCTGGTGGCAGTACTGTCAAAGAAGAAGGAGAGTGGCCATGTGTGGTTTATCACAAAGGCATTGGAAGTAATGCCATCTTGTGCAGTATTTGTGATAAGTGGGTGCGTAAGAGATG